>NW_026606604.1:10630000-10941620 GCF_029890125.1 Rhinichthys klamathensis goyatoka
AGAGTGAACTAGAGTATTTTTATTATCTGACATACATTTCACAGCAATATATTATTTATCTTTCTTAAATGAAAAAGAACTTAAAATGCAGCCACACATCTAATACTGTAAACTGAAAAAAGGTATTTTAGATTTACAATATATAACTGTATAAAAAAAGTGCAACAAATAAATCTAGGAATCTAAAAAAATGATATATGAATAATATAAGAAAATCATCTCTTTATAATTTAAGGTCCATAAACAGTTTTGTTAAATAAACGGCATTTCAGTTTTGACATCGGCTGGTCATCCAGAATAATAAACTTAATAACTTACATGTTTTGTCGGTTATATTTATGATCGCTCGTTGGACTTTCTTTTGAAAACATTTCTCTTCACTTGAATGAAGCTTTCAGAGATTGTTGATTCTGGCGCGGCTCATCCTTCTCTGCCCTTGTCTTTGTGTAATCGTGTTCTGCGGGGTTACTCGGTGTTACTTGAAGTTGCTAATACTTGTTCCACCCCTCGAAATTGCAGTATGGCATATGAGACATGTCACCGTTTTACTACCTGGTTGTCCAGTCTGAAATACTGCTAAACAGCGGACATACTGCTATCGCGCACGCGCGTTTTCTTCTTCGCTGCTCTAAACAGTGGTTGCTTGTGTGGCAACAGCACGACTTCCTGTGTTGCCACAAGCAACCACTGTTTAGAGCAGCGAAGAAGAATTGAGCTCCGATTTGCAGCGTTACGCAAAGCTAGCGTGCATAACTAGTTATTGTTTAAGAAAATGGTATCGGATCGGTACGCGGATAGAAGTACTCGCCGATACCGATGCCAGCATTTTTATTGGTATCGGAGGCATTTCCGATACTAGTATCGGAATCGGAACAACTCTATGGATATGTAACCAATACTAAACCTAAACATATGGTCAATACATTCACTGCATTACAGTGCATTACATATACTAGTGCAATGCCCGTGCAAAATCAGTTTTTGTGTGTTTTTAGTAATTGTTGGTTTGGTATGTTTGAGTTGCTGGCTAGGCTACTATTACACAGGAGCCTAAACTCTGAGAAAACGATAACGTTAAGCGTTTCAAAAAGAATCGCTACTTTTTCAAAAAGAATCGCTACTTTTTCAAAAAGAATCGCTACTTTTTCACACAAAAATCGCTACTTTTTTCAAAAAGAATAATGTAACAAAATAATAATGTAACAAATGCATAATAATAATGTAACAAATGTATAATAACACTGTAATAAATGTATAATTGCATTGTAATAAACGTATAATAACACTAATGTATAATAACACTGTAATGTATAATTACATTGTAATAAACGTATAATTACATTGTAAGAAATCTATAATAACACTGTAATAAATGTATAATTAGAAGTAAACAGTGTAGCTGACTTAATGTTTAGCTGACAGAATGTTTATTTTTAAACCACAACCCTCTCTAATGTCTGAATGTTTATTTTTAAACCACAACCTCAATGTGTGCTTCTTTTACGGATATATTTAACGATATCTTTTGCATTTCTAATCCAAACAATGTCAAACTCGGCACTGCACTTACTCGTGCCCGTAGCAAGACACCTGTCAGGTTTGAGATCCATCGGACTAACGGTTCGAGAGATTTTCGATTTAACAGACAGACACAGACAGACGATCCTGTAATTTATAGATAGATGGATAATCACATATGTTTAAAGAGCTTTCGAGCCTTGAGTTTCAAAAAACCCTTTGGGGTCCCACACAAAAAACATTTCAGCCATATCAGACAAGAAATCTGTGGGCTGAGTTTTCCCTCATGATTATTGACTGAAATTTGTTAAAGATATTTCCAGTTGCAGATGTTTGAATGGAAGGATTCCCTGAGGACTTTTGAAATTGTTGTTTTTTGTACTTTGGACTTTTTATCGTTCATACATGATTGATTTGTAATGCGTTTTATACCTTGTTGGTGTTTTTGAAGTGTTTGTGTATTTTATTAAAAGTATATCAACTTTTTCCTACGTAGGCCTGTCTTGTTTTATATTTTAGTGATGTCACCACGTATTACCGGTACTTCATCACAAATGTCTTGCATACATATAAAAGCTGAGCATTCACTGCATTAACTGTAACTTTATTTCTGATGTCCCACCATCGCTGCTGAGCTGTTGATGCTCACTAGAGACAATTATTTCCTCCAGATGGATGCTACGTTATATGTAAATGCTGGCTTTTTTTAAATATCATACTACACTTTCTGTTTTTGCAGTTTTTATGTACTGAGCACAGTATGCAAGTTTTAAGTGTGCATGAAACACATTGTTTTTCATGTAGTTATATTGCATGCTGTAACTTTCAAATGGATGTTGCGTGTTGCAGATAACTGAGAAAGAATCAGATGATAAAGTGCTCTGATAAACAGTGTCAGCTTTGCACAAAAGGTGTTTTTTTTTATATATTTATTATTATTTACATAGTCTTACACTTAATTTGGGAAATAGGGTTCCATCTGTGAAATATGTTGTGTAATCAAAATGAATTTCAATACAAATATGTTAAAAGTCACACATCATTGCTTGTATTTCGCATTTTATATTTGTGTGTGTGCATGCGTGTGTGTGTGTGTGTGTGTGTGTGTGTGTGTGTGTGTGTGTGTGTTGCTTCCAAGACATAAAATAATCGGATAACCCCATTTAACTTGATGGTTAAGTGTGACTGGTTGAAGATTGTTACAAAATGTTTGTTCACTATGTGTTTCGTGTGTGTGTTAACAAATAGAAATCAGCTTCTTTCTTTGGGTGTAAAAAAGGCACAATATGCAATGCTCTATTTGCCCGTGGTTATAATTTATTTCAAAGTAAAAATCCCAAATAAAGAAGACCATCACCCAGGGTTACATGTAGCTGATCTTTTTCTAGATTATTTTCAACTACAGGTAGAATAGTTTAAATGGAACTTAGTTGGGCCAAAAGCATCTGATGAAACCCTGTTTTATGGCCTGCCATGATCGTTGGAAGAAGGCCATGATGAAGGCCATGATGAAGGCCATGACGAAGGCCATGACGAAGGCCATGATGAAGGCCATGATGAAGGCCATGATGAAGGCCATGATGAAGGCCATGATGAAGGCCATGACGAAGGCCATGACGAAGGCCATGATGAAGGCCATGATGAAGGCCATGATGAAGGCCATGATGAAGGCCATGATGAAGGCCATGATGAAGGCCATGACGAAGGCCATGATGAAGGCCATGATGAAGGCCATGATGAAGGCCATGACGAAGGCCATGATGAAGGCCATGATGAAGGCCATGACGAAGGCCATGACGAAGGCCATGATGAAGGCCATGATGAAGGCCATGATGAAGGCCATGACGAAGGCCATGATGAAGGCCATGATGAAGGCCATGATGAAGGCCATGATGAAGGCCATGATGAAGGCCATGACGAAGGCCATGATGAAGGCCATGATGAAGGCCATGATGAAGGCCATGATGAAGGCCATGATGAAGGCCATGATGAAGGCCATGACGAAGGCCATGACGAAGGCCATGACGAAGGCCATGATGAAGGCCATGATGAAGGCCATGATGAAGGCCATGATGAAGGCCATGACGAAGGCCATGATGAAGGCCATGATGAAGGCCATGACGAAGGCCATGATGAAGGCCATGATGAAGGCCATGATGAAGGCCATGACGAAGGCCATGATGAAGGCCATGACGAAGGCCATGACGAAGGCCATGACGAAGGCCATGATGAAGGCCATGATGAAGGCCATGATGAAGGCCATGACGAAGGCCATGATGAAGGCCATGACGAAGGCCATGATGAAGGCCATGACGAAGGCCATGACGAAGGCCATGATGAAGGCCATGACGAAGGCCATGACGAAGGCCATGACGAAGGCCATGATGAAGGCCATGATGAAGGCCATGACGAAGGCCATGATGAAGGCCATGACGAAGGCCAAGATGAAGGCCATGACGAAGGCCATGACGAAGGCCATGATGAAGGCCATGATGAAGGCCATGATGAAGGCCATGACGAAGGCCATGACGAAGGCCATGACGAAGGCCATGATGAAGGCCATGATGAAGGCCATGACGAAGGCCATGATGAAGGCCATGATGAAGGCCATGACGAAGGCCATGATGAAGGCCATGATGAAGGCCATGACGAAGGCCATGACGAAGGCCATGATAAAGGCCATGACGAAGGCCATGATGAAGGCCATGACGAAGGCCATGATGAAGGCCATGACGAAGGCCATGATGAAGGCCATGACGAAGGCCATGATGAAGGCCATGATGAAGGCCATGATGAAGGCCATGACGAAGGCCATGACGAAGGCCATGATGAAGGCCATGATGAAGGCCATGATGAAGGCCATGATGAAGGCCATGATGAAGGCCATGACGAAGGCCATGATGAAGGCCATGATGAAGGCCATGATGAAGGCCATGACGAAGGCCATGATGAAGGCCATGATGAAGGCCATGATGATTCTTCCCTTGTTCGTGTTTTGCATGTTGTCCTCTGAAAGTTCTCTCGGGGTTAAACGAGGCGTAACCACAACTCCAGAGTTTTCCACCTGGAAATTGAGAAACTCATGCTCAATGATTACTGAATTACAGGAATGATTACAGAAATATTATTATAAAGTTTGAGGGCAAAAAAACAAATGCTGAAACAACATTGAAACACTTCAATTGTCAGTAATGTCAATTACATATTTTGTAGCCAATAGAACTCGTTTGTTTACCGCTGGTTCTCTCGGGGTTAAACGAGGCGTAACCACAATTGCGTTTTCCAACTGGGAATTGAGACACTGATGCTCAATGATGGCGATGTTCTCTGTCCCAGTCCCTGGTTCCAGTCTGGGTGTTTTCATAGCATTCCACTCCTCCTCCGTTATCTCACACTCAGACATCATGTTCTATAGATTTATATGGAAATATTATTTAAAAGTTTGAGGGCAAAACAAATGCTGAAACAACATTGAAACACTCCAATTGTCAGTGAAAAATGACAGTTACATATTTTGTAGCCAAAAGAACTTGTTAGTTTACCGCTGGTTTTTAGGCCTATAGTCCATTCAATGAAAACATATAATCTATTTTCCATTTTTGACATAGGCCTACCTATACTGTAATGTGACAGCAATGACATTAATAATGTTACATAGAAGCTGATGCTCTGAAGCTGGCTTGATTTGCCTAATTTTATTCATTTGATTTTTTTAGTAGGCCTATTATTTATTTCAAAGATGTTATTATAGTGTTTACGCATTTGGACATTTACTTTTTTAAAACAAACAAACAAATACATAAATTGTCATGAAGAATGTTTTTGAGCCAGCTGTGAAAACACCTGCTGTAGCCAGTTCTGACAGGTTTTGGTTTTCTAAAGTCTAATATCGGAGTCGCCCATTACTTTTACAGTTTACTATATCTGCCATATCTTTATTTTCAGACTTCATAGCGATGTGAAATGGGTCGGAATGAACTGAATATGAACTGAACTGAACATAGCAGCTAGAGTACGTCATGTTTTGCAGTTTCCTTATTGGCTGACGGACAGCGCAATCAAAAATTCACCTGCAGGGGGGCGGGTCTCTAGCGCATGACGTCATGACGCTTTGCCCGCATACTCTGTAACCTTATATTACTTCATTTGCTCAGGAGTGCAACATCTCCTGTTAGCTCAATTAGTAGATAAAGCGACGCTGGCATCGGATACTCGTGGGTTCGAACCCCAAGAAGAAGAAGAGCGTACATGTATTTATTCTATACCTTAATTAAATCGTTGATTTGCAAAGGGATTACGTAATCGGACAGATGTAAAGTAACTCATTAAGAATCCAAACTTAATAATTAATAAAAAATTATTTAGGCCTACCTTTTTTGGCTTTGGGAAAGCAGATGAGAGAAACAGCTGTCAGATATTTCAGTAGGAGTTTAAGCCGGGGACCCCGAGATCTAAAGCTTGCAACGACTTGCATGGGTTTATAAAACGACATTTTGTAGCTAATTTAAAATTTGCACCTTTGCTGGGGTTTTACCCTTTAGTGTCCACTAGTGGCGCTAAAGGGACTTCTGCTTTATGTGTCACTGAGAGAAAATCACTATAGTGTTACGGTAGCTTCTGCCGCTAGGGGCGCCACTGCACATTCATGGAAAGAGGGACTAAGCCTGTTTGGTTTTATGGGGGTCTGGACATATACTTCCTCAGGATATATTTAAAGACCCCAAATCTATGTATTTTTAGAGTAAAAAAATGAAATAAATGAAATATATCTGTGTCCTATTGATCCAAATAAAGAAATTAAATATTTTTAAAAGTCTCCTTTAACAACTGTTTGATTAACTGACAGTTTTAATGTAACTAAAATATAATCTAGTAGCCTATGTATATGTGTATATGTATATATAACAGTTGACAACGTTTTATTTAGCTTTTGATAACTGAGTTGAATGTGTGTATAACATGGTGTAATAGAGGCTAAAGCGCCCTAAAATAGGCCCCGCAACATCCTTGTTTGGCCCTAATGTTTTACTCCAAACACAACTGTTTCTCCTCACTGTGCCGACACTAGTTCCACTTGAGCCTGAGCAGCACTGCCACACTTTGCCCCAGATGTCAAGTCTCAGCCGGTGTTTAGAGAGACAAAAGGGAAGTAGGAGTGCTGAAGGAAATACATACTGCATGATTCATACACAGGTGTGGCTTTATGTTGGTCTTTCTCAAACTGTTTGACTGGCTTTACAAGGCTAGAGATTCCACTCGGCTTCTTCTAGATTTTTGTGAAGGAGAACAACATTACATCAATACAAAGGATTCTCTATTTATACTATATTTAGCCTATGTTATTTTTCTGGGTGAGCCGGAAAACTTCCAACGTTTGATGGATTTACAATTTTCAGTGCGTTCCTGTTTTTGTCGTAAGTTGTTTTATGTGAAATTAAACATTAAAAATTAAATTTAAAATTAGCTATAATGTTGGTTCTTTTGGTGAAGTTTTAACATCACTGTGTTTATTAATGTTAAATTATCACCTTTATGCTTATGTGAGATTTGTTTAGGTCTTGTGAAATAAAGAATAACAAATTGTGTTAGCCTACTACATAGCGAGTGATGCAATCTGCATGCGGAAGTGTACATTTTCAACATAAGAAAATCAATAAACAAGTGGAAAATATTTTGGACTCAGTATTTTTCTTCAATTTGTCACATTACAACATTTTTATTGGTAAATCACAGAGGGCATATAATAAAAAGATTGGTATGTTTACATTGAAAATTAAAGATATGGCAAACAAAGAAGAAATTCCTCAGTACGAAATTCATCAGTTTTAAGTATATAGGCTAGCTCCATTTTAACTACAAAACTTTTCCAACTTTTTAGTTGCCCACAAAAATCTGTTTGGTAATGACACGGACATACGGAGAACATTCGAGAAGGCGCTTGGATCTACCAGACCAGATCACGTGACACGTAAAACACGACAAGAGTGGACTAAATCGTTTTACATTTGTATATATATTATTATTATTATATATGGGGGGTCCCGGCGTCACATTCGATTCCAAATAGAACATATAGGCTAGCTCTCACTGCCATACTTTTCCGAATTTAGCCAAATAATAGCGAAGGAACGAAATTAAATTAAAATAGCTCATTGGAGCTAGATGACGTAATGTTCTTGTTGCATTGTCCTTATTGGCTGACGAACAGCGCAATCAAAAATTCACCTGCGAGGGGGCGGGTCTCTAGCGCATGACGTCATGACGCTTAGAACGCACAAACTGTAACTCCACCTTACATTACTTCATTTGGATGGTTGTGCAACAGCTCGCGCTTAGCTCAAGTAGTAGAGAGAGCGACGGTGGCATCGCAAACTCGGGAGTTCGAACCCCAGCATAAAGTATCGGTGCCTGCAGGAACTACATAAAGTCTCAGTGACTACGGTACCTGCGAGTGCACTACATAAAATCTCAGTAACTACGGTACCTGCGAGTGCACTACATAAAATCTCAGTGATTACGGTACCTGCGCGAGCACTACATAAAGTCTCAGTGACTACGGTACCTGCGAGTGCACTACATAAAATCTCAGTGACTACGCTACCTGCGCGAGCACTACAGAAAGTCTCAGTGACTACGGTACCTGCGGGTGCACTACATAAAATCTCAGTGACTACGCTACCTGCGCGAGCACTACATAAAATCTCAGTGGCTACGGTACCTGCGCGAGCACTACATAAAGTCTCAGTGACTACGTACTACATGCAGTGCCTGCGAGTACACTAGGTTGCGGATAAAAGTGATAATTGACTTACCTTGTGATACTTCAAGTAGATGAGAGAAACAGCTGTCAGGTATTCCAGAGGATCCTGAAACCTAAAGCTTGCAACATCTTGGCTTTATACATATAAGTGGACATATTGTGGGTAATTTATATTTGTGTAAAAGTTTTCACCCTATTTTTACCCTTTAGAGTCCACTAGATGCCGCTAACGTGACTTCTGCTTGTGAGTTATGTGTCAGAACTCATTTTAGCGCCATCTAGTGGAACATTTTTGTAAATTTAATATTTTGAGAGAAATGGATTAAAGTCACTGTGACAGATATACTTTAAGCCCTGATAAACGTTGTTGAGCAAAAATCCTTGAAAATGTTTCTTCAGTAGGCTACAGTAGGCAAACTACTTATTATATTATATTATATTATATTATATTATATTATATTATATTATATTATATTATATTATATTATATTATTATATATTGTTATATTATCGTTCAAATTTGTTTATCCCAAATGTGTTCGCGTCCAATCTTTTACTTCTTAATTCAGATTTGACAACAAGGTGGCGCCAATATTCTGATTTAAAAAACAATCGGTGTTTTGCACATTTCCAAAAAGACTACTAACAATAATTAAGTTATCAAAGAAATGTATTTCTGCAAAATGTAATTTATGCATAACGATTCTTTCTTTTGCAATTTTATCAGTAGGCCTAGCAGTGAATACAGGTAAAGAGAAGATACAGAAATTCAAATGAAAATAGCGGAGAATAACACACACATAGAACAAAATAATTTCCTTTAGTTGTAAAATTGAGTGAAAATGAGTGCACAATTAATTTACAGCACACACACACACACGAATATACTGTGTGTGTGTGTATATATATATATATATATATATATATATATATATATACTTTTTAAGTTAGTTAGTTAGTTAAATTAGTTTAACAGTGGACTTATTTTTTTTAGAACTAATATTCCTAAAAAGAAAGCATAACTATTCTTTTTATTCTGCTAATTGTATACAGCTGTATATCAGCTATGTCTCTTTTCCATTAGAAGCCCATTTCCATTTATGATTGTCATAATTTAGATTTTTTTAAATCTCCTAATCAAAATTTTGACTTTTTATTTCAGAATTATGATTCGCCAAAGCATTATTTTTTTTCTTATGGCGTATGGCCTTCTATACTTTTGCCTTCATTTATTTTAGATTATATCTAAGTCATTGATGACACCAGCTTATAACCGAAGTCACTTTACCAGATATAGTTGTGGGGAAAATGAATGTTTGGGCTGTGTTTGCAGCAGGTGTGTTCAAGAAAGGTGTTTTCCTCATGGATAAGAGACGGGTGAAAGTGAGTTATATGCTCAAAAATTAAACCCAATGTATTATTGAAATTAATTTCTGGACATACAAGTCACAAAAAAACTTGACTTGCAAGTTTGAAACTTGATTTTGATTCCAAATTAGATATTCGTGAGCAACACATGAACAAATCTTTGAAAAAGACATGAAAAACACATGAAAACTTTTTTTAGATGAACGCTTCCTTCTCTGCCAGATAATGAGGATAATGAATAAACTATTAATTTTAAAAGCAAAGCAACTATTCATCGTTTGAAGCAAAAAAAATACTTTCTTTTAGATAAGCGTGACTTATTCATCAAGTAAATCTACAGACATTATACTTTTTTACTTTTAAAGTAAATTAAATGAATTGTCCTGTGACAGTGAGTTGAGAAAAGTTTAACTTTATGCTAATGAACACTGATGCAACTACCAATATGAGTGAAGTCATTGGAGCTCATGCGACCCATGTCCTGTGAGACTCTAGTGCCATATAGGCAAGATGGAGAATTTCGTGTTACTGTGAGCGATTTCACTGTTCTATATGATTTGTATCCGTACATGCATGTGACCAGAGCTTTAGCTGTTCCTCACAGGAATCTCAAACACAGACACTGATGAGTTATCAACCCAAAACCCAGCATATAGAGGGGCTCAGTGTATGTGCTTTTGAATGTGTGCAAGTGTGAGAGTGTGTGTGTGCCCGAGACACTGTAATAGGACAGAATGCCAGCCGTCCAGTCCAGATACACTCCTACTCTGTTCGAGGGGGGTGAAGAAGCAAGTATGTCAGAGATTTTATTATTGTAGGTAGTGAATTTGTCACCAGTGCAGATCAGACTCCAGGACTTTTAATTTCATTTCCATCCAAACCTACAGTCATTACCTTCTTTCCTGTTCAATCCTTTATATGCCACTGCTATATAGCTCCAGCCACTCCATTCAACCTCCCAATGCAGCGTCCGGACTCCAGACAGACTCTCTCTCGACACAGAACCTGCTCATTGTACTGAAATCTCTGTGGATGATCAGGATACAGCTGCTCCTCTTTCACACCGGTCACTGTTCTGTTTTCGTTTGACAGAATGAGTGTGTGCTGTGTTTGTGTCCAGAGTGAGATCGCAGGCATCTGAACACAAGATATTACTATCATCTAATCTATCACACTGAATATACACAGAAACATATTAAAGATAGATTACTCTATATAGATTAACTCTCTTAATTGTGTGAGACATTTTCACTGTCCTGGAGGAGTGATCCTAAAATGTTCTCCATGATCCAGACTAGAAAATGAAAAATATACATATCGGTACATTTTTAATTGTTGAAGTTTGATCACTTCTTGCCCAAATGCCCACAAAAAAAATTAAAAAAAAAAAAAAAAAAAAAAATTAAATGTTTTTAATTTAATTTGCGATCATGTTAATAGCAATAGCAACTTTATTTATAGGGCACAATTAAAACACACACAAGTTCTGACCAATGTGCTTTAAAATGTCACACAGAACACAAAAAGAGAAATAAGCATCAGATAGGCAACACATACTGTATAATAAAAGTGTCACTGATTAACAGCTATTGAAAACAGATGTGTTTTGAGTTGTCCTTTAAAATCCTGTACAGTAGCAGCGTCTCTAATATGTTTAGTTCTAGCTCTAATATGCTCTAATATGTCAAACTATTCCAAAGTATAGGCGCTGCTACAGCAAAAGCACAATCTCCTTTTTGACTTAGATGTGTCCTATGTATTTTGAATTGCTTCTGAGTCGCTGATGATGATTCGTTTTCTGTTGATAAATGTATCCAAACAGTTGCTCGCATGTCTAATAAAACATAGCATACTGGTTTTAAAGCGTCTTTGGTGTTTCCATGGTTTCTACAAAGATAAAACTGGAAATCGAGGGTAACGCAGGATACCGTCCCAATGTGATCACTCCTCAGTCCAGTAGATGGCGGTAATGCACAATGATTGCAAACTGCCAAATAAAATCTATCGAAGAAGAAGAAGAACGCAGGATACCCATAGACAGTATAAGAAGTGGACAGAGCCATCTCATTGGAACTCAGTTGAGACAGTTGAAGGCCATTTTTAGCGATTTTTGAGCACTTCCGTTCCTGACGCGCAGACTCAAACCGACTCAAACTAAGCTTGATGACGTGAGCAACCTGTCTGACAGACGTTAATCTTCTAGTAGCTGTGCGTGAAAATTGCCAACGTTAATCTTGCAGAGACGGGGAACTTGAGCAAAGAGTCCTTTATCGTGAGTGAGCAGGAGTAAGTATTCCGTTGCTTTTATGCACTCATTATCTATGGGCTTCTCCCTTGACGGGACGTCCCCCCGATTGCCTGGGAGCTTCTCCTCCTGTCTGTACGGTAACTTCTGTACAGCGCGACAGAGAGTCGAGTGGTTATGACGCAATCGTTAGCCTATTTTTACTAAATCTGTTTCTACGGGGCCATAATGTAACATAGAAGGTAATGGAGCACTTTATACATTGTCGTGTTTCTTTAAATATAAATAATGGACAAATGGAGTCTTTAAACGCCTCAGATGTAAAGTTATTCGCTGTCAAAGTGACGACAAAATGAATGGGAGTCAATGGAAATGCTAACGCAAGTGAAGTTCTGCTACAAGATGGCGGCACCCGGCCGGCTTCAACTTCCGGTCGATGGATTACCCCCTTGAGGATACCGGAGGGGAGACCGGAAGTGGATCAAGGCGCGCGGCTGGCGGGAGATCGAAGGGGAATAGTTTGGACGGACCGAAGGCAGATTGCATTCGAACTGTATCGTGAGTGTCAGGCTACGTGAGTGTAGCAATGGGCTATAGTTCAGATGGTGATGACAATGGGTTGTCTTCAGATATGGATATCAGCCAAACTAAAAAGGCAAGGAAAAAATCTTGGTCTGAAGCGAGTAGTGGAGGAGAAAGTGCTACAAGACAAGTTAATAAAAAGATAAAGGCTAAACCTAGTGGGAGTAACGTTGGTGGGCCTGATGATGAGAAGCAGGAAGAATGGAAAGTTATTATTACGCTTAGTAATGATAAAGGCCACTTTCATCCAGTTCAGGTGACCAAAGCAATTGAGAAGGATATGGGAAAAATTAAATATGCTAAATTATTGAATAACAGAAGAATGCTAATTTCAGCAGTAAATAAGAAGCAGCAGGAAATGATTTTGAAAATGAGTAACCTTGGTGGTGGAAAGATTAAAGTGCATGTACCAGGAATGGCAGCAAAGCTAAGAGGAGTGATTTCAAATATTCCTCTGGAAATGTCCGTGGAGGATGTGAAGAGTGAGATAAGAGGTGGGAAAGTACTAGAGGTCAAAAGACTCCAAACTAATAAAGGTGGTGTTAAATCTGACAGCCTATCTGTACTGCTTGTTTTTGAAAAATCTTTGCCTGGTGAAGTCCAAATGGGATGGAAAAACTACAAAGTCAGGGAGTATATTCCCCAACCGCTAAGGTGCTTTAAGTGTCAGAGAATAGGACATGTAGCACAACAATGTAAATGGAGACAAAAATGTGCGAAAAGACGTCATCTGTCTGACGCTTTTGACCATACATCAACATCCGACGTTTTAGGGTACCCTTTAACGTCAGTTAGATGACGCTATCTAATCCTAACCCTACCCCAGACCTAAACCTACCCGCGTCATCTAACTGACGCTAAAGGTAAAGCGTCAGTTAGATGACGCCCTAGTATCGTCATCTTGACGTTAAAGGGTACCCTAAAACGTCGGATGTTGACGTATGGTCAAAAGCGTCAGTCAGATGACGTCTTGGGATGAGACTGTGTTAGAAATGTGGAGGAGACCATGAATATGGCAAATGTAATAAGGATACCAAGCTAAAATGCTGCAATTGTGGAGGTGAGCATAGCGCTGCATATGCCGGATGCGTGGTCCAGAAACAAGCTAAAGAAGTACAGAGGTACAAGGTTGTGAATAAGGTGTCATATGCAGAGGCTTTAAAAAGCATGGGCACTTATGAAAGCAAGGAAAATAGACCAACAGTGTGTAATGAAAACATGAATGAAAGCGCAATGCATGGAGTAGGCCTTCCCCAGAGGTCAGGTATAAGGAGAATTCAGCCAGGACCAGTAGACATAACACCAGTAAACATACAGCAAGCATGTAGGCATAAGTGTATAGTGGAGGAGAATACCCTGATGGTAGAAAAGAAGAGTTTTGTAGCTTTTATATGTAAAGTTGTGAATGTTGCCACACGACAAGAAAGGAAAAGTGACAGGATCAAGACAGTGGTAGAAGCTGCAGAGGAGTTTTTAGGTGTCTGAGATTTAAAAGCTGAAGATATACATAGTATGCTAAGTGCTAACAATGATGGAGGGTCTCAGAGTGTTATTTGAGCTTATAATGGTGTTCCATCTTTTGCAATGGAATGCTAGGAGTCTGATTGCAAATGGTCAAGAGTTTAAAAAGTTTGTAGTAGAGTCTGAAGATAAACCTGATATTATTTGCATTCAAGAAACTTGGTTACGGCCTCACCTTGACTTTAATTTACCTGGTTATGAGTCTGTTAGGTTTGATAGAGGTGAAAATCAGGGTGGAGGATGTGCAACATTTGTAAGGGATGGGATACCATTTAGAAGAATAGAAACTGCAACAGAAATAGAATGTGTAATTATTGAGATGTTGAAGAATGTGCATCTGAAGTTACACATTTAATATTGAATGCAGCAGTTAAAAGCATACCATATAAGGCCTTGTCCACACGGACACGGGTATTTTAATAACCGGAGTTTTTCCTACAGCGTTTTAAAAAAAAATCCCGTCCACACATGCTCGGTCTCCGTCTACATGAAAACGTAAAAACACGCTATCAAGCGCGGTCAAGAGCATACCATGCCAGCAGGCGGCGATATAACCCTTAACCGTAAAGCCACGTTGGCCAATCAGAAGCGCAAATCTGACGTCAAACACAGCGGGTAATGGCGCAAACTCTGACGTCGCAAGGCAAAACCCCCGGTTTCACTGTCTACACGACAACACTGTAACCGGCGTTTCTGAAAATCCTCACCCTGGCAGGGGTTTTCAAAAATGTTCAGTTTCAGTGCGTTTCGTGTGGACGAACGGCCGAACCGCGTAAAAAAAGTCACGGTTATAAAAATACCCGTGTCCGTGTGGACAGGGCCTAAGTCAGTTGGGGGAGAAAGGAAAATGGTCCCATGGTGGAATGATACATGTACAAAAGCTATGAAAGAACGAAATAGATCAATGAGAATGTTAAAAAATAACTTAAATCAAGATAATTTAATTAATTACCAGAGGAAAAAGGCTCAGGCACGAAGAGTAATTAAGAATAGTAAACATAATGCATGGAGGAGATATTGTTCTACTATAGGGAGGGAAGTTAAAATAGGAGAGGTGTGGTCAATGCTGAAGAAAATGAGTGGGAAAAAAGTGTATGCTAAAATACCAGTATTAGAGGGGGATGGAATATTATCAATAACAGATAAAGAAAAGGCTAATATGTTGGGAAAGAAGTTCGCCAGTGTGCATAGTGGTGATCATTTAGAAGATATCCATGAATAGGCAAGGCAAGACAAGTTTATTTATATAGCACATTTCATACACAATGGTAATTCAAAGTGCTTTACATAGGAGAAAATAAAATAATCAAAACAAATAAAAATTAAAACAGTTTAGAATAAAAAATAAAATAAAGTACAGTACAAACAGTCGGACGAACAGTGGCACAGTGCTCATTCAGTAAATGCACAGCTAAACAGATGTGTTTTGAGTCTGGATTTGAATGTGACTGTAGGAGCACATCTGATCTCCTCTGGAAGCTGTTCCAGCACATCTGATCTCCTCTGGAAGCTGGTTCCAGCATAATAGTTTTACGGTAATAGCTAAAAGCGGACTCACCATGCTTAGAGTGAACCCTTGGTATTTCTAGCTGATGTGATCCTAATGATCTGAGTGATCTGTTGGGTTTATATTCAGTGAGCATATCTGCAATATATTGAGGTCCTAGCCCATTAAATGATTTATATACCAGTAACAATACTTTAAAATCCATCCTAAATGTAACTGGGAGCCAGTGTAAAGACTTGAGGACTGGTGTGATGTGTTCATATTTTCTGGTTCTGCTCAGGATCCTGGCAGCAGCGTTCTGTATGAGCTGCAACTGTCTTATGGTCTTTTTAGGAAGGCCAGTGAGGAGTCCATTACAATAATCCACCCTGCTGGTGATGAAAGCATGCACAAGTTTCTGGAAGACTGGAGACACAAGACTGGAAACAAAGCATCTAATTCTTGCAATATTTTTCAAATGATAGTATGCTGATTTAGTAATTGTTTTGACATGACTACTGAAACTAAGGTCTGACTCTAGAGATACACCAAGATTCCTGACTTGATTTTTAGTTGTTAGACCCCTAGCGTGAAGGTATGCATTCACCTTGAGAACTTCATCTTTGTTTCCAAACGCAATGACTTCAGTTTTGTCTTTGTTTAACTGAAGAAAGTTTTGGCACATCCAACCGTTTACTTCATCAATGCATTGGCACAGGGAGTCAATGGGGCTGTAGTCGTTAGGCGATAGGGCTAGGTAGAGCTGTGTGTCGTCTGCATAGCTGTGGTAAGAGATTCGGTTCTTTCTCATTATTTGGCTCATTGGGAGCATATACAGGTTGAATAGGAGTGGTGCAAGAATTGAGCCTTGAGGGACTCCGCATGTCATGGATGTCCACTCAGACTTATGGTCTCCTATACTCACATAATAACCTCTCCCTTCTAAGTATGACCTGAACCATTTTAGGACTGTCCCAGAAAGCCCCACCCAGTTTTCCAGCCTGTCAAGAAGTATGTCGTGATCGACAGTGTCAAATGCAGCACTGAGGTCGAGTAGTACCAGCACTGATAATTTGCCTGTATCAGTATTTAAGCGAATATCGTTTATTATCTTTATGAGCGCTGTCTCTGTGCTGTGATGTGATCGGAAACCAGATTGAAAATTGTCAAAGTATCAATTCAAGCTTAAGAATTTGTTCAGCTGATTAAAGACAACTTTTTCAATGATCTTGCCTATGAAAGGAAGATTTGAGATCAGTCTATAATTGCTTAATATAGTCTTATCCAGATTGCTCTTTTTCAGGAGGGGCTTGACAACTGCAGTTTTCAGGGAGTTTGGAAAACTCCCAGAGAGAAGTGAGGCATTTACCACTTCTAGGAGATCTGCTTCTAAGTTGTTTAACACAGTTTTGAAAAAATATGTGGGAAGTGCGTCAAGGGCACAGGTTGATGTTTTAAGGTGCTGTACGGTTTCTTCCAAAATTTTGCCATCAATTTCTTCTAAAACAGACATAGTAACTACATCCTCAGGTTGTGGTCTGATCTGTCTGACCCCAGTGCGGCTCAATGATGTGCTGATCACCTTTCTGATATTATTGATTTTCTCAGAGAAGAAAGAAGCAAACTCACTGCACTTGCCGTCTGAGAGCATTTCACTGGGAATCTGGCTTGGGGGGGTTGTCAGTCTCTCTACAGTAGCAAAAAGAGTGCGTGTGTTGTTTAAGTTGCTGTTTATAATATTCGAGAAGAAAGACTGTCTAGCTTTGCCTAGTTCCATAAAAGCATGGATGCTGTCTTTGTAGATGTTATAATGGACTACAAGTTTTGTCTTCCGCCACATGCGCTCTGCTCTTCGGCATTGTCTTTTCATATTTTGGACAGCTGTTGTGTTTCTCCAAGGTGCTTTTTGTCTACCACTATTCTTCCTGACTTTCACAGGAGCAATATCATCAATTACACTTTTAACTTTTGAGTTAAAAGAATCAAGGAGAAAATCAACAGAGTCAGCAGATATGCTTGGTTTTAAAGATATAGCCTTCATAAATAGCACACTAGTGTTCTCATTTAAGCATCTCTTCTTGACAGACACAGATCTAGCTTCAATGGCAGGAGAGATCAATATATCAAAGAAAATACAGAAATGATCAGACAGTGCTACATCCTTAATAACAATCGATGAAATGTTTAGACCCTTACTGATAAGTAAATCTAGAGTGTGTCCACGATTATGTGTGGGTCCATGTACATGCTGAGCTAGATCAAAAGTTTTGAAAACAGTTTTGATTTCTTTTGCCATATTGGTTTCTGCATTGAATGCTGTGAATGTTAAAATCTCCAGCAATGGCAAAACAGTCAAACTCAGAGGAAATTGTTGATAACAGTTCTGTAAAGTCCTCAGCAAAGGCAGGAGAGTATTTTGAAGGCCTGTAAATAATGATAAGTAAAATACGTGGAGCACCTTTTAACACAATACCCAGATATTCGAAAGACGGGTTATTCCCAAATGATATTTGCTTACATTGATAGACATCTTTAAAAAGAGCAGCTACTCCTCCACCTCTCTTACCCGCTCTGCAGACACTCATAAAAGTAAAGTTAGGAGGGGATGATTCATTGAGGACTGTGGCACTGCAGCTGTCTTCTAGCCAAGTTTCATTTAGAAACATAAAGTCCAGGTTGTATGTGGTTATTAAAGGTATTGTAGGTAGGATTTTTATAAAAAAAACTTTTTTTTCAACTTTCTGTATATATCAATGCATAATTAAAATGTAAGTACTCTGAAAAAGAAAGTATAAAAATCGAGTGTCTGTAGACCTCTCACGACTGTTTTAAAGACAGCTCATTATTTCCATTCACTCCACCCCCTCCCTTCTGGGCTCCTTCCAAAGCCACGCCCCCAAAACACATGAACGCGTGACTCCGACCGCTGAGCTGAAGACGCATTATTTACCTGAGACGAGCGGAGAGGACGGAGCGCAGTGCATGTTGTGACATCATGTCAGAATCACATGTAATAAAAAAAATCTAACTTTATCATTATGAAGATAAACAAATAAGATGTATTTTAGTACTCACTATCAAGCTAGCATATTGATATTGGTAAAGTTTAAAATATATATTTATTGATTCGCTAACGAGCTAGTTATCTAAAAGGCAAAGCTAAAAACAGGTTGCATGATACACATTTTTCCATTAATGAATGGAGATAGGAGCAGCTAGGCTTCACTCAATGATTGCACATAAACTTTAAGAGTGCTGGCCTGATGATTAGAATATATATACAGGAAAGAGGCCGCACTATACATAAACTTCTGTAATCAACCTCATGAACAGCCCTACGGTGGTCAAAAACTCTCAACAGCCAGTCAATTGAATCAGAAAGGGTTTACACTTTATTTCGAATATATAAAACTCGTGATCACGGATACCAGGAGAGAGAAGAATGAGAGAACGGACACACAAAAAGACCCGCAAGGCACAAATCATCTACACACAGTAAGTTTCACGCTTAACACGTCACACAGTGCTTAAAACTCAACGGGACACTACAATCCATAGGCACACAGTGAACACTAGTCTAGGGCAGAACTATCCGGTCTCGATTCCCCGACCTCCCTCCCTGGCCCGCTATTCGTTACACACTCACAACAGTTCATTCATACAGGGATAAATTAAAAACACTTCCCTCCCTCAGGGTGAAGAAGACCCATCCATAAAGGGTAGTTAGTGCAGGCAGCCTCCGTATTCACAGCCGCCGCCAAACTGCACGCCAGGCGGTGTTTACAGCTCAAGTTCCTTCGAGTCCGGTTGATGTTCACGTCATAGCAGGTTACTTTTCTGAGTCTCTTGGTATGTAGGTGACAGTCAAGTCATCTTCCGAGGTAATTGGTGACACTCTAATAATTTCCCCCCCTCTAACTATCCTCTCTCGCCCCCAAGGCTGCTAACTACCTAACTATCTTCATCTCCGGAGGACCTATTGTCCCCGAGAGACAGCCAAGACGCTCTCCACAGGTCACCACCCCAGAGAGTCTCTCGCTTGCCCCACAACTCTCTTTTAAAGTCCCCTTTGTGTCCTTCCACAGGTGAATGCCATCACAGCAGTCACGTGATCGCCCAATGACGACACGCTACACTATTCCCCCTCTAATCCAGAAGGACTCGTCCTCGAGTCAAGGTGATAATCCTTAGTCCAAACCGGTAACTTCCTCTGTCGTAGAGGTCGGACCATCTCTGCAGGAGTCATGATGTTCTGCGCAGAGCCTCCCCCATCGTACAGGGGCTCCACCGCTAGCCCCGGGCTATGCTCCAACTTTGACCGCGCTAAAGGCACTGATGAGCTATGTTGAAAATTTCCCTCCTTTGTTCCCACCGAGCAGGATTTTCCCTCTACAGATGGTAGTCCCTCAGCCACGACCGGAGGCACCCGTTGAAGGGTCGATAGTTCGGCCAGTCGCTGCAATGGTGGGTGTACAGCCTCATCGTTTCCCTCCAGACTCTCTGAAACAGATCGGGAAACATATGGTTTTAAACGATTGTAATGAACAACTCTAGTAGCCCCACCATCAACTGACTGTAACTGGTACAACACATCCGAGACTCGCTCAATTACTTTAAAGGGGCCCATGTAGCTTCTCTGCAATTTGAAGCAAACCCCTTTTTTCCGAGCCTTATTTCGAACCCAGACCAGTTCCCCCACTGCATAATACTGTACCTGAGCCCGGAAATCAAAGTACTTTTTCTGCTGGGAAGAAGCCTGCAACTGATGTTGCTTTACTGCCCCAACAACAGTGGACAAAATTCCTGACATACGTTGTACATATTCACTTGGAGACTCAAAAGCCTCTTCCAAGTTCACATTCAACATAAGATCCACCGGTAATACCATCTCCCTCCCAAACACAACTTTATGGGGGGTAAAGCCAGTAGTGGCATGGACACTACTACGATACGCCATCATCACATATGGTAATAAAGAATCCCAATTCTGTTGATTCTTATCCACAAAAATTGATAGCATAGAAAGCAAAGTCCTATTAAAACGCTCAATGAGCCCATCCGACTGAGGGTGATAGGGAGACGTACGCGTTTTGTTAATCTCCAATAATCTGCAAAGCTCCTGAAACAGAGTAGATTCAAAATTCCTGCCTTGATCAGAATGAAGGCTGCGAGGGACACCATAACGACAAACCCACTCCTCCACTACCACTTTAGCAACTGATCGTGCTTCCTGATTTGGCAAAGCAAAAGCTTCTGTCCACTTAGAAAAATAGTCTCCCACAACCAAAATATAACGATTTTTATCAATGGTTTCCGGAAGTGGACCCAAAATATCCAAAGCCACCCGCTCATAAGGGCGAGACGTGACCGAAGGACACATCGGGGCCTGTGGGGTTCGAGCTGGTAGCTTCCGTGAGCCACAGTCCGAGCACTCCCTACACCACCTCCTCACATCAGCAAACCACCCCGGCCAATAAAACCGATCTTTGACTTTTCCTTGTAGCTTTTGCACCCCCAGATGGCCACCTGTAACCACATTATGCAACATGGCTAACACTTTCGGAACCAAACACTTTGGAAGTACCACCTGTACTTTATCAGCTGCATCAGAATTTCGTGGAGGCAGTCGCACCAATAACTGGTCCTGTATCTGAAGCTGATCCCATACTCTTACAAATTTCTGCAGTTCAGGGTAGTTTCTTACCTCCCCACGCTCCTCTAGTGGCTTAGTTAGCAACTGAAATATTTGCCCCAACTCACCATCCTCCCTCTGCAACCTAACCATATCATCTTCCAGCTTTTCTCTAGACGGTGGCCCTACACTCGTCTTAGCCACCTGTACCACCCTCACAGGACAGGTTTCCTCAATCACCACACCCCCAACCTGGTCTGACACCTGACCCGAAATTACACTCAGGCCTGGCAATCTCGATAAAGCATCCGCGTTAGTATGTTGTTTCCCTGACCTATGCACAATCTTATATTGGAAACTTGCTAACTGTTCTAGCCAGCGGGCCAACTGTCCTTCAATCCCTTGAAAATTATGCAACCACCGCAGGGAACTGTGATCTGTACGCAACACAAACTCTAGCCCTAAAAGGTAATGCTTGAAATGTTTCATAAATGTCACCATACTCAACAATTCCTTTTTGGTGGTGGCATACTTGCGTTCTTGCTTTGTAAGGGATCGACTTGCATAGGCCACCACCCGTTCCATCCCCCCCTCCACCTGGGATAGTACAGCACCTATCCCAACATCTGAAGCATCAGTGTCCAAGATAAATTGTTTCAAGGGGTCCGGATAAGCCAAAACTGGGGCTGATATAAGACCAGACTTGAGTGTTAAAAAAGCTTTTTCACAATCTTCTCCCCAGTGAAATTTCTTACCCTTTTCCGTCAATTGGTGTAAAGGCCTAGCAATCTCAGCAAAACTCTTCATAAAGCGACGGTAGTAAGAGGCCAGTCCCAAAAAACTACGAACCTCTGTCTGATTCCTAGGAACCGGCCACCCCCTCACCGCCTCGACTTTAGAAGGGTCAGCCTTAACGCCCTCTGCTGAAATTATATGCCCCAAATAGGATACCTGTTTTGAAAATAGATTGCACTTGGAGGGTTTCACCTTCAAATTGGCCTCACACAGGTTCATAAAGACTTGCTCCAAGCGACCCAGATGTTCCTGAAATGTTTTACCAAAAACAATGATATCATCAAGGTATACCAAGCACGTAGTCCACTGAAGGTCTGCCAGAACCAAATCCATCAGCCTTTGGAAAGTGGAAGGGGAATCACACAGGCCATAACTAAGAACATTAAATTCAAAAAGGCCTTGACGTGTAGTGAAAGCAGTTTTGGGTTTATCTTTCGGGTCCACCTCAACCTGCCAGTAACCACTGGCCAGGTCGAGGGTCGAAAACCAACAAGCGTTTGCCAGACTATCCAGCGCATCGTCTATCCTTGGAAGCGGATAGGCATCTTTCTGTGTCACCTCATTTAGTTTCCTATAATCGATACAGAAGCGCAAACTACCATCTTTTTTTCTCACTGGTACCACTGGAGCTGCCCAAGGACTACAAGAAGGCTGAATAATGCCGTTGTCCAACATTTGCTTTATATGATCGGTCACTTCTTGTTTTAAATGAAGCGGAACCCGACGAGGTGCCATTTTAATAGGTTTAGCAGTTCCTGTATCAATCTGATGGCGAAAAAGATGCGTCCTACCCAAATCGGTGTCCCCCGTACTGAAAAGTTGGCTGTGACGCTCTAACACTTGACGAACAGCCTGCATTTGCTCTACTTTAAACCCTCTAGAGTCTAACCCAAAATAAGAAATCAGAGTGTCACCAGACCACATGATCTTATCATCACACCCCTCATCTACTTCCTCTGTCGTAGAGGTCGGACCATCTCTGCAGGAGTCATGATGTTCTGCGCAGAGCCTCCCCCATCGTACAGGGGCTCCACCGCTAGCCCCGGGCTATGCTCCAACTTTGACCGCGCTAAAGGCACTGATGAGCTATGTTGAAAATTTCCCTCCTTTGTTCCCACCGAGCAGGATTTTCCCTCTACAGATGGTAGTCCCTCAGCCACGACCGGAGGCACCCGTTGAAGGGTCGATAGTTCGGCCAGTCGCTGCAATGGTGGTTGTACAGCCTCATCGTTTCCCTCCAGACTCTCTGAAACAGATCGGGAAACATATGGTTTTAAACGATTGTAATGAACAACTCTAGTAGCCCCACCATCAACTGACTGTAACTGGTACAACACATCCGAGACTCGCTCAATTACTTTAAAGGGGCCCATGTAGCTTCTCTGCAATTTGAAGCAAACCCCTTTTTTCCGAGCCTTATTTCGAACCCAGACCAGTTCCCCCACTGCATAATACTGTACCTGAGCCCGGAAATCAAAGTACTTTTTCTGCTGGGAAGAAGCCTGCAACTGATGTTGCTTTACTGCCCCAACAACAGTGGACAAAATTCCTGACATACGTTGTACATATTCACTTGGAGACTCAAAAGCCTCTTCCAAGTTCACATTCAACATAAGATCCACCGGTAATACCATCTCCCTCCCAAACACAACTTTATGGGGGGTAAAGCCAGTAGTGGCATGGACACTACTACGATACGCCATCATCACATATGGTAATAAAGAATCCCAATTCTGTTGATTCTTATCCACAAAAATTGATAGCATAGAAAGCAAAGTCCTATTAAAACGCTCAATGAGCCCATCCGACTGAGGGTGATAGGGAGACGTACGCGTTTTGTTAATCTCCAATAATCTGCAAAGCTCCTGAAACAGAGTAGATTCAAAATTCCTGCCTTGATCAGAATGAAGGCTGCGAGGGACACCATAACGACAAACCCACTCCTCCACTACCACTTTAGCAACTGATCGTGCTTCCTGATTTGGCAAAGCAAAAGCTTCTGTCCACTTAGAAAAATAGTCTCCCACAACCAAAATATAACGATTTTTATCAATGGTTTCCGGAAGTGGACCCAAAATATCCAAAGCCACCCGCTCATAAGGGCGAGACGTGACCGAAGGACACATCGGGGCCTGTGGGGTTCGAGCTGGTAGCTTCCGTGAGCCACAGTCCGAGCACTCCCTACACCACCTCCTCACATCAGCAAACCACCCCGGCCAATAAAACCGATCTTTGACTTTTCCTTGTAGCTTTTGCACCCCCAGATGCCCACCTGTAACCACATTATGCAACATGGCTAACACTTTCGGAACCAAACACTTTGGAAGTACCACCTGTACTTTATCAGCTGCATCAGAATTTCGTGGAGGCAGTCGCACCAATAACTGGTCCTGTATCTGAAGCTGATCCCATACTCTTACAAATTTCTGCAGTTCAGGGTAGTTTCTTACCTCCCCACGCTCCTCTAGTGGCTTAGTTAGCAACTGAAATATTTGCCCCAACTCACCATCCTCCCTCTGCAACCTAACCATATCATCTTCCAGCTTTTCTCTAGACGGTGGCCCTACACTCGTCTTAGCCACCTGTACCACCCTCACAGGACAGGTTTCCTCAATCACCACACCCCCAACCTGGTCTGACACCTGACCCGAAATTACACTCAGGCCTGGCAATCTCGATAAAGCATCCGCGTTAGTATGTTGTTTCCCTGACCTATGCACAATCTTATATTGGAAACTTGCTAACTGTTCTAGCCAGCGGGCCAACTGTCCTTCAATCCCTTGAAAATTATGCAACCACCGCAGGGAACTGTGATCTGTACGCAACACAAACTCTAGCCCTAAAAGGTAATGCTTGAAATGTTTCATAAATGTCACCATACTCAACAATTCCTTTTTGGTGGTGGCATACTTGCGTTCTTGCTTTGTAAGGGATCGACTTGCATAGGCCACCACCCGTTCCATCCCCCCCTCCACCTGGGATAGTACAGCACCTATCCCAACATCTGAAGCATCAGTGTCCAAGATAAATTGTTTCAAGGGGTCCGGATAAGCCAAAACTGGGGCTGATATAAGACCAGACTTGAGTGTTAAAAAAGCTTTTTCACAATCTTCTCCCCAGTGAAATTTCTTACCCTTTTCCGTCAATTGGTGTAAAGGCCTAGCAATCTCAGCAAAACTCTTCATAAAGCGACGGTAGTAAGAGGCCAGTCCCAAAAAACTACGAACCTCTGTCTGATTCCTAGGAACCGGCCACCCCCTCACCGCCTCGACTTTAGAAGGGTCAGCCTTAACGCCCTCTGCTGAAATTATATGCCCCAAATAGGATACCTGTTTTGAAAATAGATTGCACTTGGAGGGTTTCACCTTCAAATTGGCCTCACACAGGTTCATAAAGACTTGCTCCAAGCGACCCAGATGTTCCTGAAATGTTTTACCAAAAACAATGATATCATCAAGGTATACCAAGCACGTAGTCCACTGAAGGTCTGCCAGAACCAAATCCATCAGCCTTTGGAAAGTGGAAGGGGAATCACACAGGCCATAACTAAGAACATTAAATTCAAAAAGGCCTTGACGTGTAGTGAAAGCAGTTTTGGGTTTATCTTTCGGGTCCACCTCAACCTGCCAGTAACCACTGGCCAGGTCGAGGGTCGAAAACCAACAAGCGTTTGCCAGACTATCCAGCGCATCGTCTATCCTTGGAAGCGGATAGGCATCTTTCTGTGTCACCTCATTTAGTTTCCTATAATCGATACAGAAGCGCAAACTACCATCTTTTTTTCTCACTGGTACCACTGGAGCTGCCCAAGGACTACAAGAAGGCTGAATAATGCCGTTGTCCAACATTTGCTTTATATGATCGGTCACTTCTTGTTTTAAATGAAGCGGAACCCGACGAGGTGCCATTTTAATAGGTTTAGCAGTTCCTGTATCAATCTGATGGCGAAAAAGATGCGTCCTACCCAAATCGGTGTCCCCCGTACTGAAAAGTTGGCTGTGACGCTCTAACACTTGACGAACAGCCTGCATTTGCTCTACTTTAAACCCTCTAGAGTCTAACCCAAAATAAGAAATCAGAGTGTCACCAGACCACATGATCTTATCATCACACCCCTCATCTACTTCCTCTGTCGTAGAGGTCGGACCATCTCTGCAGGAGTCATGATGTTCTGCGCAGAGCCTCCCCCATCGTACAGGGGCTCCACCGCTAGCCCCGGGCTATGCTCCAACTTTGACCGCGCTAAAGGCACTGATGAGCTATGTTGAAAATTTCCCTCCTTTGTTCCCACCGAGCAGGATTTTCCCTCTACAGATGGTAGTCCCTCAGCCACGACCGGAGGCACCCGTTGAAGGGTCGATAGTTCGGCCAGTCGCTGCAATGGTGGTTGTACAGCCTCATCGTTTCCCTCCAGACTCTCTGAAACAGATCGGGAAACATATGGTTTTAAACGATTGTAATGAACAACTCTAGTAGCCCCACCATCAACTGACTGTAACTGGTACAACACATCCGAGACTCGCTCAATTACTTTAAAGGGGCCCATGTAGCTTCTCTGCAATTTGAAGCAAACCCCTTTTTTCCGAGCCTTATTTCGAACCCAGACCAGTTCCCCCACTGCATAATACTGTACCTGAGCCCGGAAATCAAAGTACTTTTTCTGCTGGGAAGAAGCCTGCAACTGATGTTGCTTTACTGCCCCAACAACAGTGGACAAAATTCCTGACATACGTTGTACATATTCACTTGGAGACTCAAAAGCCTCTTCCAAGTTCACATTCAACATAAGATCCACCGGTAATACCATCTCCCTCCCAAACACAACTTTATGGGGGGTAAAGCCAGTAGTGGCATGGACACTACTACGATACGCCATCATCACATATGGTAATAAAGAATCCCAATTCTGTTGATTCTTATCCACAAAAATTGATAGCATAGAAAGCAAAGTCCTATTAAAACGCTCAATGAGCCCATCCGACTGAGGGTGATAGGGAGACGTACGCGTTTTGTTAATCTCCAATAATCTGCAAAGCTCCTGAAACAGAGTAGATTCAAAATTCCTGCCTTGATCAGAATGAAGGCTGCGAGGGACACCATAACGACAAACCCACTCCTCCACTACCACTTTAGCAACTGATCGTGCTTCCTGATTTGGCAAAGCAAAAGCTTCTGTCCACTTAGAAAAATAGTCTCCCACAACCAAAATATAACGATTTTTATCAATGGTTTCCGGAAGTGGACCCAAAATATCCAAAGCCACCCGCTCATAAGGGCGAGACGTGACCGAAGGACACATCGGGGCCTGTGGGGTTCGAGCTGGTAGCTTCCGTGAGCCACAGTCCGAGCACTCCCTACACCACCTCCTCACATCAGCAAACCACCCCGGCCAATAAAACCGATCTTTGACTTTTCCTTGTAGCTTTTGCACCCCCAGATGCCCACCTGTAACCACATTATGCAACATGGCTAACACTTTCGGAACCAAACACTTTGGAAGTACCACCTGTACTTTATCAGCTGCATCAGAATTTCGTGGAGGCAGTCGCACCAATAACTGGTCCTGTATCTGAAGCTGATCCCATACTCTTACAAATTTCTGCAGTTCAGGGTAGTTTCTTACCTCCCCACGCTCCTCTAGTGGCTTAGTTAGCAACTGAAATATTTGCCCCAACTCACCATCCTCCCTCTGCAACCTAACCATATCATCTTCCAGCTTTTCTCTAGACGGTGGCCCTACACTCGTCTTAGCCACCTGTACCACCCTCACAGGACAGGTTTCCTCAATCACCACACCCCTGTTATGGCAGAATTATTGCCATCTCTTTCAAACCAATGAATGCTGCTACTGCTGATTTACTGATTGAAGCGAGCAGGTGAGAAGGATGGACGGGGAGAAAAACGGATGGACTTTGACCCCAAAGGTCAAAGTACAGGCCGGTTTTAGAGCGAGTAGAAGAGCATGCCCAAATCCTAAAGTTCAGGTTATTACTGTGATTTCCTGACTAGAGAGAACTGAACTTTAGTCTATCTATGGGCAGAAGAACAGACCTTGAGATAGGGTTATAAGAGACTGCGCTCCCCCTCCACACTTCGTTCACTCTTGTATCGCAGACTGTACATTGACTACCTCTGTGGAACAACTGAACCTTTATTCCTTGCAAGAAATAAATCATTTTTAATTCTCAGACTGTCTCTTACGCATTGATGATTGTTTAATAGAAAATTTGCTATTACAGTTGGTGTCAGATAAGTGGGATGAGTTCTTCTCCGTGAAGGGATTCTGGACCTGACAGGGCGGACGGTGGAACGATCACCCTGACGCACATAGGCGCCAGTCTAACCTCGCCAGAATTAAGAGAGAGAACCGACCGCTTCCTCAGGCCCAGAGAGCTTCAGGGGAGAACCTCAGAAAAGAGCTCAGGCGAAAGAACATCACTGGTAAGAGACAGCATAATATTTTCTTTGGGGATTTCAAAATATTTTTCATGGGTGAACTATGATGGCTGTACTTGGAAATTAAAACTAGAGCTGTGGTACGAGGAAAAGGGGGGGGGGAAATTGCGACCACGGAAGTGGGTCTAGAGATTATCCTGCCCGAGAACCGAAATACTCGTGATAAAGTACTTAATCGCTGGTTAAAATCCAGAGAAAGACAATTGGAAGTCACTGGTAAAAGAGACCAGGGGACGGACATTGTAAGCAAGATTAACTACGACCCGTCTGATTTTGGGTGAAAAGTCAGTATATGCGCATTTTTGTAAAGCCACAGGCCGAGGTGATAGTTTGGAGACAGCCATTATGGGGACATCCAACAGCAAGAAGCTGTGTACACCGGTGTATTGCCAAATGAGAAAGCGCTATGGGAAAAAGGGCATAAAAGACATAAAATGTTTGATAAAACATCATGATTTCCCAAAAGAAGGGACACTCAGTACCACTAGATTGAGAGTGGTAAAAGAATCAATTGAGGAAAATAGCAACAAAACACAGGGATGTTGTGGTTGTGTTAAGCATGCTTGTAAAAATTGTGATGAAACAATTGAATGTTGGATTGAGGAAGCGAATAGGAGAGAACGCAGAATGTTGAAAAAACAAGAAAACAATGAGGAATGTGAAAAGGCTGTGAGTGAAGATAATGTGAGTGCGAGTAAATGTGGGAGTGAAAGCAAAGCGAATGAATGTGAAAAGCATCAGACACAGACACTTATTAATGGTTGTGATTGTGTTTTCCCACATGTACACCCGGCACCGAGTGCGCCAGCTGCGGCACCGGCTCCGTCGGCATACGTAGCACCACCACACTACCCCGAGAGGGAGCTGGCGGCCTTAAAGCTTGATCAGGACCTCGACCGCTCTCCGCCGAAACAGCCGAAGAAGAACGAATCGGACTCTGAGAAAGAGACAGCAGCGAGGCCAGCAAAAGCCGCAAAACCTGCGAAAAAGCAAGAAAAGAAGTCGAAACAAGTTAAACGAACAAGACCCGCTGAAACAAGCACTGAAGAGGAAACAAGCACCGAAGAGGATGATGAAGACGGGGCGATATCTGACACCCCGAAAGTCAGAAGGGTGAGCAAAGCCAAGAAACAGATGATCACAAGATCAAAGGTGAAAAGTGAGCCAAGAAGCTTCACAGCGCCGATGGTCGAAGTCGCGGGTCCGGACGGACCGATGTTAGTCCACAGGCCATGGACGGGAGCTGATTTGAAAGACCAAATGATGAATCTCCCGAACCCCGAAGACGCGGGGGACAGGTTTGCGGAAGCACTGATTGCCTTCTGCGAGGAATTCAGCCCCACCATAATCGAACTGAAAAGACTTTTGGGTCTGAAAATGGGTGCTAGCAAATGGCAGATGGTAACGGGCCGGCATGACGTGGAAGAACACCGGCGAGCGCACCCTGACTGGAACGACCGAAGCAACGCCGAGTACAGAGGAGCTGTCCTGGACCTTGCACGGTCAATAAGAGCAGCATTTCCCTCCCGAGTGGACATGGAAAAGATAAGTTGTTGCAAGCAGAGACCGGACGAAGCGGTCGGTGACTTTTATCTGAGACTGTTTGAAGCTTTTCGTCAACACAGCGGTCTTGTAGAACCAGCTGATCGCGGGAACACACCGTCAACATGGGAATCACATCTGCTGGGCTGTTTCCTGACTGGCCTGAAGCCAGACATTTCCAAAGCCGTGAAACTCAGTTACATCGACTGGAAACGGGGCAGACTTTCCACTGCGCTGTCACATGCGCAGCACGCGGAAGAAAGCACGGAGCTGAAAGAGAGCAGCAAGGACATGCAGCTGACGAAGGTACCATATTATGGTAGAAACAACTTCTACGGAAAGAAAAAAGCAAATCAGAACAGAGTCAGCCCAGATTCTGCCGTCGTGAAAAAGTGTGCTTTGTGCGGGTCAAACGATCACATCATGAGACATTGTTCGAAATGTAGACTGTGTAAAAAGGATGGACACTGGGCCCTAAACTGCCCTGAGGCAACAAAGGCGGATTGAAGCCAACAGCTGTGCGGAGAGCGCGAGGGGGAGAGGCAGCACGAGGTCCGCCGGCTTTCATCTCAAGCAAAGGGAAGTGAACATTTATTTTTAACACAGCACCCACACACACACACATACACTGATTGTCATTTCTCTGCTCTCTGCAATGAAGAAACAAACGCTTGCAAATCCTTTTGTGTAAATGATGAAATTTTGAGTGATGATTTGTCTGAGGTATGTTTGAAAATGTATAAAAGCGGTGCGTTTTCCAAAATGCCTAGATATCCCATGATGATTGAGGGGACATTTGTAAATTTTCTCGTGGATTCAGGGGCTAGCCACTCCACAATAAGACCATGTGATTTGCCGTATAAGCCAGAGTTAACAGATTCTGTGTACAAAAGCACATCAGCATCGGGTCACGTGATAACTGAAAATTTCACTGTGCCATTAGAGTGTGAGACGGAGAAAGGTACTATTTTGAGGCATGCGTTCCTCTTCTCGACTGGCTGTCCGACTCCTTTAATGGCAAGAGACCTGATGTGTGAATTAAATTTGACATTGACAGCGGGGCCAACAGGGATTTTAATTGAAGAGAATCTTGAGGCGTGCTGTTTGAAATTTGACCCACAGTGGGCCTATGAATGGCAGGTGACTGATTTTGATTGGGCAAAAATGATTTTAAAGTTGGCAAAGAGCCGAGTTAAATCAGAAAACACAGACTGTATGATTTTTGACAAATTATGTTGCACATCACATGTTGTTATTGACAGAGAACCACAATATGAAACCGTTTGGTTTGAGCATAAAGAGAACGAGACTATTAGCTTCGATAAAATTTTCTGGACAGAAAATGTGTGTGCGCTTTCAGCTCGTCTAACTGAAAAACAGCAGAGTGTGTATCTGATCGCTGGAGGAGCTGTGCCATGCTTATCTCTGGCCAAGGCCAGAGAGCAAGCATGGGCAGACGTGAATGATTTTGTTGGAATGTGCATGAATGCTACCGATTGGGAAGAGAAAGGTGGCGGGGTGCAGCATAGCAAAACTGTGGGGGGTTTTATGACTGTTTGTGACTTTAACGTGAGTGTGGAAAGGACCGTAAAAACCATTGAGAGATGTGCAGTGGAGAATGGGAAGGGAGGGGCGACTTCTGCAACTGACATGCACAGTGCATTGGCAGAAGTACCGTCTAAATTGTGGGCAAAACACAAATATGATGTTGGGTTAATCAGGGGTTGTGAACCAGTCGTGATTACTGCAAAATCTGATTACAGGCCACGTCAAATGCAATATCCTCTAAAACAAGAGGCGTTGCGGGGGATTCAGCCAGTGTTTGATTCCTTATTGAAGGAAGGAATTATTGTTCCCTGTCCAGATTCTCCAGTGCGCACCCCAATTTTCCCAGTAAAAAAGATATCTAGCACGGCTTCCGACACGTGGCGTTTCGTACAAGACTTACAGGTAGTGAATTCGGCGGTAGTGCAACGTGCCGTGCGAGTTGCCAACCCGTACACGATATTATCACAAATTCCGCAGAATGCAAAATTTTTCACTGTGGTCGATTTGGCTAACGCCTTCTTTAGCGTGCCTGTGGACCCGAAAAGTCAGTTTTGGTTTGCGTTTGACTTTGATGGGCAAGGTTTCACGTTCACGCGGCTTTGCCAAGGTTACGCGGAATCTCCAACGATCTATAACGAGGCGCTCAGACGCAGCCTCGAGCCTTTGAAGTTGACAGCAGGAACAGCCTTACTTCAATATGTGGATGATCTATTGATTTGTGCATGTGATGAGAAAACATGTGTTGCTGATTCTGTGTCTCTCTTGCAGCATCTCGAGAGAGAGGGACACAGAGCCAGCCTGTCAAAACTGCAGTTTGTCAAACAGGAAGTGACCTTTCTGGGTCATGTGCTGAGTGCAAACAGCAAGGCGCTGTCTGAAAAGAGAGTGCAGGGGATCAGAGCGGTTCCAAGGCCAGTCACAGTAAAACAGCTGCTGTCATTTTTGGGGATGTGTGCTTACTGTCGTACATTCATCCCCAATTATGCCATCATTGAACTACCCTTGCGAGCCCTCACAGCAGGGAAAGGGTTGAAATCATGTGACAAACTGACTTGGACAAAAGAAGCGGAAGAAGCATTTTCTAGCATGAAAATGCAGCTGACCTTGGCACCCGCTCTGGGTTTGCCGGTGCAAGACCGGCCTTTTATACAAATGGTAGATGAGAAAAATGGGTTTTCAACTTCTGTTCTCTTGCAGACTCATGGAGACAGACTGCGTCCGGTTGGCTATTTCTCAACGAAACTCGATCCAGTAGCAGCAGGTCTTCCACATTGCTTAAGGGCAGTGGCTGCGGCTGAACAAGCTGTGATGGCTTCAAGGGAATTTGTGGGGTACAGTGATTTGACCTTGTTTGTGCCACACGCAGTATCCATGATTTTGCAAGAGCAGAAAACGTCGCATTTGTCTGCGGCACGGTGGTTACGTTATCATACGATTTTATTGGATATGCCAAACATAACCGTTAAACGCTGTAACGTATTAAATCCTGCAACGCTTCTCCCCATTGCCACAGATGGTGAGGAGCACCATTGCTGTCTGACCGCTCTGGAGCAGGTGTGCACGCCGAGGCCAGATTTGTCAGACATGCCACTGGATAATTGTGAGAATGTCCTCTTTGTGGATGGGTCAGCGACAAAAGATCCACAAACAGGACAAAATAAGGTGGGTTATGCAGTAACTACCGAATTTGACGTGGTCAAAAGTGGCAAATTGCCATCAAACTATTCTGCGCAGGCAGCTGAGTTAGTTGCCTTGACCGAAGCGTGTAAAGTTATGGCTAACAAGTGCTTGACTGTTTACACGGATTCCAGATATGCGTTCGGGGTCACACACGATTTCGGCGCTTTATGGAGGCACAGAAAGTTCCTGAAATCGGACGGACGTCCGATATTGAATGCGCCGCTAGTATCTGAGCTTTTGGAGGCCGTTATGTTACCAGACAAGGTTGCAATATGTAAGTGCGCAGCGCATTCTAACGATAAAACTTCTGTATCAGCAGGAAACGCGAGAGCAGACGCGGCAGCGAAGGCCGCGGCAGCAGAGGAGACAAAAGAAGCAACTTGTGCTTTAATATCTGATATTAACGACCATGACATTTCCTCTTCCTTACAGAGCATGCAGACTTTCGCTACGGCAGCAGAAAGGAATCTATGGAAAAAGGCTGGGTGCAGCCTAAAAGAGAATGTGTGGAGGAGTGTTGATGGTCTTGCCTGTCTTCCTAAACATTTCTTTAGACATTATGCTGTATGGAGCCATGGGCGGGACCATAGCTCCAAGGGGAATATGGTAACACAGATGAAAGATTTGTGGTTCACAAAGGGCTTCACGGCATTTGCTGAAAATTTTTGTGACAGATGTGTAATTTGCACCACACATAATGTAGCAAGGGGAGTAAAAATGCCTGTGGTTTCTCAACCGTCACCGGCAGGGCCTTTTGAATATCTAATGATGGATTTCATTGAGTTGACCCCGTGTGGAAAACAGAAATACTGCTTGGTAATGGTGGATATGTGGTCAAAGTGGGTCGAGGCGTTCCCAACCTCAAAGCAAGACGCAGCAGCCGTAGCAAAGGCACTGCTGTCTGAGATTGTGCCAAGGTGGGGGATACCACGAAAAATCAGTTCAGACAATGGCACACATTTTGTAAATGAGGTAATAACAAAAGTGGGGCAATTCTTGGGCATTGACATGAGAACACACACAAGTTACCACGCACCATCAGGTGGGGCAGTAGAGAGACAAAATCAAACAATCAAGAACAAATTGGCAAAGTGCTGTGAGGAAACTGGACTCACATGGGTGAAAGCACTCCCTATTGTACTGATGTACATGAGAATGAGAAAAAGGGTCAAGCCAAATTTGAGCCCTTTTGAAATTTTGTTTGGCAGACCGCCATTCATGGGAATGGAAGGGGGAAGACAGAGATTACCATCAACTGATATGTATGAAAATGACATGTTGAATTACTGCAAAGAAATGTCTTCTCTGTTGTCTAATATTTCTGTCCAGGTAAAAGCGGCACAGAGGGGAGTAGCAGACACATTCCTGCATAAGATCAAGCCTGGAGATTTCGTGGTGATTCGTGATCTAAGGAGGAAAAGCTGGAGAGCGAAAAGGTGGCTGGGACCGTTCCAAGTGCTTCTGATAACGCACACGGCTGTGAAGGTCGCAGAAAGAGCTACGTGGGTGCACGCGAGCCACTGCAGAAGAGTCCCGTCAACATCACAGGGACAGGAGGAAGCTGCGAGTCAATAAAAACCGAGGTCAAATACCAAGCACCGTTATCAGCAGAGACAACAAAGCTGATTTGCAGAGTTGCACCCAGAGTACAAGAGAAAAAACCAGTAACACTAATCATCGTGAAAAGGTACTGTAGTGGAAATTTTAATGATATTCATTGATCTTTAGTAAAATATAGATGATTCAAAGAATGTCACATGTGTGTCTCACTTGTAGTGAGAGAAGATTCTGTTTATGTACCTGGGGAGGCAGAAGAGGGAGACACTCCAGAGAACAGACGAACAAGGACCTCTGACCTAGATGTCAGAAGGCCATTTTGGTGCAGGGGGGCTTATGGGCCAACTAGTGACGTCTATGGAAAACTACTGGGAGGAAGGCTCTGGGGGGAAGAAGGCCTTGAAACTAAGATAAAAGCTAGTTCAGTCTGTCTGGGGGTGTGTCACTCTTCTGCACAGGGTAACAACTGTGTATTAGACTGCTCCTATTCTTGCAAGAATAAATACTTCTATTTTATATAATTTGACTCTGAGTGTCTCTTACGCAGTGATGTTTGTTTGAGATGAATTTTTGCCACAACAGTTTTGGTGTCAGAAGTGGGATTCCTTGGACGTGCCTCCTGGACCTGAGATCGGACGGTGTTTGGCCACCTGGACTAAGTAAGTTCCAGCTCTACCTCGTAAACTTGAGAGAGAGGGGCCGACCGATATCAGGGCCGGGAGAATCGACCACTGGAATCTAAAGAACCCGCAGGTGGCAACAGAAGCATCTCTGGTAAGAGACAGTTCAATTTATTTTCTTTTGGGTAAGTTAATTAAATTCAGTTTAATTGGGGAGAAGAGTGAAATTGAACCATATTGGCTGAAGGCTGTTTCTGTGGTACGTAATCTGAGATTAATTGAGATCTATATAGATCAAGAAATTTCAAACAGATACGAGGGAAATATCTGAGATTAATTGAGGTCTGTAACAGAACAAGAAATTTCAAGCAGATAAATAATCTGGGATTAAGTGAGAACTGTAACAGATCAAGAGATTTCAAACAGATAGGTACCCTGAAAATTAGTTGTTCCACGACGGAGCAAATTGTTTTTAGGTACTGAGGCTAATTAGGGGGAACCAGAATTTTTTTTGGTAAACCTTAATTAGGAGGGCACTAATAGTGCAACCCGACCGATTTGGGTTAAAAGAAAAGAATCGGATTTGCTGGGGACGCCTAGCAGATTAAAGAAAACGCGCGTTGAAGAGAAATCCACAGAGAACAGAAAACAGCCAGTATGGGGATGTCTCAAAAGCAAGCTTGCGAAATTTGATACACCGGTTTTCTGTAGAACTAGGAAAGTATGGGGGAAAAAATGTATGTTTTAGATATTGGAAAAAAACTGAGAAAATACCATGATCATGAGCTACCATGAGCACAAATAGACTAAGAGTGTGCGAGAATCAGTGGAACAGGGCAGCGGGACAAAAGGTTGTTGTGGCTGCGTTCAACATGTGTGTAAAAAATGTGAACAGATAATGGATTATTGGCTTGAAGATAAAAATGTCGAACTGCCAGGAGAAAAATGTTTTTTACTTCTTCATCCAGTAAATGGATGCATGACATTAGATGTCTATAGAACTTAAATTTATATGACAAGGATTGAAGTAGCAAGAAGCAATAAGGCTGTCTGTGTGAAATAGAGGTAACTGTAAGTGAGACTTGGTGGAAGAGGGAAGTAAAAAAAAAACAAAAAGGTTGGTGTGTGAGATATGTGTGTGTGGGGATTGTTCAAACAATCATGTACTGGTTAGATAATGAAGGAACTGGCATGTTTGAGAAAAGAAAGGAGAGGATAATGAAGGAACTGGCATGTAGGGAAAAGAAAGGAGAAATATAGTAGAGAACTATATGTGATGAAAATAGACATGGTCTGATAGAATTTATGGAAGTTTAAATGATATGAAAAGTTTTAGAATAAAATAAGGCATTGTATGATTGACAGGGATTAACATGATATGAAGAATGTTTTAAGCAGAATGGGGAACAATTCTAGATTTTGATAAAATAATGATTGAAATGATGATATATCTGCTTTATTTTATTAATGTTAAGAAAATAAGGGTATTGAAGCAAGTAGCTATAATGGTTGTCTGTGTAATTTACGGACTGAGTAATATAATCTGTTTTGGAGAAACAGTAGAGATAAGACTGAGACAATAATGTGATGGAAGAAAAAGGCTTCAAACCAGTTGTAATGAAAATAATGATGTACAAATTGTTACACTTTATGAAGAGTAACGGAACAGTCCGGGAAAATAAATAAGTAAATAAATAGTGAGACAGAAGAGAGCAAATGCTGTAAACAGCTCTGCTCTGAAGATCTCACTTTGAAGAGATTTGCAGATGAGGTTTTGTAAAAGATAAGCTGGGATAACAGCAACAGTACTTGTAATTAGTGTTGTTGATGATAATACCAAATTACTAAGGTAAAGACAGAAAACAAATTCGAATATTTTGAGCATTTTCTGTGCTGCTCATGAAAATTATGTTCTGCCAATAATAATGATGAAGAGTATGATTTGGCTATTGTGATTGAATCCGCCATTGGTGGATGGTCAAAGGAATACAGAGAACTGCTTATCAGTGGCTCTGTTTACATTCCTGAATGGGACACACTGCTTCAAGAGTGTGCAGTTAGTTGGAGCCGTTTGCAAGCTCACAGTGATCAAACTATAGTCAAGGACAGGTGTCTGATGCTGAAGTTGAGGCTGAAACAAATTCACTAGATGACAGAGAGTGTTTTAATGGTGGTCATCAGGACAATTTAGTAGGTAACTGTAAATTACCACCGAGAAGGTGTTTAAAAATGTGATAAAATGACAACACATTTCTGGTAATAATATTGGTTTGAAAATAGATCAGTGTTTAAATGACGACAGTGACAATTTTTGGTCTGAGAAATAAGAGATAAAAAACAAGGTCAAAAGATTGATCTTAAAGTGAATCCTTTTGAAGAAAAGATCTATAATAGTAATTTTTATAAGTGAATTGAATACAGGTTGATGCAAAATGAATGACTGCAACAAATGTGAGTTGCAAAATATAGTAAAGGTAACTAGAAGGAGACTGATAAACTCCTAGAAGAGAAAACTTTGAGGTCAGATATTAAGTTATGGTAATTGAGAACTTGACAACTAAAATTGAGATTGAGAAATGTGAAACGTTATTGAGAACTAGAATAATTACCATTATGTAAGAACAAATAAGCAGATGCAGTAGGCTACTGAATTAACAGTTGCTAAATGTAAAATGTGTTGAAAGGCATATGATTAAACAAACCGCTTGAAAAGTTGACCATGAAAGAACTAGAAGCTGATGTTTTGCTTTCAAAAGATAAGTTTGTTATGGGCTGTAATGAAACAGTTCGCTTATCTAAAATCTGATGTGTGCTGTGCCTGAAACTGCCAGTGCAACAGACTCAATCTGAGTGGAAAATTTGTAATGTCTAAATTCCCTGAGATGGGCAAAAGACAAATATAAATAATATGTTTATTTGAAACCGTATGTAATTTCTGGCAAAGATGCCTTAAGCTGGGATAGAGTTAAAAGATAATAGATAAAAGTTTGATGTTAGAAGTATATAAGAGAGCAGTGTACCATCCAATAGAGTCTCAGAGTCTCTCTCATTCAATGAGTCAGCTAAAAGCTGGTATCTGTGATAATAAGTAAAGCACAGTGTTTCAGTTGAAGATCATAGACACAGAGATGTTTTAAAAATAAAACTGAATGACTTTAAAGAAGTATTTAAAATAATAATACAGATAGAGATGACATTTTGATTAGCTTATTTTAGGACCAGTAACTTCTTTGTCTCATTTAGTCTCCACCATTCAGGACCGATGGCTCCGGCTACAGATGAGGTACACTGAATGTACGGTTGTGATCTAAATTCACTGAGTATAAATCTAAGCAGCTAGGTTTCTGCTTTTAAGATGGTTAATGGATTTAAGTGATTAAATACTGTTGTTATTAATCTGTCTCCCTATGTGAACACTATTAGGCAATCGGAATGGCTCTGGTGACTCTTGAACGTGCCTTTCCTAAGCTCCAGAAAACAGCTGAGTTCTGTTGAAGAGAACTGATTGTGTGATTGGAAAGAGCGGTCACCAGTGGGCACGAGTGGCCATCTCTATGACGGGTAAGACCTTCTATTGGCCTGACAGGGGGCAACCCAAGCCAGAGTGGATCACGTAAAGTCATTGGGCATCTCCTGAATGGAGGTGTGTTATGTGAGACAGGTATGAGGGTTGAGCAGGAGCTGTGAGGCCAGCAGCGTCCTTATGGCGTTAAGGGGAGATGACGCGGTGACGAGTCACGGCATGTCTCCCCAATAAAGCAAAGCTCCTCGATATATACCACTCGCCAGAAGAAACCGCATTAGTTGTATGGCTTGTTTTTTTTATTGTGACAAGCGTCTGCAAATATGCCAGGGGAAAACACCCTGATGGAGATTATAGATAAAGGGCGAACAGGAGTGGGCTTTCAAGAGCCAGCTGAGGCCATGAAGTGATTCCCATTAGTTGTTGTGGAGACAGTAATACAATTTTTTTATGTACTGGTTGCCTTATGGGCAAGGAAAATCATAGTGTTGATTTTGAACTAATATGTTATAACATAGTTTTAACTCTTGAAGGTCGTTAGACATGGTGGTGGCTAAAGATGAAGACAGCTTTTGTAGATTTGAGAAAAGTCTGGATAACAAAGGTGAATGGTCAAAGGTTATTGTAATGAATACAAATTTTGTCTAAGTTACAGCCTTAGGAGGCTGGGGGGGGGGAAATATTATTTGTTTATAGTGAGAGAGACTGCCTGAGTTGGAGGAAGGGATGGTAACTGTGTCTGTCTTTCTGTTATCGGCCTGCTAGAGCAAGCTGAAGCAAAATAATGATAATGAAACAAAACAACCCAGCTGACTTGTCTAAAAATCAAATGAATAATGAACAGATGTAAAATTAGGTAGAAGCTACAGGAAAAAATGAAAAGGTTAAAATCTTATTTAAAATTTAAATCTTTAAGCAATAATATAAAGAAAAATGAATATTGAAAATGAACAGTTAACATATGTGTGTCTAGTATGAGTGTGTGTGATGGTGACAGCACTTTATGTCTTGTATGTATTAGTTTGGGGCACTAATATTCCGCCTGAATGGTGTGTATATTGCGTCATTAACCTCTGGAATGAGTTTATCATTACAGATGGGTTAAGGCAAATGACAAATTTTAAAGAAGCTGATAATTCTGATGAAAAGACAATACAGAACATGGGACAAGCTTTAAGTTGATTGGCCATCAAGCTCTGTCTGGTAGTAATAATTTTGTCATACATAATGTAGATTTGAAGATCAGTTTAAGTAAATTGGAATTGTGTAGTTGTAGATCACCATCTGGCATGGGCTGAGATAAATGAAAATGTTGTAGATTTGAGGGAAACAACAAAGTGACATATTGGCTAAGTCCACATGGAATTATCAAGAGAGCCTCTCACATTTATGATTATTGTGAACAAAGGGGGAGAAATGATTGACTGACAATGACCAAGTCTGTACAGCATGACCTGACCTGAAACAATTGATGACTTTGGAAATGTTTGTAGATGACTGACTTGAGAGACCAAACAACAGGCCTGAAAAGCGGGATTTGCTGTGAGACTCAGGGCCGTTGCCTTTCAAATACTTCGATAAGAAGATGAGATTGTGGCTTTAAGTGAAGAATGTAATATTTTTGTAATATTTTTGTTTCAGAGGCAGAGAAAGATGTCTGGAGGGAATTTGTCTGAAGGACAATGTTTGGATTAGTGTTGATGGCAAACTTTATCAAAAACACTATGTTAAATGTTATGTTAAATTGATGCTCGAGTTGTGTCGTGCATCAAAAGGGGGATGGTATAACAATTGCCAAATATGGTTTATTAAGGGGTTCACATTTGCTGAATAAATGTTGGGAGAACACTAGGGGTAATTGGATAAAAGCCCTGAAAGAAGCCATTTTTCTGCCTAACAAAATTGATGTCTGTGAGTGTGCTGCACACACCAATAACAAAGATTGTTTCAACAGGAAACGCCAGGGCATCGAAGGCCACGGGAGAACAGTAGACAAAAGAAACTACGTACTTTACTATCTGACAATAACCTCGAAATTTGTTTCTCTTTACAGAGAGCATGCAGGATTGGGAGACAGAGCAAAATGTGCCCAATAAAATAATGGTTATGGATGAATTTGGCTAACTGTCCTGGCCTGGGTTATTAGTGTGGCAGAAAGGTGCTACACCTGCGCAGCGCATAACTTAAAATTTTCCTTTTACAGAATGTCAGGATGGATTGGATCAAACAGAACTAATTCTGTTCCAAATGTATAAATATTGTGTTTTTCAGGGTAAAAGGACCCCGAGTGCTATTAAGTGAGCAAGAAATTATCCGGAGATAATGTTTCAGGTTGTTGATTCCACAGGTCACACCAAAGGGGACGAGCGGCTAGACAAGCGGTCACTAACAAAATACTTAAGGTCTCCATTCACAGGTGACAGTTCACTCCAGTGGGGGTGCGGTCGTGATATAAGGGAAAACCTTATAAGGATCAGAAAATGGTTGGAGAGTGTGACACCTGGGTCCAAGCCTCTCACCTACACCAACAGGCCACAACCATCCCATAGTCCGTGGGGCGAACGAGATGATCAACACAACTGATGGTTTAAGTTTAACAGAAGAATCTGTTTTTGTGATGATTTTGTTTGATTGAATCAAACTAGGTATTGATTTGATTGTAAATGTAGAAAATATATTGATTGTGTCCGTAATGGAAATATTAGAGTTAATATTGAACAACTGCATTGGTTAGAAGATAGGGTATAAGATAGAAATATGAAGATAGGGTTTAGGATTGTTATTCTAATAATTTTGTTATTCATGGGTGAATATGATTACAGTGACAGGTGAAACATGCTGTCTGTTCAATTGGTGAAAATGACAGTCTATCCCAAGGATGAACAAAATTATGTGACGATACATGTAGCGGGAGCTACAGTGAGAGATGTGTTAAATGTATGTTCTGTTTGTTTTTCTTCTATTTGTTTATTTTCTGAGAAAGATTAAGGGCAAAGATTTAAAGAAGGTTACAAGCAGCGGTCATCCGTGTTACGAGATGGCGTACAAAGATAGGGTTTGAAACTGAGTGATTTTTATTATACTTTTATCTGTTTGTTTCCTTACTATGTTATAACTACCTTTTTCCTTACTGGCGTGACTGAGGGTCTGTTTACAGGAGCGCAGGAACAGAGATTTCTCGCTTAGCCCGGCGTCGTAAAAATGTTTACTTGCTAGCTAAAATATTACGGGGCCTTTCCCCCACAAAAACAGCCTTATGCTTCTTCATTCTAAACTTTTCTTCACAGGTTCAAGGAGAGTGATCATTTATGCAAAAATCAGAGATGAAGAGTATAAGTGTGATGATATGACTTAAAATTTGTTTTATTGTTTATTATTGTGATTATGGGTAATCAGAATGATAAAAAGTGAGAAGTTGTAGTGGAAATTTTAATGATATTCATTGATCTTTAGTAAAATATAGATGATTCAAAGAATGTCACATGTGTGTCTCACTTGTAGTGAGAGAAGATTCTGTTTATGTACCTGGGGAGGCAGAAGAGGGAGACACTCCAGAGAACAGACGAACAAGGACCTCTGACCTAGATGTCAGAAGGCCATTTTGGTGCAGGGGGGCTTATGGGCCAACTAGTGACGTCTATGGAAAACTACTGGGAGGAAGGCTCTGGGGGGAAGAAGGCCTTGAAACTAAGATAAAAGCTAGTTCAGTCTGTCTGGGGGTGTGTCACTCTTCTGCACAGGGTAACAACTGTGTATTAGACTGCTCCTATTCTTGCAAGAATAAATACTTCTATTTTATATAATTTGACTCTGAGTGTCTCTTACGCAGTGATGTTTGTTTGAGATGAATTTTTGCCACAACAGTACGGACTGACAAAAACTGAAAATTTATTAGCAACAGACCCCTGTGTTATAGCAGCAGTGACAAGTGGAGCCAGATACATCCTGAAAGGGGGAAACTGGACAAGACAAACAGCCCTGGTTGCACAGACAGCGCTGGGCTGGGAACCGTTAATCAACAAGGAAGATAAGCTCCTCAGTGCTTCAAAGACAAACCTCCCTTTCACATTCTGGTCATACAGCTGTGTATCTCATCAAGAGAGCTAGAGAGATGGCACGTCCAGAGCCGTGGCACCCATTCAGGGCACCGGGCATGTGTGGACTGGTAAAGACTACAGGTATATTGCTTGTGATATCAATAACCATTTGTTTGATAATAATGTTGTGGAACGAGGAGCTGAAAGCAAGGCCAATAGCAGACGACATGGACGAGAACAGCACTGAAGTGGAGAACAGCACGGAAATTCGACGTATCAGGAGAGAAGCGATATTCGTAAAGGCAACGGAAGGCACAGAGGGGCGCATCGTCACGATCGAAGAAGGTACAACGGTGAAATTTACCTGTAACCCTTTTCAGAAAAACTGTCCAGATTGCAGAGGAATCGACACGGAGTACGCGGCTCCGTACTTCTGTCGTGGGTCGTGCGGATGGGACAACGTCCTGGCTTACTACTATGACTACAAACCGGGGCAGGAACCGAGATTCAAAGTGTTCTCGAACAATATGATGAGCAACAACAGGTACGGCATGACAGTTGAATTGACTAACGCAAAACTTTCGGACCAGGGCAGATATTACTGTGCTCTGGACAAGCAGGGAAAAGACTGGTACGACCAAGTGGACATCATGGTAACCGAGGCGCAGCCAGAAGGGACAGTGATTGCTCCAGTGATGACTGAACTTGAACCAGCTACCAATGAAGAAATGGCCTGGATGGGAAACGGAGACCTGAGAAAAGACCAAATGAATCCTGAAGTCAAGAAAGCTATGTCCAAATGTCAAGGTAACAAGGCCTGTGCATTGGCTATGTTGCAGAAAAATGAACTAGGAATTTCAACAGACTGTTGGCTTTGTCTGCAAATGTCTCACGCATTTAAAGCTGTCCCACTGACTGTAGCGACAGCAAAAGACACCAGGTGTCTGATTCCACAGCAAATGACTGATGTGCTGAGAGCTGTGGCCGATCTGGAAGGAGGAAGGACACCGACAAAGGAACTGGCAGGAAACTGTGAACATGTGCAGCAGTACAATCACTCTGCCATGGCGCTGCCTCCGTTGAGAGTGGCACAAGTGACTGGTGATGTTTGTGTTTGTCTGAATAAACAAAAACTGTTCAATGTAGGTGACTCTGATTGCAGAGTCAGAATCGACGTGAAGGACGGAACAGTGGACAATTGTACGACAGTACTTAATGGTAAAATGATCAATTTCACTTGTCCGTTCAGCGCACCGAGGGAAACGACGCCAGCAGCAGTTTGGGTGTGTGGGAGTAGGGCGTTTCACAAGCTGCCTAGAAAATGGTCTGGGTGCTGTTTTCCAGGGTTAATGGATGCAGGGACATCTGTGTATTTGCCAAATAGAACAAGGGAGACCAGGGGGAAGAGAAGTGTTAACATTATGCCAGGGCCACTACCAAGACATTATTCGGGGTACACATTATCTGACCCGTGGACGACGCCGGGGACGAATATGGGGCTGTCTTTATTTTTGGGAGTAGGTACTGCGGTAGCCATTAATAAAATAAACGGACTAGCCTGGACTGTACTAGCGATTGCTAATAGCTCTGAAAACGCTTTGACAATGATAAATGACGAAATGAGACAAATTAGAGACGCTGTCGTTCAAAATCGTCTCGCTTTAGATTTATTATCAGCTGAAAAAGGCGGAGTTTGCCGAATGCTGGGGACGTCATGTTGTTTTAATATCCCTGACTACTCTGACAATATCACTAATGTAATTGAGCACATGAGAAAAGCTGTGAAAGAGCCTGCGCCGGCTGAGAACAGCTGGCTGAGCTGGCTTATGACGGAATGGGGAGGCTGGGTTCACTGGGTGTTACAAGTTGTGTTGCCAATTGGAGCAATAGGATTGTTAATACTGTGTTGCCTACCATGCATTTTTCAGTGTTTTTCCAGCTCAGTACAGAGACTGGTGAGTGCAGGGACGGAGGTTAAACTGACTAAGGTGAACATGGATTTGGATGACAAAATTGACTATGATACTGATAGTGGGAGCTATAGTAACATGTGGTAAAATGTGACTGTTTTTTCTTTTTCTTTTTTCCTTATTTTTCTTGATGTGATTATATTTTTCTTCTGTTTTTATTTCATTATTAATTTGATTTCATTAAAGTGTTTTATTTTTCTTAAAGAACGATGATAAGCAAAGAGGGTTAAAAGCAGCTGCCATCCGTGTCACGAGATGGCGTACAAGGACAGGGAATGAAATTGAAGGATTTTTCTTCTGTGTGTTTTTTTCTATGATATGTTTTAAGTAATCAAGTGTTTTATTGATATTGTGTTTCCTACTGAGCTATAGACTATTTCCTTACTGACGTGACTGAGGGTCTGTTTACAGGAGCGCAGGAACAGTGATTTCTCGCTTAGCCCGGCGCGGTAAAAATGTTTACTTGCTTGCTACAAAATTAAGGGCCTATCCCCAGAAAAAAAACAGCCTAAGCTTATTTCATTTTTAACTATTTCTTTCCTACAAGTTTGAAGAAGAGTGATCAGTTATACAGAAATCAGAGATGAAGGTATAAGTGTGATGTAAACTTGAGACTTGGTTCCTTTATTTACTATTATTGTTTGAAGTATTTGATTGATTATTTATCAGTGAATGATAAAAAGTGGGGACTGTTATGGCAGAATTATTGCCATCTCTTTCAAACCAATGAATGCTGCTACTGCTGATTTACTGATTGAAGCGAGCAGGTGAGAAGGATGGACGGGGAGAAAAACGGATGGACTTTGACCCCAAAGGTCAAAGTACAGGCCGGTTTTAGAGCGAGTAGAAGAGCATGCCCAAATCCTAAAGTTCAGGTTATTACTGTGATTTCCTGACTAGAGAGAACTGAACTTTAGTCTATCTATGGGCAGAAGAACAGACCTTGAGATAGGGTTATAAGAGACTGCGCTCCCCCTCCACACTTCGTTCACTCTTGTATCGCAGACTGTACATTGACTACCTCTGTGGAACAACTGAACCTTTATTCCTTGCAAGAAATAAATCATTTTTAATTCTCAGACTGTCTCTTACGCATTGATGATTGTTTAATAGAAAATTTGCTATTACACCCCCAACCTGGTCTGACACCTGACCCGAAATTACACTCAGGCCTGGCAATCTCGATAAAGCATCCGCGTTAGTATGTTGTTTCCCTGACCTATGCACAATCTTATATTGGAAACTTGCTAACTGTTCTAGCCAGCGGGCCAACTGTCCTTCAATCCCTTGAAAATTATGCAACCACCGCAGGGAACTGTGATCTGTACGCAACACAAACTCTGCCCCTAAAAGGTAATGCTTGAAATGTTTCATAAATGTCACCATACTCAACAATTCCTTTTCGGTGGTGGCATACTTGCGTTCTTGCTTTGTAAGGGATCGACTTGCATAGGCCACCACCCGTTCCATCCCCCCCTCCACCTGGGATAGTACAGCACCTATCCCAACATCTGAAGCATCAGTGTCCAAGATAAATTGTTTCAAGGGGTCCGGATAAGCCAAAACTGGGGCTGATATAAGACCAGACTTGAGTGTTAAAAAAGCTTTTTCACAATCTTCTCCCCAGTGAAATTTCTTACCCTTTTCCGTCAATTGGTGTAAAGGCCTAGCAATCTCAGCAAAACTCTTCATAAAGCGACGGTAGTAAGAGGCCAGTCCCAAAAAACTACGAACCTCTGTCTGATTCCTAGGAACCGGCCACCCCCTCACCGCCTCGACTTTAGAAGGGTCAGCCTTAACGCCCTCTGCTGAAATTATATGCCCCAAATAGGATACCTGTTTTGAAAATAGATTGCACTTGGAGGGTTTCACCTTCAAATTGGCCTCACACAGGTTCATAAAGACTTGCTCCAAGCGACCCAGATGTTCCTGAAATGTTTTACCAAAAACAATGATATCATCAAGGTATACCAAGCACGTAGTCCACTGAAGGTCTGCCAGAACCAAATCCATCAGCCTTTGGAAAGTGGAAGGGGAATCACACAGGCCATAACTAAGAACATTAAATTCAAAAAGGCCTTGACGTGTAGTGAAAGCAGTTTTGGGTTTATCTTTCGGGTCCACCTCAACCTGCCAGTAACCACTGGCCAGGTCGAGGGTCGAAAACCAACAAGCGTTTGCCAGACTATCCAGCGCATCGTCTATCCTTGGAAGCGGATAGGCATCTTTCTGTGTCACCTCATTTAGTTTCCTATAATCGATACAGAAGCGCAAACTACCATCTTTTTTTCTCACTGGTACCACTGGAGCTGCCCAAGGACTACAAGAAGGCTGAATAATGCCGTTGTCCAACATTTGCTTTATATGATCGGTCACTTCTTGTTTTAAATGAAGCGGAACCCGACGAGGTGCCATTTTAATAGGTTTAGCAGTTCCTGTATCAATCTGATGGCGAAAAAGATGCGTCCTACCCAAATCGGTGTCCCCCGTACTGAAAAGTTGGCTGTGACGCTCTAACACTTGACGAACAGCCTGCATTTGCTCTACTTTAAACCCTCTAGAGTCTAACCCAAAATAAGAAATCAGAGTGTCACCAGACCACATGATCTTATCATCACACCCCTCATCTACTTCCTCTGTCGTAGAGGTCGGACCATCTCTGCAGGAGTCATGATGTTCTGCGCAGAGCCTCCCCCATCGTACAGGGGCTCCACCGCTAGCCCCGGGCTATGCTCCAACTTTGACCGCGCTAAAGGCACTGATGAGCTATGTTGAAAATTTCCCTCCTTTGTTCCCACCGAGCAGGATTTTCCCTCTACAGATGGTAGTCCCTCAGCCACGACCGGAGGCACCCGTTGAAGGGTCGATAGTTCGGCCAGTCGCTGCAATGGTGGTTGTACAGCCTCATCGTTTCCCTCCAGACTCTCTGAAACAGATCGGGAAACATATGGTTTTAAACGATTGTAATGAACAACTCTAGTAGCCCCACCATCAACTGACTGTAACTGGTACAACACATCCGAGACTCGCTCAATTACTTTAAAGGGGCCCATGTAGCTTCTCTGCAATTTGAAGCAAACCCCTTTTTTCCGAGCCTTATTTCGAACCCAGACCAGTTCCCCCACTGCATAATACTGTACCTGAGCCCGGAAATCAAAGTACTTTTTCTGCTGGGAAGAAGCCTGCAACTGATGTTGCTTTACTGCCCCAACAACAGTGGACAAAATTCCTGACATACGTTGTACATATTCACTTGGAGACTCAAAAGCCTCTTCCAAGTTCACATTCAACATAAGATCCACCGGTAATACCATCTCCCTCCCAAACACAACTTTATGGGGGGTAAAGCCAGTAGTGGCATGGACACTACTACGATACGCCATCATCACATATGGTAATAAAGAATCCCAATTCTGTTGATTCTTATCCACAAAAATTGATAGCATAGAAAGCAAAGTCCTATTAAAACGCTCAATGAGCCCATCCGACTGAGGGTGATAGGGAGACGTACGCGTTTTGTTAATCTCCAATAATCTGCAAAGCTCCTGAAACAGAGTAGATTCAAAATTCCTGCCTTGATCAGAATGAAGGCTGCGAGGGACACCATAACGACAAACCCACTCCTCCACTACCACTTTAGCAACTGATCGTGCTTCCTGATTTGGCAAAGCAAAAGCTTCTGTCCACTTAGAAAAATAGTCTCCCACAACCAAAATATAACGATTTTTATCAATGGTTTCCGGAAGTGGACCCAAAATATCCAAAGCCACCCGCTCATAAGGGCGAGACGTGACCGAAGGACACATCGGGGCCTGTGGGGTTCGAGCTGGTAGCTTCCGTGAGCCACAGTCCGAGCACTCCCTACACCACCTCCTCACATCAGCAAACCACCCCGGCCAATAAAACCGATCTTTGACTTTTCCTTGTAGCTTTTGCACCCCCAGATGGCCACCTGTAACCACATTATGCAACATGGCTAACACTTTCGGAACCAAACACTTTGGAAGTACCACCTGTACTTTATCAGCTGCATCAGAATTTCGTGGAGGCAGTCGCACCAATAACTGGTCCTGTATCTGAAGCTGATCCCATACTCTTACAAATTTCTGCAGTTCAGGGTAGTTTCTTACCTCCCCACGCTCCTCTAGTGGCTTAGTTAGCAACTGAAATATTTGCCCCAACTCACCATCCTCCCTCTGCAACCTAACCATATCATCTTCCAGCTTTTCTCTAGACGGTGGCCCTACACTCGTCTTAGCCACCTGTACCACCCTCACAGGACAGGTTTCCTCAATCACCACACCCCCAACCTGGTCTGACACCTGACCCGAAATTACACTCAGGCCTGGCAATCTCGATAAAGCATCCGCGTTAGTATGTTGTTTCCCTGACCTATGCACAATCTTATATTGGAAACTTGCTAACTGTTCTAGCCAGCGGGCCAACTGTCCTTCAATCCCTTGAAAATTATGCAACCACCGCAGGGAACTGTGATCTGTACGCAACACAAACTCTGCCCCTAAAAGGTAATGCTTGAAATGTTTCATAAATGTCACCATACTCAACAATTCCTTTTTGGTGGTGGCATACTTGCGTTCTTGCTTTGTAAGGGATCGACTTGCATAGGCCACCACCCGTTCCATCCCCCCCTCCACCTGGGATAGTACAGCACCTATCCCAACATCTGAAGCATCAGTGTCCAAGATAAATTGTTTCAAGGGGTCCGGATAAGCCAAAACTGGGGCTGATATAAGACCAGACTTGAGTGTTAAAAAAGCTTTTTCACAATCTTCTCCCCAGTGAAATTTCTTACCCTTTTCCGTCAATTGGTGTAAAGGCCTAGCAATCTCAGCAAAACTCTTCATAAAGCGACGGTAGTAAGAGGCCAGTCCCAAAAAACTACGAACCTCTGTCTGATTCCTAGGAACCGGCCACCCCCTCACCGCCTCGACTTTAGAAGGGTCAGCCTTAACGCCCTCTGCTGAAATTATATGCCCCAAATAGGATACCTGTTTTGAAAATAGATTGCACTTGGAGGGTTTCACCTTCAAATTGGCCTCACACAGGTTCATAAAGACTTGCTCCAAGCGACCCAGATGTTCCTGAAATGTTTTACCAAAAACAATGATATCATCAAGGTATACCAAGCACGTAGTCCACTGAAGGTCTGCCAGAACCAAATCCATCAGCCTTTGGAAAGTGGAAGGGGAATCACACAGGCCATAACTAAGAACATTAAATTCAAAAAGGCCTTGACGTGTAGTGAAAGCAGTTTTGGGTTTATCTTTCGGGTCCACCTCAACCTGCCAGTAACCACTGGCCAGGTCGAGGGTCGAAAACCAACAAGCGTTTGCCAGACTATCCAGCGCATCGTCTATCCTTGGAAGCGGATAGGCATCTTTCTGTGTCACCTCATTTAGTTTCCTATAATCGATACAGAAGCGCAAACTACCATCTTTTTTTCTCACTGGTACCACTGGAGCTGCCCAAGGACTACAAGAAGGCTGAATAATGCCGTTGTCCAACATTTGCTTTATATGATCGGTCACTTCTTGTTTTAAATGAAGCGGAACCCGACGAGGTGCCATTTTAATAGGTTTAGCAGTTCCTGTATCAATCTGATGGCGAAAAAGATGCGTCCTACCCAAATCGGTGTCCCCCGTACTGAAAAGTTGGCTGTGACGCTCTAACACTTGACAAACAGCCTGCATTTGCTCTACTTTAAACCCTCTAGAGTCTAACCCAAAATAAGAAATCAGAGTGTCACCAGACCACATGATCTTATCATCACACCCCTCATCTACTTCCTCTGCCCCTTCCCCCACCTCTACATTTGTAGACAACACCCCAATTTTCATTCCACCACGTAAAGTATGAGCTTCCTTAGTTACATTAATAACACGAACTGGCATAACGCCAGCTGTGACTGCACACACCACTCGTGCCACTAAAACATCACAATAGCGAGACAGAGAAGAACCAGGCTCTAGCATACCTACTATTTTTCCTGGGGGCGCTCCCTCCACTGACCCCAAAATTATCACTTCACTGCGTGGTGGTATCCTGGTATCACCGCGAACTACAACTGGCATAGAAGGGGCTAAAAAATCAGTTTGCAATTGTACAGAAATTTTTTTTCCCATCAAGTAGCAGCATAGTTCCTTCAAATCTAGTTTTGCACCAAATTTGACTAGAAAATCACTCCCCAATAACACTTCCCCGGGGTTAATATCTGCCACTACAAAATCCACCACTACTGTCAGAGAATCAAATTGGCAAGTGGTTTTCCATTGGCCCAAAACTTCCATTCGATCTCCATTAGCAACCTTCAATCTACCCTTATACTCCACCAAATCATCCCCTCCACCGGTTGCCTCCAGCCAAAACTGTTTGGGTACAATCGATACTTGTGCTCCTGTATCTACCAATAAGCGGGTCTCCACCCCCCCAACTTTACCAAGCACATAAACTCCACCTGTTTCCAGCTGAGACTGACATGCTCCCCCAGACATAGACGCAACAGAGAGAGGGGCGGGCTCCTGGTCTACCGGGCCCGCCCCCTCCCGTTTCCCGACACATATGGGCAATCTCTCTTAAAATGACGAGTACACCCACATTCCCAACAAGCTTCAGTATTCTCTCGGTTTTGCGGGTCCGTTCGCACACTATCAGTTTTTAAAGTCCTTGTATCTCGTCTATTTATAGCATAGTCAGCCTGATAACTAGGCAAAGAAAACGAATTCATTGTCACTTGATCTTGTAATTTTTTTACAGTACTCTGCAAAGTCTTTACTTCTTGCCGAAGCCCTTCCATCATGCCCATTAAAGCTTGCATTTGCCCATCTCTAGCTGGCCCAGCACTATCACTTACCACCCCACAAACTTTTGCATTTGGAAGGGCACTATTACGTTCCAAACTCCTAATTAATTCCAGTTCGGACGCCAAATTAATAGCCCCCTCCAAAGTGGCTGGTTTCATACTACGCAAATGAATACGCGTATCTGCACAACCTATATGGGCAACGAAATGATCTCGAGCCAGTAAATCCCTGGTGGTATTATCTACTGACGGATATGCCTTTGAAATTAAACGCCTCAAAGCATTTCCAAACTCTCGCACGGTTTCGTTTGGCTGCCTCTTGCGCGAGGAAAAACTCACCCGATTCCAATCGGTGCTTTCACAAGGTTCTAAACATCTACCCATTGCTGCCTTTAATTGACCAAAATTTCGCCGAGCCTCATCTGGTAAGCCACAATAAATATCCCGCGCACGACCTGACAATAACAAAGACATAAATTTTAGCTTTAATCCATCATCCCAACCATTAATCTCCGCAGCCATTTCAAACTGCTCTGCCCAATCAGACCACTCGCGCCCCATTCACGTAAATGTTTCGGGCATAAAAACAGGACGAGGCGCAGCATTTATCTCCCCGGGAGCTCCAGCGCCTGCCACCGGCACGGCATTACCGTTAGCCGCCTCTTGTGGCTCTAACATTTTGACAAACCGTAGGCTATCAAAACAGTTCAATGAGATTTAATATAAATCACCGCACTCAATGCTGATCTCACCGCTGCCACCAATGTAATCAACCTCATGAACAGCCCTACGGTGGTCAAAAACTCTCAACAGCCAGTCAATTGAATCAGAAAGGGTTTACACTTTATTTCGAATATATAAAACTCGTGATCACGGATACCAGGAGAGAGAAGAATGAGAGAACGGACACACAAAAAGACCCGCAAGGCACAAATCATCTACACACAGTAAGTTTCACGCTTAACACATCACACAGTGCTTAAAACTCAACGGGACACTACAATCCATAGGCACACAGTGAACACTAGTATAGGGCAGAACTATCCGGTCTCGATTCCCCGACCTCCCTCCCTGGCCCGCTATTCGTTACACACTCACAACAGTTCATTCATACAGGGATAAATTAAAAACACTTCCCTCCCTCAGGGTGAAGAAGACCCATCCATAAAGGGTAGTTAGTGCAGGCAGCCTCCGTATTCACAGCCGCCGCCAAACTGCACGCCAGGCGGTGTTTACAGCTCAAGTTCCTTCGAGTCCGGTTGATGTTCACGTCATAGCAGGTTACTTTTCTGAGTCTCTTGGTATGTAGGTGACAGTCAAGTCATCTTCCGAGGTAATTGGTGACACTCTAATAATTTCCCCCCCTCTAACTATCCTCTCTCGCCCCCAAGGCTGCTAACTACCTAACTATCTTCATCTCCGGAGGACCTATTGTCCCCGAGAGACAGCCAAGACGCTCTCCACAGGTCACCACCCCAGAGAGTCTCTTGCTTGCCCCACAACTCTCTTTTAAAGTCCCCTTTGTGTCCTTCCACAGGTGAATGCCATCACAGCAGTCACGTGATCGCCCAATGACGACACGCTACACTTCTTCAGAAGGCACGCGCCAAAACGCGTTTGTGCAAATAAAACAGTTTATACACATTTTTCCATTGCCATCATTTACACTGTGATGAAGATGAATTTCGTGTAAGATTCATAACATAACGTTATATGGTGTTCTGCATGTAAGAGTTTCCATTGTTGACTCTGATGAGGACTACACTCCAGAGACAAGTACCGCATCGTCAGCTCGAGGACAGATCCGGGGTTGGGATACTTATAGTAACGTTACGGTCTTCCTTTTCTTGCCTGGTTTGCCTTCGCGAACTGCATATATGTGAATTTTGATTGGTCTTTCTCTGCCATTGTTTTGCTATTCCTAGGTTCCGTGCCTCTTGAATTCCTCAAATCAAACGGGTACGCGCAAGTAGGCAGGTCCTGTGTGGCAAAAGGGTGGTTGCCATGGTTGCGAGAGAGTGATAGTCGCCTAAGCCAATCCTTTGTTTCATCCCGGCTGGAAATAATGAGCTGTGTTTAGTGCAGATTAAACGGTCTAGAGTCACTCGATTTGTATACTCTTTTTATCAGAGTACTTACATTTTAATTATGCATTGATATATATAGAACAATACCTTTAAGTCGTTGACTAGAAGTGATTTATTTTTAAGTGAGCGGTTGTTTAAAAGTGCTAACTTAACAGTCTTACTTTTTGTCCCCACAGCGATCTTAGTTTGGCGTGTAATAGGCACCAGATTAGATGGGTTTGCTGTACGGCTTTTGAAGGCCTTAGACTTTCTATCATGTAATTGAACATAAAGATTTGTTCAAAATTATTACATAAAGAGACGGTTATTAAAGAAAATAGAGATGTGTCTATTAAAAAAGAAAGTGAGGAAAGTACTATGGATGCAGAAATTAATTTGAATGAATTAGTGATGGTATTAAATGGTTAAGAATACTGCTTCAGGAGAAGATCAACTCAGTTATGTTATGTTCCAGAAGTTACCTGAAAAAGTGTTAAAGGTAATAATGCACTTATTTAATAAGATATTGGAAGAAGGTAAAATGCCCAAAAGCTGGAAGAGTGCGTTAATATTACCATTTAATAAACCTGGGAAAGATACTAATAATGTTGGTAATTATAGACCTATCGCCCTAACATCACATCTATGCAAGTGGATGGAGAAGATACTAGTCCGAAGACTTAATTATACCCTTGAACACAGAGGATTACTAGCACCATATCAAAGTGGGTTCAGAAAAGGACGTTCCACAATGGATGCTGTTGTGAAAGTAAGCAACGAGATAGAGAAAACGTTTAAAATGAAAGAAATAATGAGTATTGTGGTTTTTTATATTGAAAAAGCTTATGATTCCATGTGGAGAGAAGGGCTGCTAATTAAATTGAATAAAATGGGAATTAGAGGTAGGTTTTATAACTGGGTCTTAGATTTTCTGTCAGAAAGAAGATTTAGAGTTAAAGTGGGATCAGAAGTATCTAAAGAATTTGAAATTGTTAACGGAATCCCACAAGGCAGTGTTATTAGTCCAGTTTTATTTAATGTTATGATCAGGGCCGGCGCTCCGCACATCACGCACTGCGCGTAGGGCACCAAGTGCTTGGGGGGGCACCAAAAAATATGGGTCGTGAAAAATCATCACAATAGGCTACTAGTATAAATAACAAATAAAATATGTCTAAAGCATGTTAATATACAAAAGCAATACAAAAGTAATATAGGCCTAGACCAAATTAGTCGAGAAAAAGGTGAATCTCCTGTGACAGTCTCCCTCTGGTGCCCCCCCTTCCCCACCTCCCAGTGGTCTGTTCGATTATGCCTCAATCAATGTAAAATTTGGCAGACACCGACCTCAGACATGGCCTCGAAAAGGCACCAAGAGTCGGGGGCGGAAAAAAGGAAAAAGAAGAGACAGCGGGATGATACTCGCGCGTCGCTTGCAGGTAGACAATGTTTTAAATAAAAATGTTAGTTTTGTAGCGCGGGCACCCTTGCGTCGTGAATACATGTCCAGGGGGCGTCGCTAGTAGTGCAAATGATCCGGGCCGTTTTTAGCCCTGCATGTTGAATCTTTTATTTTAACGGGGGTCCGGGGGTCTCTCGAATTTTGAAACTTGGGCTGTTTAAGATGCAGTAGTTTGTTTGAGAAGAAGAGGAAGACCGATTAGATACGTTTTTTCGTTGTTGTTCTATGCGGATAATTTTCAAGAGGTTCATAGGCCAAGGCCCAAGGGCGACATCTGTTGGTGAAACTGCAATTAGAAAAAAAAAAAAAAAAAAATTGTATATTTTCATATTCACAGAGTTGTCAAATTATTAGGGAATGGGAAAAGATTAATCGCATCCAAAATAAAAGTTTGTGTCTACATGATATATGTGTGTGTACTGTGTATAATTATTTTGTATAATATACAAAATAATTATACACAGTACATAAAATGTTTATATAAATATATTATATAAATACACACACATATGCATGTATATATTTAAGAAATATTTGCATGTATATACTGTATATAATTATATATAATTTATATTATATATAAATTTAAACATTTTATATATAAATAACAAATATTTCTTAAATACATACATGCAAATGTGTATTTATATATACAAAATAATTATGCACAGTACACACATATATCATTCATGTTCCAAATCTGTGTTTTTTGTAATTGTGGTGGTTTTTGGTATTTATAATTTTAACCTTTATATTATTTATTTCTTTTCATATTTGGTGCCATTGTTAATGTAAAATGATTTATTTGCAGCAGTTATTTTGAAAGTAAAGAGAACCCAACTAAGAAATTCTGAATGCTTGTTATTCCTTGGGTGGTTGGGAGTGGGGGGGCACCACCAAGCATTTGTGCTTAGGGCACCCAAATGGCTAGCGCCGGCCCTGGTTATGATTAATGATATTTTTATGAATCTAGATAGAAGGATTGGGTCAGCTCTGTATGCTGATGATGGGGCCATCTGGACAAGAGGACGAGATCCAATAAGGGTGAGAAATAAAATCAAGGAAGCAATAGAAAAGGTAGAACAATGGTCGCATAATTGGGGCTTTAAGCTTTCTACAAGTAAGTCTTGTCATGTGATATTTACCAGGAAGAAAGGGATAGAAAAACAGAACCTGAAGTTATATGGCCACAATATGGAAACAGTAGATCATTTTAAATATCTGGGTATGTGGTTAGACCAAAAGGGAACATGGAAAATACACGTTGAAAAGGTGGAATCAAAATGCAAGAAAGTCATAAACTTAATGAGAGCAATAGTGGGGAAAGACTGGGGAGCAAATAAACAGTCATTAATGTATATTTACAGGGCACTAATGAGGTCAACAGTAGATTATGGATGCTATGTATATGGAGCAACAGCTAAAAACACATCTATTGAAGTTGGATAGAGTTACTAACAAAGCGTTGAGGATTTGTGCTGGTGTAATGAGATCTACTCCAATTAAAGCAATCCAGGTTGAGCTAGGAGAAATGCCCTCAGACCTGAGAAGAGATAAATTAATGCTTATATACTGGAGTCGATTATGTGGATGTGGATATGAAAATCATGCAAAGAGCATTATTCAGGAATGTTGGGAGTATAGTTTGTTTAAAGGCAATGGCTTTGGCTGGGTAACAAAAACAAAATCAGAGGAATATAAATTAAGTAATATCTGGTTTAAATCCCCTACACCTATTAGTAATATCCCTATTTGGTTATTTCCAAAAACTGAGATAGACTTAAATATGACTAAAAAACGAATGGGAAGAGAGTGGGAAAGGCCATCTGGCAAGTCAGTATATAAGGAGCAAATATTACAGTTACTTAGATATGTATACAGACGGATCTAAAGATGAAGAGGACAAGGTAGGAATAGGAATATATATACCAACAATGAATGTAAGTATTGGGAAAAGATTACCTGATCAGGCTTCGGTATATACAGCAGAGATGATGGCGATTATTGTAGGACTGCAGTGGGTTGAGGAAGTAAAACCAGACAGAGTGGTGTGTTGTGTTGATTCTGTAGCAGCCCTTTATAGTATTCAAAACATGAAATCTGATTTCATCAAGATTTAAGGCTCGAAATCCAACAAAGTTTATTTACATTACAGAGACTACGGATAGACGTGAGATTCTGCTGGGTACCTGCCCACGTAGCACTTTTCTCGTCACTTTTCTTTCTTTTCTTAGTTTGTTTTCTTTTCCATTAAAAGTCTCGGTTCTAAGTTAAGTGTTGCTGCAAAGTTTCGTTTTAACGTTTCAACTGCAAAACCAGCTTTCAACTTCAAAGACTTTCATTCATCCGCGCCAACACACCACGTGACTGGCTGTCCAAGATCTATCCAGGCGCACGAGAAGATCAGCCAAGCAACGGACCGGGGAACCCCCTTCACGACAAAAGGGAACCCCAAAGCAAGGACAAGCAAGTACCTCCAGACTTTTAACTGAACTGGTGATTTTAATATCAAATTGAATTACCCGCCTAAGAAACGATAAAAGGGTGAAATTAATTATTGATGGTTCGTTCAGGTCATGTCTTTTAAGTGCATATAGAAACTTGGGATCTCACCATCTAACTCCTAAAACTCATTCTTCCTCACTCTCTGTCTTTCTTCAACTTGTATGAATGCGTGTGCGTGTGTTTGTGTTATATTAGTTTTATGTGTGTTAGTCATAGGCTTATAATCAATAAAGTATTGTTTGTATTTGAAAAGAGAAGCATTATTGTATTATGTGCTTACAGATTTATTGTCTTGAACTTCGATCTAAGTTACCTATGCTTTGACCCTTGATTTATTTCTTAATTTAGCTGTTAGCTGGGAATTAGTCTTTCTTGGCCAAGAAGATATTATATTTCCTAGAATTAATGATTGTTTATGCTTTCCGTTCATTGGATGAACTGATAAACTGATCATACTATTGATTTTGCAACAGTAAATTCTGAAAATAATTCAATTATTAATTATTGATCATAATCCGTTATGAATAATAATTAATTATATTTATACGTGCGTATAATCGCTACAGAAGAAATGGCAGGATAGGTGGGATATGGATAAAAGTGGAAGGAAATATTACAGCTTGCAAAAATCTATTAATGGCCAGGGGGTTGTGGGTGCAATTTTAATCTTACATTGATCAGTAGTAAATTTTACTAGGTGAATCGGAGCCATGTGGCTCCTGATGATCCTATAACATGAACTAAAATGTCTGTGTACGTGCTTGGGGTGATGCTCAGGAGCAGATGGGAGGAGACCTTTTGACCTTAGGGACTGGTCAGTGTTGACCAGTGTATTTCTGTATTAGGTTATAGCCTGAGAGAGACTGAGGCGGCCTGAGAGGCGCCTGGAAGTTGCAGTTATGCCCTTAAAAGACATAACAGCCCATATCATAGTGTAAACTTAGAAGGAAAGGTCCTTGAAAATGCTATAAGAACCCCCCTTCTGCTCATGCATCTGTGTCACTCCTCGCACAGATTGAACTTCTGTGTGTTTGGGACTGAACCTATTCTTGCAAGAATAAATACTTCTCTTTTTATTAATTTGACTCTGAGTGTCTCTTACGCAGTGATGATGTTTAACAGAAGTTTTGCCACAACAGGGTGAATAGAAGTAACAGAAGAGAGGAGAGCGTTTTAACCAGGCTGAGATTTGACCTGTTGTGGCAAAAATTCATCTCAAACAAACATCACTGCGTAAGAGACACTCAGAGTCAAATTATATAAAATAGAAGTATTTATTCTTGCAAGAATAGGAGCAGTCTAAAACACAGTTGTTACCCTGTGCAGAAGAGTGACACACCCCCAGACAGACTGAACTAGCTTTTATCTTAGTTTCAAGGCCTTCTTCCCCCCAGAGCCTTCCTCCCAGTAGTTTTCCATAGACGTCACTAGTTGGCCCACTAAGCTCCCCTGCACCAAATGGCCTTCTGACATCTAGGTCAGAGGTCCTTGTTCGTCTGTTCTCTGGAGTGTCTCCCTCTTCTGCCTCCCCAGGTACATAAACAGAATCTTCTCTCACTACAAGTGAGAGACACACATGTGACATTCTTTGAATCATCTATATTTAACTAAAGATCAATGAATATCATTAAAATTGCCACCACAACTCCTCACTTTTTATCATTCTGATTACCCATAATCACAATAATAAACAATAAGACAAATTTTAAGTCATATCATCACACTTATACTCTTCATCTCTGATTTTTCCATAAATGATTACTCTCCTTGAACCTGTGAAGAAAAGTTTAGAATGAAGAAGCATAAGGCTGTTTTTGTGGGGGAAAGGCCCCGTAATATTTTAGCAAGCAAGTAAACATTTTACTGGGCCGGGCTAAACGAGAAATCTCTGTTCCTGCGCTCCTGTAAACAGACCCTCAGTCACACCAGTAAGGAGTAAATAGTTATAACACAATAAGGAAACCAACAGAAAAATAATAAAAAATCCCTCAGTTTCAACCCCTGTCCTTGTACGCCATCTCGTAACACGGATGACCGCTGCTTGTTACCTTCTTTTAATCTTTTGCCCTTAATCTTTCTCAGAAAATAAACAAATAGAAGAAAAACAAACAGAACATACATTTAACACATATCTCACTGTAGCTCCCGCTACCTGTATCGTCACATAATTTTGTTCATCCTTGGGATAGACTGTCATTTTCACCAATTGAACAGACAGCATGTTTCACCTGTCACTGTAATCATATTCCCCCATGAATAACAAAATTATTAGAATAACAATCCTAACTCCTATCATTAAGCCTTTTCCATTAATCTACGCCCATCTCCATATTTCACCTCGGTTTTCCTAACCATATTTTGTTCACTTCTAATTCAATTTAGTAAGCTCTATTTAATGCCATATTTAACAAAATCTAACCAGAGAAGTCTTATAATTTTATCCATTCTTCTAACCAATGCAGTTGTTCAATATTAACTCTAATATTTCCATTACAGACACAATCAATATATTTTCTACATTTACAATCAAATCAATACCTAGTTTGATTCAATCAACCAAAATCATCACAAAAACAGATTCTTCTGTTAAACTTAAACCATCAGTTGTGTTGATCATCTCGTTCGCCCCACGGACGTTCCGTGTTCTTTTACCTTTAACTTTTAATTCAAACATGCTGTGGTTCTACTTAATAAGCTTCAACAATTATCCCTATAATTTACATTAATTAATAGATCTTCTCTTCCCAAAGACATTTTCCTTAAATATTTCCTAATGAATAAGTAACCAATCAAATCTTTTGATCTACTGTATATCAATACTAAGCCCTATTTTGATTTAATCAAATAAAATCCTCAAAATAATCACAAAACCACATTCTTAAACCATTAGTTGGTTCACATCCTCCTCCAGGCGTGTTGATCATCTCGTTCGCCCCATGGACTATGGGATGGTTGTGGCCTGTCGGTGTAGGTGAGAGGCTTGGACCCAGGTGTCACACTCTCCAACCATTTTCTGATCCTTATAAGGTTTTCCCTTATATCACGACCGCACCCCCACTGGAGTGAACTGTCACCTGTGAATGGAGACCTTAAGTATTTTGTTAGTGACCGCTTGACAGCCGCTCGTCCCCTTTGGTGTGACCTGTGGAATCAACAACCTGAAACATTATCTCCGGATAATTTCTTGCTCACTTAATAGCACTCGGGGTCCTTTTACCCTGAAAAACACTCAACCCACTTTGCTCATGTCCACACAATATTTATACATTTGGAACAGAATTAGTTCTGTTTGATCCAATCCATCCTGACATTCTGTAAAAGGAAAATGTTAAGTTATGCGCTGCGCAGGTGCAGCACCTTTCTGCCACAATAATAACCCAGGCCAGGACAGTTAGCCAAATTCATCCATAAACATTATTTTATTGGGCACATTTTTCCCTGTCTCCCAATCCTGCATGCTCTCTGTAAAGAGAAACAGATTTCGAGGTTATTGTCAGATAGTAAAGTACGTAGTTTCTTTTGTCTACTGTTCTCCCGTGGCCTTCGATGCCCTGGCGTTTCCTGTTGAAACAATCTTTGTTATTGGTGTGTGTGGCACACTCACAGACATCCATTTTGTTAGGCAGAAAAATGGCTTCTTTCAGGGCTTTTATCCACTTACCCCTAGTGTTCTCCCAACATTTATTCAGCAAATGTGAACCCCTTAATAAACCATATTTGGCAATTGTTATACCATCTCCCTCTAGATGCACGACACAACTCGAGCATCAATTTAACATAACATTTAACATAGTGTTTTTTATAAAGTTTGCCATCAACACTAACCCAAACGTCCTTCAGACAAATTTCCTCCAGACATCTTTCTCTGCCTCTGAAACAAAAATATTACATTCTTCACTTAAAGCCACAATCTCATCTTCTTATCGAAGTATTCGAAAGGCAACGACCCTCAGTCTCACAGCGTATTCTGCTTTTCAGGCCTGTTGTTCGGTCTCTCAAGTCAGTCATCTACAAACATTTCCAAAGTCATCAATTGTTTCTATCAGGTCAGGTCGTGCTGTGCAGACTTGGTCAATGTCAGTCAATCATTTCTCCCCCTTTGTTCACAATAATCATAAATGTGAGGGGCTCTCTTGATAATTTCATGTTGACTTAGCCAATATGTCACTTTGTTGTTTCCCTCAAATCTACAACATTTTCATTTATCTCAGCCCATGCCAGATGGTGATCTACAACTACACAATTCCAATTTGCTTAAACTGATCTTCAAATCTACATTATGTATGACAAAAGTATTACTACCAGACAGAGCTTGATGGCCAATCAACTTAAAGCTTGTCCCATGTTCTGTATTGTCTTTTCATCAGAATTATCGGCTTCTTTAAAATTTGTCATTTGCCTTAACCCATCTGTAATGATAAACTCATTCCAGAGGTTAATGACGCAATATACACACCATTCAGGCGGAATATTAGTGCCCCAAACTAATACATACAAGACATAAAGTGCTGTCACCATCACACACACTCATACTAGACACATATGTTAACTGCTCATTCTCAATGTTCACTTTTCTTTATATTATTGCTTAAAGATTTAAATTTTAAATAAGATTTTAACCTTTCCATTTTCCTGTAGCTTCTACCTAATTTTACATGGTATCTTAACCACTTTCAAAGCACGTCTGTTCATTATTCATTTGATTTTTAGACAAGTCAGCTGGGTTGTTTTGTTTCATTATCATTATTTTGCTTCAGCTTGCTCTAGCAGGCAGATAACAGAAAGACAGACACAGTTACCATCCCTTCCTCCAACTCAGGCAGTCTCTCTCACTATAAACAAATAATTTTTCCACCAGCCTCCTAAGGCTGTAACTTAGACAAAATTTGTATTCATTACAATAACCTTTGACCATTCACCTTTGTCATCCAGACTTTCCTTAAATCAAAAGCTGTCTTCATCTTTAGCCACCACCATGTCTAACGACCTTCAAGAGTTAAAACTATGTCATAGACCTATTAGTTCAAAATCAACACTATGATTTTCCTTGCCCATAAGGCAAACCAGTACATAAAAGGTTTTGCTACTGTCTCCACAACAACTAATGGGAATCACTTCATGGCCTCAGCTGGCTCTTGAAAGCCCACTCCTGTTAGCCCTTTATCTATAATCTCCATCAGGGTGTTTTCCCCTGGCATATTTGCAGACGCTTGTCACAATAAAAAAAACAAGCCATACAACTAATGCGGTTTCTTCTGGCGAGTGGTATATATAGAGGAGCTTTGCTTTATTGGGGAGACATGCCGTGACTCGTCACCGCGTCATCTCCCCTTACCGGCATAAGGACGCTGCTGGCCTCACAGCTCCTGCTCAACCCTCATACCTGTCTCACATAACACACCTCCATTCAGGAGATGCCCAATGACTTTACGTGATCCACTCTGGCTTAGGTTGCCCCCTGTCTGGCCAAAGAAGGTCTTACCCGTCATCGAGATGGTCACTCGTGCCCACTGGTGACCGCTCTTTCCAATCACACAATCAGTTCTCTTCAACAGAACTCAGCTGTTTTCTGGAGCTTAGGAAAGGCACGTTCAAGAGTCACCAGGGCCATTCAGATTGCCTAATAGTGTTCACACAGGGAGACAGGTCAATAACAACAGTATTTAATCACTTAAATCCATTAACTATCTTAAAAGCAGCAACCTAGCTACTTGGATTATACTCAGTGAATTTAGATCACAACCGTACAGTGTACTTCATCTGTAGCCGGAGCCATCGGTCCTGAATGGTGGAGACTAAATGAGAAAGAAGTTACTGGTCCTAAAATAAGCTAATCAAAATGTCATCTCTATCTGTATTATTATTTTAAATACTTCTTTAAAGTCATTCAGTTTTATTTTTAAAACATCTCTGTGTCTATGATCTTCAACTGAAACACTGTGCTTTACTTATTATCACAGATACCAGCTTTTAGCTGACTCATTGAATGAGAGAGACTCTGAGACTCTATTGGATGGTACACTGCTCTCTCATATACTTCTAATATCAAACTTTTATCTACCATCTTTTAACTCTATCCCAGCTTAAGGCATCTTTGCCAGAAATTACATACGGTTTCAAATAAACATATTATTTATATTTGTCTTTTGTCCACCTCAGGGAATTTAGACATTACAAATTTCCACTCAGATTGAGTCTCTGTCGCACTGGCAGTTTCAGGCACAGCACACATCAGATTTTAGATAAGCGAACTGTTTCATTACAGCCCATAACAAACTTATCTTTTGAAAGCAAAACATCAGCTTCTAGTTCTTTCATGGTCAACTTTTCAAGCTGTTTGTTTAATCAGATGCCTTTCAACACATTTTACATTTAGCAACTGTTAATTCAGTAGCCTACTGCTTCTGCTTATTTGTTCTTACATAATGGTAATTATTCTAGTTCTCAATAACGTTTCACATTTCTCAATCTCAATTACCATAGCTTAATCTCTGACTTCAAAGTTTTCTCTTCTAGGAGTTTATCAGTCTCCAATCAGGATTCACACTAACTTTGACAAGGCTACTCTGCCTCTTTTGCAGTTATTATAAATCATCTTTGAGATCTGTCTCTCTATATTACCTTTACATATTTTGCAACTCACATTTGTTGGAGTCACAAAAGGATTCACTTTAAGACTTCAATCTTTTGACCTTGTTTTTTATCTCTTATTTCTCAGACCAAAAATTGTCACTGTCGTCATTTAAACACTGATCTATTTTCAACCCCATATTATTACCAGAAATGTGTTGTCATTTTATCACATTTTTAAACACCTTCTCGGTGGTCATTTACAGTGACCTATTAAATTGTCCTGATGACCACCATTAAAACACTCTCTGTCATCTAGTGAATTTGTTTCAGCCTCAACTTCAGCATCAGACACCTGTCCTTGACTATAGTTTGATCACTGTGAGCTTGCAAACGGCTCCAACTAACTGCACACCCTTGAAGCAGTGCGTGTCCCATTCAGGAATGTAAACAGACCCACTGATAAGCAGTTCTCTGTATTCCTTTGACCATCCACCAATGGCGGATTCAATCACAATAGCCAAATCATACCCTTCATCATTATTATTGGCAGAACATAATTTCATGAGCAGCACAGAAAATGCTCAAAATATTCGAATTTGTTTTCTGTCTTTACCTTACTAATTTGGTATTATCATCAACAACACTAATTACAAGTACTGTTGCTGTTATCCCAGCTTATCTTTTACAAAACATCATCTGCAAATCTCTTCAAAGTGAGATCTTCAGAGCAGAGCTGTTTACAGCATTTGCTCTCTTCTGTCTCACTATTTATTTATTTATTTATTTATTTTCCCGGACTGTTCAGTTACTCTTCATAAAGTGTAACAATTTGTACATCATTATTTTCATTACAACTGGTTTGAAGCCTTTGCCCTTCCATCACATGGTTAGTCTGCAGATTCAACTTAATATTATCATTATTGTCTCAGTCTTATCTCTACTGTTTCTCCAAAACAGATTATATTACTCAGTCCGTAAATTACACAGACAACCATTATAGCTACTTGCTTCAATACCCTTATTTTCTTAACATTAATAAAGTAAAGCAGATATATCATCATTTCAATCATACAATGCCTTATTTTATTCTAAAACTTTTCATATCATTAAAACACTGTTTATTTGACTTCCATAAATTCTGTCAGACCATGTCTATTTTCATCACATATAGTTTTCTACTATATTTCTCCTTTCTTTTCCCTACATGCCAGTTCCTTCATTATCCTCTCCTTTCTTTTCTCAAACATGCCAGTTCCTTCATTATCTAACCAGTACATAATTGTTTGAACAATCCCCACACACACATTTTGAACGCAGCCACAACAACCTTTTGTCCCGCTGCCCTGTTCCCCTGATTCTCGCACACTCTTAGTCTATTTGTGCTCAGTGTTCCCTCCCTGGGGAAATCATGGTATTTTCTCAGTTTTTTCAATATCTAAAACATACATTTCCCCCCATACTTTCCTAGTTCTACAGAAAACCGGTGTATCAAATTTGGCATGCTTACTCTGAGATTTTCCCATACTGGCTGTTTTCTGTTCCCTGTGGATTTCTCTTCAACGCGCGTTTTCTCTAATCTGTTTAGGCGTCCCCAACAGACCCGATTCTTTCTTTTAACCCAAATCGGTCGGGTTGCACTATTAGTGCCCTCCTAATTAAGGTTAACCAAAAACTGTTCTGGTTCCTCCAAATTAGCCTCAGTACCTAAAAACAATTTGCTCCGTCGTGGAACAACTAATTTTCAGGGTACCTATCTTGATCTGTTACAGTTCTCACTTAATCCCAGATTATTTATCTGCTTGAAATTTCTTGTTCTGTTACAGACCTCAATTAATCTCAGATCATTTTCCCTCGTATCTGTTTTAAATTTCTTGATCTATATAGATCTCAATTAATCTCAGATTACGTACCACAGAAACAGCCTTCAGCCAATATGGTTCAATTTCACTCTTCTCCCCAATTAAACTGAATTTAATTAACTTACCCAAAAGAAAATAAATTGAACTGTCTCTTACCAGAGATGCTTCTGTTGCCACCGGGTTCTTTCAATTGATTCCAGTGGAGTTTCTCCTGGCCCTGATAGCGGTCGGCCCCTCTCTCTGAAATTTACGAGGTAGAGCTGGAACTTACTTAGTCCAGGTGGCCAAACACCGTCCGCTCTCAGGTCCAGAAGGCACTTCCAAGGAATCCCACTTCTGACACCAATCTGTTGTGGCAAAAATTCATCTCAAACAAACATCACTGCGTAAGAGACACTCAGAGTCAAATTATATAAAATAGAAGTATTTATTCTTGCAAGAATAGGAGCAGTCTAAAACACAGTTGTTACCCTGTGCAGAAGAGTGACACACCCCCAGACAGACTGAACTAGCTTTTATCTTAGTTTCAAGGCCTTCTTCCCCCCAGAGCCTTCCTCCCAGTAGTTTTCCATAGACGTCACTAGTTGGCCCACTAAGCTCCCCTGCACCAAATGGCCTTCTGACATCTAGGTCAGAGGTCCTTGTTCGTCTGTTCTCTGGAGTGTCTCCCTCTTCTGCCTCCCCAGGTATAAACAGAATCCTCTCTCACTACAAGTGAGAGACACACATGTGACATTCTTTGAATCATCTATATTTAACTAAAGATCAATGAATATCATTAAAATTGCCACCACAGACCATACAGGGTTAAATAAAACATTGTTTTTAATGGGCAAAAGTCAGATAAATGTTTGGAATGTAGATCCAAGGAAGATGTAGAACATGTATTAATACATTGTAAGAAATATAGAGATGAGAGGATGAGGCTAAACCAAAAGATAAGTAAGGCAGGAAGGAAGTGGAACCTCGAAGGTTTATTAGGCACAACAGGAGATGGGGTAAAGGATACACAGAAAGCAGTTATACAATATTTGAAAAACATAGGAATATATAAGAGGATCTAGGTGTTTTTTTTTATTTTTTATATATATATAAAGTAGTCCCAACGAATAGTTTATGCTACATATTCTGATACAGTAGGTGGCGGTATGCACCTTTAAAAGTCATAGTTGCAATCTGCCATAAAACGGAAAAGAAGAAGAAGAAGAAACGCAGGATACCGTCATTGACAGGCGACGAAATGACATGTTACGTGTCCTGGTTAAAATAGCTGATTTCTCTGGATTTAAACAAGTAAACAAACCGCATAACAAATGCATTTCTTTGAAGAAAAAGACACGTAAGCTTCGTAACAAAATGTATAAGTAAAACTTAAACAAATACAAAAAATTCAGTAAAATAAGCATTTAGCAGCAGCCAGAATGATCCGGTTGCAAATAGGCTTCTGCATATAAACAAGACATGTTGTAGGCTAGGTTTATGATACAGACTATACAGTGATACACCTGAATATTTATATATTATATAATTCATATCCAAAATTGTGTAGCTAACTGATAACACGACTTTTAACTTTTAATGCCAACTGACGCTTGTGAATATTGCTTTTTTAAAACTTCCGCCCTTTACAGTGATAATATTTAAACGTGTCACAGAAGTAATTTCTGTACTCAGCTCCTTAGCTGTTTTTGGACTGTTTTTATGTGCCGCTACATATGTATAAAATGGATATGTAACCAATACTAAACCTAAACATATGGTCAATACATTCACTGCATTACAGTGCATTACATATATAATCACACTGTACATGTTTAAAGAGCTTTGAGCCTTGAGTTTCAAAAAAAAACTTTGGGGTCCCACACAAAAAACACTTCAGCCATATCAGACAAGAAATCTGTGGGCTGAGTTTTCCCTTATGATTATTGACTGAAATTTGTTAAAGATATTTCCAGTTGCAGATGTTTGAATGGAAGGATTCCCTTAGGACTTTTGAAATGTTGTTGTTTTTTGTACTCTGGACTTTTTATCGTTCACATGATTAATTTGTAATGCGTTTTATACCTTGTTGGTGTTTTTGAAGTGTTTGTGCATTTTATTCAAGTATATCAACTTTTTTCTACGCATGTCTTTTTTTATATTTTAGTGATATCACCAAGTATTACTTCATCACAAATGTCTTGCATACAGTAGCATTCACTGCATGAACCGTAACTTCATTTCTGATGTCCCATCATCTCTGCTGAGCTGATTCACTAGAGAAACTCATTTCCTCCAGATGGATGCTACATGTACATTATGTAGTGGCTAAGAAAAATGCTGGCTTGTTTTAAATATCATACACTTTCTGTTTTTGCAGTTTTTATGTACTGAGCACAGTATGCAAGTTTTAAGTGTGCATGAAACACATTGTTTTTCATAGTTATATTGCATGCTGTAACTTTCAAATGGATGTTGTGTGTTGCAGATAACTGAGAAAGAATCAGATGATAAAGTGCTCTGATAAACAGTGTCAGCTTTGCACAAAGTGTTTTATTATTATTATTATTATTATTATTTACATAGTCTTACACTTAATTTGGGAAATAGGGTTCCATCTGTGAAATATGTTGTGTAATCAAAATGAATTTCAATACAAATATGTTACAAGTCACACATCATTTGTTGTATTTCGAATTTTATATTTGTGTGTGTGTGTGTGTGTGTGTGTGTGTGTGTGTGTGTGTGTGTGTGTGTGTGTGTGTGTGTGTGTGTGTGTGTGTGTGTGTGTGTGTGTGTGTGTGTGTGTGTGTGTGCACGCGCATGTGTGTGTGTGTGTGTGTGTGTTGCTTCCAAGACATAAAATAATCGGATAACCCCATTTAACCTGATGGTTAAGTGTGACTGGTTGAAGATTGTTACAAAATGTTTGTTCACTATTTGTTTGTGTGGATGTGTTAACAAATAGAAACCAGCTTCTTTCTTTGGGTGTAAAAAAGGCACAATATGCAATGCTCTATTATTTGCCCTTGATTAATTTATTTCAAAGTGAAAATCCCAAATAAAGAAGACCATCACCCAAGGTTTATTATTATTGTATTTTATTTTTTTAATGAAATCAAGTTACAGTGTTACATGTACAGTGGGTACTCAACCAGAATAATACTTTTACCGCCGCCGCTCCCGCGGCGGTAAAATTCTGGTGTGTATTTGTTGCCTTTTACCGCTAAGAGGCGCTACAATTACAGACTTTGAAAAGTGTCAGTTTATTCTCTCTATTGCGTAATCTGCCGCAGTGCCGCTGCTCATTCAGAGCCATTGAAAGCTGGTAACAGATGATTTCAAGTGAAACTTGTAGTTAAACGAATTCATAATCACAATAGGCCTACTGAAATTAAATTGAATAAAGTGAAAACATTTCAACATAAAACATCGCAACCGAAACATATTAGGCTATCAATGAGGGTTTGGAAGAGCATAAGACTATATTTAACAGCGTTCAGACGATAGCTCAGCGGTTAACGCAACAACATGAGCCGCACTACGCATCAAAACGATCTGAGATCGAATCTCAATGGAGCCAATTTGCTGTTGGCCGAATTCGTTTATGTTTTACTGTTCTTGATGCTTCAATAGGTAACTGTTTATTAGCGAGTTCATTAACTGTTTACTTATGTAAAGTCAAGAGTTTTGTTTAAATTATCAATGGCACATTACAACATAAATTTGCTACATTCCAGTAGAGCCGCTGCACGACAAAACTGATGAGGGAAGATTAGCTGATCGCGTCAGAAAATGAAAATAATGAAGCTTTTCTTTAATCTGCTAAATTATTGTTTTGTGAATCATTCACGAAATTGAGGTGATAGACAGTGATACCCGGCCATAGCAACGGAAGAAATTTTTCAAAACAGATCCATAAATTGAACAAATCAGAAAAGACTGATTTTGTTGACTTGGCTACACAAAATAACAGACTAACTAAATAGTATTGCTTTCAATATAAAAACAAATGAAAATGTAAAAGAACACTAAAATTAATTAAGTTTGAAACCCCATTGCACATTTTTAAGGTTTAAATAAAGTGGGACAGTTTATTTGTTTAAAACAGCTGGTTGCATTGAGTTTAGAGTTTATTTCCTTTGCGATGCAAAATAAGAAACACAGAATCTTATTCTTGCAACATTTTAAATTTGTATTGCCAAATAAATTGCAGCTTAATTAAACAATTAAAACAGTACAAAACGAACAAAACGACATAAATTAAGAACATGCGTTTTTCTTTGCCTCTCTCTTGCGCTGGATCTCTTTTTAGCAAAGTTTATTTTGTCTCCCTCCAAAAAAAAAAAAAAACCTGTAACAAATGATTTTGCCTTTGTTGCTTCAAAGACACAGCATGCCTTGTTGAATTCACTTACAATAAAACGAGGTTGAATTAAAGAGCTCTTTATCTGCTTCGTTTCGTCAACAGTTAATGTTTAGATAATGCCAGATTGTTGACAATCATACACACTGCTTCAAACATTCTAAAACTCTATAAAAACAGTTGAAACAACTGGATTGAACACTTTAATTTAAATTTTGTGTGAAAAACTTTAAATACAAAAAATACACTATATTTATAATTAAATAAGATATAGGGCCTACATTTGGACACATCGAGAGATTTATCCTTAAAAGAATTTAGCCTTTGCCTGCTCATTGGGCTGGCTATCCGACATCTCCATATGAAAGACGAACATTAACACCTATTGTGCACGCACGATAAAGCCACTGTCCCTCCAAACCCCCACAGGCTCTCTGAATCTGAGACTGACTTAAAACAAGAAGTCGCAATTCACACTTAAACCGCTATTAGACATTAGCATTAGGCTATTAAAGTGTTGATAATGAAGGAATTAAATAATGTGAGCTACATGTAGTGATATTTCTGTCATGAAACTTTATTACTAAATATTTAATTTCAATAATTCATTCAATTTCAATACGTTTTTCTTTTTTATTCAAATAAATCTCGAACCACAGTGCTTCGTTGTGCTGCTGTTAAACTAAATAACATTTATAGAATAATTATGAACTTAAATGAAACAATAGCGCAACATTTCGACAAATAAATTATTTGATTTGTTTTTACATTTTAATTCAGGGCGATTTAGCCTATTTAATAGAGCGAGATTTTCCCCTTGCCTTGTCCTTTCCTCATTTTTAAGCGCTCACATAGTTAAACATGTTTAAGTAGATCCTCTGTACCTCTGTACCTCTCAGTTTCAGATGGATTAGGCTACATAATCAGATAACATTTATTAAATATTTAGACATTTAAAGGCTTTAGACATGAGCTGAGGCAAGTGGCTTTCGGTTCAGTTTTGTGACGAGCAGTTCCCGGAGACAGAGACGACTGCTAAAATGTTGTTAGCCTAATATGAATAAAAGTTTACTAGAAGCCTATTAAGTTATTTTAGCTGTTATGAGAAAAATAAATCCAAGTGAACGCGCCGCCGTGTTTGTCGAACACTAATTCAACATGCCAGAATAAAACCCGACTTTAGAACAATAGCGACACTCGACGTGATGTGCCAAAACTATAAACTTCAATATTTCATTCAAAATAATCTCAAAACGCTTTGTGACATTTTGAAAAGCCGTGGGCCTACATTAAGGCCACTGGAACCACGAACGTAGGCTACTGTAACTGAAACGCTGGTTTTGATTTTATTGTTTGTCGTTTAAACGTGCCTGTTGCATATCTTTATTTTATATATTTTATATGGTCTATTGGTGAAGTAGCCTAAGCCTATTAGCACTGATTACTGCGGAGGAAGGGGGTGGGGGGTTAAAATAATTCAGCAGCAGGGATGTTTAGACCAGAAGGAAATCCCCGTCCCCCCTGGCAAATCACACCTTGCTTAAAACCATGTTTTTAAAAACTCAATGTAGGGAATCCAAAAAATAGGCTATATATATATATATATTTTTTTTTTTTTTTTTTTTTTTTTTTTTACAGAACTGCTTTTGAAATTACGATTGGTATTAGATGTTAAGTCATTCTGTTGGATACTATTTGTTCCAGTGTAAAATGGAAATGCATGGCAATTTTCTTTTATAATATAAGCAAAAACTAGGCCTATATGGTGCATAACAGAGTTTTAGAACTAGACAAATCTCTCTGCATTAATAATAGGATATAAAATGCATTAATAGGGTAATATAAAATTGACAAAAGTCCTTGTTTGTGCGGGATTTGAACCCGTGTCATCTAAATGATTGAATCGTAAGTTCTTCCACTCGGCCATGAATTTACTCACTGTGAAATGCCCAAACGTTTGTTTCTCCAGTGTGTTCGCTCACATGAGCGAGAAAACGTTTTATCGTTAGCATAAAACACCTTTTACTGTTTTAAAAGACGATATCTTATCTGTATGACCAAAAATTACAGAGTAGGATAGCTTCTATCCTAGAAAGTTCTTTTAGTTGTTATGAGAAAAAATAAATTCAAGTGAAAGCGCCGCCGTGTTTGTTGAACTCTATTTCATCATGCCAGACTTTAGAATAATGCGTAGCGCCACTCGGCGTGATGTGCCAAAACACTTAATTATAAACTTCAATATTTCATTCAAAAACATCTCAAAACGCTTTGTGACATTTTGAAAAGCCATGAACGTATTAAGGCCACTGGAACCAGGATCGTAACTGAAACGCGCTGCATGTTATCTCTCAATACAGGAGCAGAAGCGCGGTTCAGATTTTATTGTTTGTTGTTTAAACGTGCGTGTTGCATATTTTATATATATATAATATATATATTTGATATGGTCTATTGGTGAATTAGGCAAAGCATTGATTACTGGGGGGAAATCCCCCACCAGCATATCGCACCTTGTTACACAATGTTTTTAAAAACGTAGCCTATGGAACCCCATGAAGTTTTTTTTTTTTCTGTTTTTTTAACAGAACTGCTTTTGAAATTACGATTGGAATTATTATACAGATTGATATAAATTCAGTCAATCTTGTGGATAATATTTGTTCCTTTGTGTAAAATGGAAAAATGCATGGAATTGTATTTTATAAGTAGGCTACCGTGTTTGGACAGGATTTGAACCCGTGTCATCAAAATTATTGAAACCTAAGTTCTACCACTCGACCACAACTTTTCTCACTGAGAATTTCCCAGAAGTTCGGTAGTTCAGCAGTCAGTGCGCGCACACGAGAGAAGCGCTCTTCTTCAATCCTCTCATTCCTCAATAGTTTAGCGTCATTGCACCTAATTGCGAGAGAGGCCTATTTTAACTTTTGATTCATAAAATGTTCTGCTCTAAAAGTTTGTTATATTCTGTTTAAATGTAGCCTACTTTTACTTTACGTTTTGCTTTCGTTTAATTTAACTGAATCTGTTAGCCTATAGGTTAAACTATTTATATTTGTATTATTATTATTTTTTTGTTCTAAAGGTTTGTTCTATTCTCTTTCGTTTGTTTATTTTTATTTTATTTTTTACATATTCAATCAGTCTCAACTATTTCATCCTTACTGTTAATTGACATTAGCCCGTTTCAAAATGCAGCAATTGCGGCTGTTTTGCTAAATGCCCCTTTGCGCCACCTGGCGGTCATTTCGCGAAGGACTTTGAAATGCGACTAGTTTATTTTTGCCGCGGTGGATTTGCCGCGGCACGAGTCGCGGCGGTAATAGGCATTCTGGTTGAGTACCTACTGTAGCTGATCTTTTTCTACATTATTTTCAACTACAGTAGTTTAAATGGAACTTAGTTGGGCCAAAAGCATCTGATGAAACCCTGTTTTATGGCCTGCCATGATCGTTGGAAGAAGGCCATGATGAAGGCCATGATGATTCTTCCCCTGTTCATGTTTTGCATGTTGTCCTCGAGAAACTCATGCTCAATGATGGGGATGTTCTCCTCCTGTATCATATTCTGTAGATATATATGGAAATATTATATAAAAGTTTATATAATATATATATTATATTTTGTTCTCTCAGGGTTAAACGAAGCGTAACCACAATTGAGTTTTCCACCTGGAAATTGAGACACTGATGCTCAATGATGGCGATGTTCTCTGTCCCAGTCCCTGGTTCCAGTCTGGGTGTTTTCATAGCATTCCACTCCTCCTCCGTTATCTCACACTCAGACATCATATTCTGTAGATTTATATGGAAATATTATATAAAAGTTTGAGGGCAAAAAAACAAATGCTGAAACAACATTGAAACACTCCAATTGTCAGTGAAAAATGTCAGTTACACATTTTGTAGGCAAAAGAACTTGTTAATTTACTGCTGGTCTTTATGCCGGCCCTATCGTCCATTCATTGAAAACATTTAATATATTTTCCATTTTTGACATAGGCCTAACTGTAATGTGAGAGCAATGACATTAATAATGTTACATTAGAAGCTGATGCTCTGAAGCTTGTGTCAAACTGGCTCGGTTTGCCTAATTTTATTTTAGTAGGTTTTTTTTGTAGGCTTTTTTTTTTTAGTAGGCCTATTATTTATTTCAAAAATGTTGTATTGTTTAAGCATTTACTTCTTTTAAACAAACAACCAAACAAACAAACAAATACATAAATTGTCATGAAGAATGTTTTTGAGCCAGCTGTGTTTACTATATCTGCCATATCTTTATTTTCAGACTTCATAGCGATGTGAAATGGGTCGGAATGAACTGAATATGAACCTATGATATGAACTGAACATAGCAGCTAGATGACGTCATGTTCTGCAGTTTCCTTATTGGCTGACAGACATCGCAATCAAAAATTCACCTGCAGGGGGGCGGGTCTCTAGCGCATGACGTCATGACGCTTTGACCGCACCAACTGTAACTCCACCTTACATTACTTCATTTGGATGGGTGTACAACAGTGCGCGCTTAGCTCAAGTTGTAGAGAGAGCGACGGTGGCATCGCAAACTCGTGGGTTCGAATCCAGGCAAAAGTGACATTTGTACTACGACTATGTAAACGGATGAAAGTGACGAATGATGACTACGGGTAGAAGTAGAGTACATAGAGTGAGAGAGACTGCGAGGGTAATAAATAAAGAGAGAAACTGCGACAGGTACATACAGTGCGCAGTCTACTAGTGCGAGTGGACTATATAAAGTGCGAGAGGGATACATGAAGAGAGAAAGCCTCCAAGACCGCGAGATGGATACATGAAGAAGAGAGAAGACAGGTACATAGTGCGAGGGGACTACATAAAGTGCGAGACTCCGAGACTGCGAGAGTAATACATAGAGCGAGAGAGACTGCGAGAGATGCGTAGTCGGCGATTACGAAAAAAAAAGTGATAATTGACTTACCTTGTGTGGCTTTGGGAAAGTAGATGAGAAAAACAGCTGTCAGGTATTCCAGGGTCTCCTTGAGACCTAAAGCTTGCAACATCTTGGGTTTATACATATTAGAGGACATATTGTATCTAATTTGTCAATGTTTTTAAACTGTCGACAGTTCGCGACAGGTACATAGAGTGCGAGAGGGATGCATGAAGAGAGAGGGAGGCTGCGAGACTGCGAGAGGGATACATGAAGAGAGAGAGAGGCTCCGAGACTGCGAGAGGGATACATGAAGAGAGAGTGAGACTGCGAGACTGCGAGAGTAATACATAGAGTTAAGAGAGACTGCGAGAGGAGCGTAGTCGGCGACTACTTTTGTAAATGTTTGTACCCTGTTTTATCTTTTAGCGTCCACTAGATGCCGCTTAAGTGACTTATGCTTTATTTCTAAAAAGGCTACTAACAAGAATTAAGTTATCAAGTAAATTCATTTCCATAGCTTTCCATTTAATTCCACTCATCTTTATGAAAGTATACAGTTGGGTAATTTATGCATAACAATTCTTTTTTAATGATTTATTTATACATTTTAAGATACATTACAAAACAGTGGGAGACAAAAAGGCACTAAAATATGTTACAGTAAACAGATACACCGAAGTCCCACAAGAAAAAAAAAAGAAAGAAAAAAAACAACAACAACAACAACAACTTACAAGTGCAATCTAATACAATCCTGCATACAGTAAACCCAATTATATATTGACCAGACAATACATAGGCCTAAGTAGTATCATCTATAATAATTCTTTCTTTTGCAATTTTATCAGTAGCAGTGAATACAGGTAAAGAGGAGATACAGAAATTCAAATGAAAATAGCAGAGAATAACACACACATAGAAAAAAATAATTTCCTTTAATTGTAAAATTGAGGAAAAATGAGTGCACAATTAATTAACAGCATACACACAGACACACACACACACACACACACACACACATATGTACGGTATATATCGTCACTTATTTGGTTCCCCTGGAAACATTTCCGTTGTGGTGTTTTTTGCAGCGCGTTTCTGTATTTGATTATGTGAGCTTTTGCAGCGCATTTCTGTATTTTGTTGTGTTGTGAGTATTTGGAGCACACGTGTGTTGTGAAACTGATGAAGATGTTTTCTTAATTTGCGGGTGTTTTTTTCTATTTGCATGTTTTTTTCTATTTGCATGTTTTTTTCTATTTGCATGCATTTTTTTTATTTTTGCATGTGTTTTCTTCAGTTGCAGCGCGTTGAGCTCTCTCGGCCACGTAGAAAAGCTATGGACAAAACACAATTTCCACGAGAGAAGGCATTGCTGATGAAAGTTAGATAAGGAAATGGGTAACTTGCCAGGCAAAAAGGTACACTTTAATAGGAAAGACAGGCCACCACGTTTGTTGAAGATATTATTAGGAATGAAAAACCATTGCGACACTGGGTTCACAAGGCATATTGCCAGTTTACTTTAAAGGTGTTTATAGTAGGCCTATCAGCAAAGTCCAAAAAGTCAAGGCAACCTTCACCTCTGGAATTAGAGAGTACTTCTCAATTTGTGAGGCCTATTTTTCCAAATGAAATCCAAAAATATTTAGTTAATTTCCTTTATAGCTTTATCATTGATAAATAGAGAGAGAGAGAGCAGGGTATACAAAGCGAGAGAGCCCTTCCACCTTAGATAAAATAACTCTGCCGTATAATGAAAGTTTTGCTTCCTACAGTAGGCTGTAAAGTAAACTAAACACAGTAACGAACAATGACTCGATTTGACCATCTCAATGCTAGCGCGAGTCCGATGAGGAAACACTGGAAGAGCTCGTTATTCAACCCGAACTTCCATCGCAAGGATGATTCGAGCAGGACGTTTCTCAGTGAAACGCTATTCCGTTTGAGGTACATTATACGATTTTGCAACTGTAATTCCTCACCATCAGCATTAACAAGTGCATGTCCATCAACAACCCGATTATTTTACTTGTAGTCTACTTATTTATTTACCAAGTATTTTGCTAATATTGCGGTGAATACGTGGAAACTGTATCAATAGCAAAGCATGTATGCAATGTTCATTAGCCGAGCTCTAGAGTGAATGATCTGATGTAAAATAAACGTTGGTAAAACAAATATTTCCTCAAAGTAACGTTAGTGTAGTGAGAACGACAGACAATCTGCATTAATAGAGACAGTAGGTAGCAGGGCCGGAGTGGGACTCATTTTCAGCCCTGGAGTTTCATGCCTTATAGACCGGCCCACTTTAGTTCCCGTCTGACTATATTAAAATAATGTAATTGAAACCTCAGTATAGCTATAAGTCTGCAATAGTGCAGTGTTCTGTACAGCCTTGTTATTCATTGTATTTAAAAAAAATATATAAATTTCTATTCAGTGCAATAGCCGTATACAGGGTTTTATAAATACAGAGGTCCAAAAAGTGATCTTGCTGGGGGTTCGGGGGCATATGCTCACCCAGACAAGTGAAGTAATACAAACAGTGAAAAGTCCCAGTGCTGATATGGGGAAATATAAACACATTCGAGGTATACAAATATCTATATTTATACAATAACAATGGCAATATATTAGCCTATATATATAGGTGATTGTGTTGTTAAATTGAGCTTATTTTTACACTGATGATCATCATTGGCAAAGAACATAATATGTCTGTGTTAAACAGGAATCCATTGTAATAAAGTTATTCTCATTCTGGGCACAGTAGCCTATGCAATAGGCTTCTCTACCTGCTCTCATTTCTCATCTCCATCTTCTCTCATTCTTCTTCTCTTAGTCTCTTTATCTTAGGTTACCTGTAAATCTCCCCTTCCTTAAGCTGAGTTTTTATTGATACAGTCTTCACAAACTGATTATTTCTTTCGGTCGTTTAAAACTTCTTCCGTAATTAAAACAGCTGTTTAGTTTAGCCACTTGCATCTTATCTCGTGAAGCGTCGCGTTGGGATTCGCGCGCGGCCGCGGCTCGCGCTTCTGTGAACATAAATCCCGCTTGCTTTGATCGGTCATCTCAAACATTTTGCCATTGCCGACGAGCGGTGTTTGAATACTGAAGCAGCTCAGATTATGAGGTCGGTTATCGTCGCGATATGCAAATCATTGCAGCACCAAATTAGAGTTAATATTAGGCAATTATTTCACAACGTTCGTTATACACTCAGAAAGCTGTGACTGGAGCCAAAAAGCATTCAACCCAGTGCCATGACAACACCGGCCCTCCTGGCCAATAAAACAGACCGGCCCACCGGGAATTCTCCCGGTGCTCCCGATTAGCCAATCCGGGCCTGGTAGGTAGTGGCCCACAGCTGATCAGCAGAAGTATTTCAGTAAATCCATAATAAGGGCCCTTTAAGTTTGATCACTTTGTGCCCACGTGGCCAAGACAAAAAAATACATATTTAAAGGTTTTTCATTTAATTTGTGATTATGTTAATGGATGTTAAATGACAGAACAGGAATCCTGCTTCGGAACACGTACTGTAGATCCTGCTTCCTCCATTTCTGCAACCGATCGTAACAATTAGCAGATTCACTGTAAAAAGGGATTAGTTAACATATCTTAAAAAAATTAGGAAACCCGTTGCCTTAAAATTAAGTAAATAAACTTCATTCGTATTCAAAAAATTAAGTTATGCAAGTAAAGTTTATTTACTTAATTTTAAGGTGACGAGTTTCCCCACTTTTTAAGTTAAAGGCACAATATGTAATTTTAGCTGCTAGAGGTCGCTTATTCAAAACAAAGGCGTAGCTTGATGACGCCATGAATGAGCGAGGATTCACAGGAGTTGTCGTCTTCACCTCTGCCGATGGAAAGGAATCATGCTTCTCTGGTTCCAGGATTCCCGTGTGCTCGCAGCAAGTATACTCAAGTTTACCACTAACCACTCTCCTGTGTGTATTTCCAAGCAGCCATTGTGTGCGGCGGTGCTTCAGGATTCTTCAGTCTGATTCTCTGTGTTTTTCTGTGCGTCTACGGACCTGGTATCTCTTCTCTGCATTCAAGTTGGAAGTTTAGTCCGCTCTCAGTTCATGTGTCTTCGGATCGGTATTCCTATTCAAGTGTCTACGTATCTGCTTTCAAGTTCAAAGTGCATTCGTGTCTGCCTTCAAGCCCTGATTTATCATCAAGTCTACCTCTGAGTTAAAAGTATTCAAGAGACTGTTTATGTTCCAGGTATTCCGTTTCCTGTTTTCATTTCTGTGTGGATCCCGAAGCCATCTATGAGATTGGATATTGCAACAGGTGTATAAATAAAGTCTGTTAACCGTATTCTAGGGCTGCACGATTAATCGAATTTTAATCACGATCACGATTTTGGCTTCCCACGATCAAATTCGCGTGATCGAGCGATATTTTAAATGCGTCATTCAGTTCACAGAAAGCTTTTTTTTTGCCAATCTAGCGCACCGTAAACCAGTGTCTGATCACGTGCCTCCATGAGCCCAGGTGCGCGAGAGAGACCTACGGTCTGCGTGCGAGCGACAGTGCACGAGAGAGACCGCGAGTGTGTCTGCGTGCGAGCAACAGCGCGCGCCTACCGATTGTGTCGCGCGCGAGAGAGACTGAGTGACAGTGCGCGTGAGAGACCGAGTGTGAGCATTAGTAAATTGCATTAGTAAATTGGTACATACTACATATATATATTTACTATTTATACCATGGTCTGGGTGAATACTCGATTCTGATTGGCTGCAGGGTGTCCGTTAAAAAGTGATAGAGGACACCTAAAGTAGTTCTGGTGAAACTGCCTGTTTACCATTCGAAATTAATAAATAAATGCGCTGCCTACAACAGCTGTGTGAGTAACCATAGCAACAGGCAGTCAACGTTAGTTAGATATTACATAGCCTACTACAATGAGCGACTTCGTTCGTTATTTCATCTTCAGTCTCTCACGGACTGACGGAGCCCAGTAAGCCCGCAGACTGCTCTCGCATCGATGGCCTGTCACCGACTTTATTTGACGGCTCTCCAGTCCAGCATCGGAGAGTCGACCTACAGCGGTGCTTCGGAGGCTGTGGTTAGTGTAGACTAGTGTAACACAAAGTGTTTTATGTGCAATAAAAAAATAACTATGCCTACCTTTGTGTTTCATGAAAAAAAAAATGCATTTTTGAACCTGAAGGGTTCTACAAGCTGAGCGGACTATAAATATCTCAAGTTGCTAAATAAATCGTCAGGCAAGTTATTATTTGAAAAAACTAGATTTAGCCTAATTAAAATATAAACTAATGTTTTAAAAATGTTTTATTTGGCAAGTGACCATGGTATAAGCGGGTTAATGCCCTTCGAGGTGACCGTTGTCAGGTTTTAATGGACTTCGGCGGAGGCAACCGTCCTCCGCTGCGCGTCGGCCGGTTTACACCTCGCCGTCGTCCATTAAAACCTGACAACGGACACCTCGTCGGGCATTAACCCTTACATAAGAGGCATGGAAGTTCGATTAATGGACTCCAATAATCAGTCCTACAAACGTCTTGTTTTGACCTATTGTTTAACAAATAGAAATAATTTGAGCACATAAACTTTCACATGGAGAATTAAATAGATTAAATTTATGCAGTAAGACTTCACAACTAATCACTGACACTGTAGGCCTACCACAACATTTTACATTTATTAAGCGTCAAATAACAATGACTCTGAATTTCATCCATTAATCGAACTTCCATAGTGCAGTTCTGCCTTGAAATGTTCTCATTTGGTTACATTCTGTTATGGAATATTTGTTTTTTTATTGATTGTATATTTTGCGTGTTTTATTCACATCCATTATGCAGGTACAATGCAAGTTTATATTTTGCTTCCTAAAATAGATTTACACAATGTAAAATGTAAAATAGTGCCCTGTTGAAGTTTTGCTACATTTTCTTTATTGTTTTCTTTATTCTTTAAGGAGATGCACTGAATTTTGGTGAATAAGAGGACCTATTTTATTTAGATACACATACATTAGCAGAAATGTAGCACAATATGGATGTGAAAGCAGTTATAATTAGCCTATGTGGCAATAAAATTTGTTTTGGTTAAAATCAACAAATAATCGTGATAATTAATCGTGATCGCAATATTGATCAAAATAATCGTGATTATCATTTTGGCCCAAATCGTGCAGCCCTACCGTATTCCTTGTGTCCTCATCCTTCTAGTAGTGTGACAGAAGACCGGACCACACACGATGCAAGTATCCCCGGCTTCCGAGATCGCTGCCGTATCAATCGAAGCCCCTCGGGGCGCCGCCGCACCCCAATCGCTTATGGATACCTCAGCATACGCCACTGCCAATGCAGCCTCCGCACCGCACACACTGCTCCAGGAAACCTTCACTGAATTCCGTCACGCCCTTCAGAACCTCAGACCTCAAACCTGCTTCATATTCGGGCAAGGAGGAGTGCAACGGGTTTCTTCTGCAATGCAAGCTTTATATGGAGGTAAATGCTACTCAATTCATTTCTGAAAAAGCCAAAATTGCTTTCATAATTTCCCTGCTCTCTGGCCGTGCGTTGAATTGGGCTCAAGCCCGGTGGGATTCCAATACTCCTGCTTTACTGTCTTTCAACGGTTTCATTGAACATTTTCGCACTGTATTCTCTCAAACTCAGAATGCCATGTCTGTTAATGATCAGCTGTTTCGTCTTCGACAAGGCAAATCCTCAGTTGCAGATTATGCTCTGAAGTTTCGGACAATCGCCGCGAACAGCGGATGTAATGAGATCGCGTTGATGACTGCCTATCGTCAAAGTCCTTTTAGGCAAGTCATGCCACTCGGCCGCCATCTTGGCAACGCCTCCGGGCCATGGACGCGGGAAGTAGGGGTGCTGCAGGTGCTGCAGCACCCCCTGTTGGCAAACTGTGATGACAATCAAATGATAGCTTATAAATATATCTCTGGTTGTTGTTTCTGTTCCACAACATTTTGTATGTCATGTTTGGGGTGTGGGATGAAGAGAGGGGTATTTTTAGTAATTATTTAAGTAAAAATTATTTAATTTATCTTCGGTGTGTAGTATTAGCCAATCAGGTGTCTTGACGCGAATCACGCGATTACGATTCAGCCTACGCAGCACAAAAAAACACCGTCTAAAAAACTGCTAGTGATATAACGTTAGCCTATATCAATATCAGCGCTACACCAAGATAATTAGTTAGCTCATGTCATGTCAGAGTTTACCAGCAGAACTCCAGAGCGCAAATCTACCTTTGGTGTACCAAATTCATCGTAAGGTAGAGACACGGTGTCTTACATCTCTGCGTCTTTTTCCTGCCGCCGTGCAGGCCCAGATGGTAGCCTATATGATTGTGATTAGCATGCCTATTATAAAGAAACGAACCTTTTACTATCATGTCCATTGATTTTGATTAATATGCACGAGGGAGAGAGAGAGAGCAAGAGACAGCGCGCGCGCGGCCGGGGCTCGCTCGCTCTCTCTCCCTCTCTCTGCTCGTTTGCGCCATGGTTTGCGCCCTGTCAAACTATGTGTCAAACGCATCAGTCATTCTACTCTACAACACTCACCGATCAAAAAAGGCTTTGGCAGCCGCCAAAAAGCGGACGATCCGACGGGTATTAAAAGATTAAATACAACCCGAAACTAAAAAAACCGACCCGGCCTCTATTTGAAACCGGCCTTTATTTACCCAAACCTGTCGCCATACCAGGCGTGTAAAAGTGACAGGCGTCTATTTGGGACTCGGCTATTATTTGAAGTTTTATGGTGTAAAGATCGTTGCTGTGCTTGCATCACTCCCTTACTCCTCCTTATAGTCCCCATGGCCACTTGGCCTGCGTGAATGCAAATGAAAAAAAAAAAAAGTTTTGAGGGAGAGTAGTAATAATTCGTTACATTTATATAGCGCTTACTAGTAATTAATAGATCTGTTTAGAAGTGGACTTTTCCTATAACCACGTTCCTGTAATTGCTTGGTCCAAGCAAGCGCCCACCCCCCACCCCCCAGCCCCCAGCCCCCAGCACCCCCTGTCGAAAATGACTTCCCGCGTCTCTGCTCCGGGCAGCTATTTCGGACTAACAAGACCAGGCTCCTATCTAAATGAATGGGCAGAGAGTCAGAACTGCAGTTTCACTGGTCACCAGGACATAAAAACTGCATGTATAGAAACAGACCGCGGGAGACTTCTGATGTCTGATATTTACACAACTCACACATACACTGCATATCAAATCTGCCGCCTTTTCAAACAGTAACGTATTCTCCGCTGTCGCAAACCTCAACTGTGCGCATGCGTCAGTGGAACCAGACGATAGGCTTAAATGTTTCCCGGCTTGACTGTTAAAAGCAGACGATTGGCTTTCCAGTGGGAGGGGCGGGGCATGTGCATACAACCGCCATCTTTGGCGTTACGGGTTTTCTCTATATAGTTGTATTAAGGATTGATGAAGTGGCATGTCTCTATATAAATAGTCTCTGCTATCGTCGAGGGCTCAATTCTGAAATCTGCTTACAACTGGCCATCTACGAGGATTGAGAAACTCATCCAGCGCTCTATACTCATCGCACAACATCGCACAGCTTGCTTAAAGAACTTCCCTTCACACTCCTCTCATCACTCCTCACCCGTAAACCCTCCAGTACCAGAACCCATGGAAATCGATGCTGGACATCTCACCGTAGATCAGGGGTGCCCAATCCTGCTCCTGGCGATCGACTGTCCTGCACAGTTCATCTCCAACCCTAATCATACACACCTGAAGCAACCAAGTAAGGTCTTCAGAGCACGTCAGGATCACTTGAAAATTAAAGGCAGGTGTGTTTGATTAGGGTTGGAGATGAACTGTGCAGGACAGTCGATCGCCAGGAGCAGGATTGGGCACCCCTGCCGTAGATGAACGTAATCCTCGTCGCACCAATAACCTCTGCATGTACTGCGGAGCTTCGAGACATTTCCGAATGGAATGTCCCATCCGTCCCGGGCGTACAGCGGTGAGTACTGTTGACCTACCATTTCCAGTTACCAATCTGAAACAAACTCCAGTACTAATCACCTATTTGAAACACTCCATTCCAGCGAAAGCTCTGATTGACTCCAGCGCTCCAGGGAACTTCATCTCAGCCTCACTAATCAACCGCTTACAAGCCCGCCGCAGACGACTGAGTCAGCCTCTGAGTATACACTCCATCCTAGGGAAACCTCCCAGCAGAAGAAGTATTCATTACTGCAGTCCAGAACTCCAACTTTCCATCGGCTGTCTTCATCAGGAGAAATGTTCGCTACTGGTACTGGAGGGCTCCACTGCAGACATCGTCTTGGGACGCCCGTGGCTCAATCAACACTCGCCTGACATCTGCTGGACTAATGGGGAAGTACGTCACTGGAGTGATTACTGCAAGGAACATTGTCTTCGCCCTGTCAAGAAAAGTATTTCGGTGCCTTCCATGCCTGCTGTTCCTGTTATCCTGGGTTCAACTTCAGTAGAAAGTCCAACCACAGAATCTCGCCACCACTCTTCCACCTCATCGGCCTTGGGACTGTGCAATTGACTTGCTGCCTGGGGCCACTCTACCACATGGAAAGATATATCCATTGTCCATCCCGGAGCAGAAGGCCATGGAGGAGTACGTGGAGGAGGCTTTACGTCAAGGATATATTCAGCCATCTACGTCCCCTGTCGTCTCAAGCTTTTTCTTTGTTGGGAAAAAGGATGGAGGACTCCGCCCATGTATAGATTATCGCATTATGAATGCCTCTACAGTTAAGTACAGATACCCACTGCTTCTGGTGCTCTCAGCCCTGGAACAGTTGCGTTCAGCTTGTATCTTCACCAAGCTCGACCTGAGAAGTGCTTATAATCTGGTTTGTATCCGTGAGGGAGATGAGTGGAAGACTGCCTTTATTACCCCTGCTGGACACTACGAATATCGGGTCATGCCTTTCGGCCTTTCGAACAGTCCAGCTGTCTTCCAAGGCTTCATGAATGAGATATTCCGAGATATGCTCCACAAGTTTGTCATCATCTACATCGACGATATCCTGATCTTTTCTACCAATCTCGAAGAACATGTCCAGCAAGTGAAGAAGGTCTTGAAACGTCTCCGTGAGTACCAACTGTACTTGAAGTTAGAGAAATGTGAATTCCACCAGGAGACCATGCACTTCATGGGGTACGTAATTTGTCCAGACGGCATCTCAATGGATCGAAGTGGAAGCTGTACTCAACTGGTTCAAGCCTCAAACCCTGAAAGAGCTGCAACGCTTCCTGGGCTTTGCCAACTTTTATCGCCGATTCATCAGTTCAGTTCAAGACCTTTATTTGTCCCCGAGGGGCGATTAGTTTTGCTGCAGTAGCCAAATAAATTAACATTAACATGCAGTACACGACAAACATCAACATCAATTCAAATACAGGGTCAGACAGATGAAAAATAAAAATAACACCACATCATTTTACATTTAAGTTCAAGTGTGTCTTATGTGCAGACATTACCTATTCTTTACGGAGTCAAGCAGAGAGATCGCAGAGGGTACAAAGGAGAATTTAAATCTGTTTGTTTTGGCTCATCCGCGACTACAGTAAGATCTGTGCTCCATTGACTTCTATGGTGAGAAAGGGTACCAAGCATTTAACATGGTCTGATGAAGCCTCCGAAACATTTGAGTGTTTGAAAAAGTGGACGCATCCACCAACGGAGTAGGAGCTGTTCTTTCCCAGCGGCAGGGGACCTTTTCACGACTCCATCCATGTGCCTTCTTTTCTCATAAGATGTCCCCGGTGGAGCCGAATTAGGATGTCGGTAATCGAGAACTTCTGACCATCAAACTAGCTCTGGAGGAATGGAGACAATCATCCTTTCCAGGTGATCACTGACCATTGCAACCTTGAGTATCTCCGTGAAGCCAAAAGACTCAATCCATGCCAGGCTCGTTGGGCACTCTTCTTCACACGCTTTGACTTCACAGTCACCTATCGACCTGGCTCAAAGAATCTTGGAACCTCTGCCGAGAATCCAGAGACCATACTCCCTCCAGCCATGATTGTCAGCCCCATCCAGTGGAACATCGATGAACTCATAGCCGACGCCACTTTGAACAAACTTGCTCCGCCGGGAGGTCCAGAGGGAAAATTATTCGTACCATCTACTCTCCGCCTTTCCCTCTTGGATTCAGTACACACCTCTCCGGGCTCTGGACACCCAGGCAGTCAACAAACCCTCTCACTTCTCCAACAATGCTACTGGTGGCCAGGGATGGCTCAAGATACCTCCTGGTTCGTGCAAGGATGTGGCCAAAGTACCCCGACGTCTGCCTGAAGATAAACTCATGCCACTACCCATTCCGAACAGACCATGGTCTCACATTGCTGTGGACTTTGTGACCGATCTACCATCCTCTGATTCCAAGACCTGCATCCTGGTAGTAGTTGATAGATTTTCCAAGTCCTGTAAGCTGATCTCTCTCTCTGGGCTTCCCACAGCCTTCAAGACCGCTGAAATGCTGTTTACTGAGATTTTTCGCCACTTCGGAATTCCAGAAGACATCATATCGGATCGAGGACCACAGTTCATATCGAGAGTCTGGAGATCATTCTTCAAGCTACTGGGAGTCTCGGTGAGCCTGACGTCGGGGTACCATCCGCAATCAAACGGCCAGGCGGAGAGGAAGATCCAAAAGATCGGGAGGTATCTGAGAACCTACTGTCATGAAGCGCAGGACCGCTGGAACCAATACCTCCCATGGGCAGAGTATGCCCAGAACTCTCTCTGACAAACTTCTACTGGTCTAACTCCCTTCCAGTGCGTTCTGGGATATCAACCCCCTCTGTTCCTGTTGCGCTCACTACAGCACGGGTGTTTGGTAGAGAACGCAGGTTAATAGGTGGGAGGTTCACCTTCCTGATTGAAGGAGGGACTAGTTAAGCATTGAAACGCAAATCAGTGAGATCTTAAAACGGTGTGATATCATGAGCTTGAGATATACGCAGAATCAAGAGTTTGTTTGCATGTTGTCTCGTCGGGAGAGACGCACCACCGGTAAGCTGCTGTTTAATAATGAAACGCTTATTGAGATGCGGGGGAAAGTTTGCCTGTCTGTTTGTGTAACTACTGACAAATCTTTGTGTGTAGATAAATGTTGGTAAATGTTGCTGTGGGAACACTGAGAACCTCGTTTGCAATCAATGTTTAATGTTGTCGTATTGATAGTATTCGCGGTAGAACTTAAGGAAATGTTTGGATTTGGAGCGTTTCACTTTCATATGAGTTACTTCCTGGTTTGCGATGCCGGATAGGAAATGTAGTTTGTTGTCTTGCGTTTATAATGAGTTACTATGCTAAAGCGCCACTACATAAACTACACTCACTTGATTCACGTCCGGCCAAGCACTGAGAATATCTCTTTGATTTAGAGCGATTGGTTTAATTGAATATTGGTGTATTGTGTGAAGCTGTTGCATTTCTGTGCTTAATGTTTATAGTCATTTAGATTAATTGCTAAATTAATCTAATATAGTCATTTAGATTAATTGCTAAATTATACTATAGTATTTATTGAGAATGTTGATATATTATTACGAAATATTTATTAGAATTAATGTTTATTAATATTTTATATTGTTCAGAATTTATAGTATGATATGTAAGTGTTATTAATATTGTCATTTACACTGTCTTTTTATGTCTATAGGTTTATAACCTCTTTGTTTGTGGACAAATCAACTATATGTGGAAATAATAAATCCAAGTAAACAAAACCACAATTGAGTTATGAAACGTGTTCTCTCCTGACGCCCCGTTCGGTGGGGAAATTCTTGGAAAACCGAACAGTTATAAACCGTGGTTCACTGCACTGGAGTGAGTGCAGTGCTTCATGAAGGAAGTTCAATCAATCCAGGAAAGCTTCAATCAACCCAAAACAGCTGGCTTCTCACTTTCTCTGACGGACCCCAAGTTTTCCATTAATTAAACTGCCTGTTGATTAAAGTAAAGGAGCGGAAATACACATTGGGTGTGACAGCTTTTTGGTCAACGCAAAAGGAGTAACTATGGCAGACTTGGAAAAGTTAAAAAGTGTGCGATCAAGAGCACAGGCTTCGTTCACAAAGAGGGCTCATATTCTCACCAAACCGGGGCTTTTGGAACCGACTGAGGTTCTCAAAGAATGGAAGATTTTCAGGACGGATTTTTCTAAAGTCATAGACGCGGGACATGAGTATGTTGAAGCCCTGAGGGAGTCAACGGATGAAGAGGTGAAAGCATAGGCGGATCAAATTGATGTGAAGACAACGGAGTGTGAAAACCGGTTCCTTGAGGTAAAGGTAGCCACTCAGGAAACCTTTTGGACCAGTTACGCTGAGGAGGCGTTTTTCAAACAGGTTAAAACAGCTGAGACGGCCATCACGCAGGCAGAGGAAGAGGAAGTTAACCCTCGGAAGTCAATCAAGGACCGCAGGTTAAGGAATAGAGCTCTTGAAAGAGAGGTTGTTGAACTCGGAGAAATGTTAGTAGAATGGAAGGAGTTGATTCCTGGTTCGAAGGTGTTAGATTTCAGGACACGCCACAAGACACTAAAGAAGAGGGTCCTGGTGCTGTCTGACAAACTGGAGGAGGATGAAGTAGACCAAGTAAAGGGTAGAGAAAGAAATCTGGGAGATGAGAGCGGCGCAGCTGGGGATCCGATGCAAGATGCTTCTTTCCTCAATAGATCTGTGTCTCAATAGATCATGTCTTCCGATCACAAGCTGAAGCCCAGGTGGTATACGGGGGCATTGAGCATGAACACCCGGCCCCTCGTACAGCAAAGCAGCCCGGAAAGGATCAAAGGAAACTCTAATCTCAAGCCTCAAATCAGCCTTGAAAAAGTACGGCTACCCACTTTCTCTGGTGACATGAGAGACTATTATCGCTGGAAGATTGAGTGGGAAGATCTACAAGAATTGGGTAACCCACAAGGTGTGGAATGTATAAAAAAGTTTCACTTGTTAAATAGTCTCCACGAAGAAGTCAAGAAGGATCTTGTGCTATTTCGCTGTGGAACCGCCGATGACATGTTCAGGTTGCTGGACAGCAAATACGGGAACTGAGTGAAAATAGTCCTTATGATCGTTAATGAGGTCCAGTCTCTTCCCCCTGTCAAAGGAAACAATCCAAGAAGATCTATTGAATTGATCCAGGCTGTGGAAAGGGCACTGTGTAACCTCCAGATTCTCGGTGAAGAGGACGCCGTGAAGAACCGTGTTGTTGCTCAATCGCTTGAAAGCAAGCTTCCCAGTTCACTCAAGAAGGAGTGGATTATGCACAAAACTAACCCAGCAAACAGATTCTCTCCACTGGATCATTTTGATTCCCTCCTAGGATTCCTAAAGAGGTAGGAGGAGATTCTTGAGGAGTTGGACCAGTTAGAGCCAAGCCCCACAGATAGAGGCTCTGTTGAGAAGGGTGCTGCGGATTACTTCGAGAAGAGAGGGAGGAAGGCTTTCACTAAATCCACAGCAGGTCAGAGGGACGGTTACCCCAGTTGTACTGTCTGTGGAGATCATTCTCATGGTGGCAAGCTATTTGCGTGCAAGGTCTTCAGAGAGGAAGATCTCGCAAGAAAAGGGGTCCATGTGAAGAAGCTAGGGTTGTGCTTCAAGTGTTTGCGGTCTCACCCTAGGGATGGGAAAGGATGCACACCTAGATACCTCTGCCCAAAAGTAGACTGTCGGAAAGGAGGGGTGTCAGACCACAATTATCTTCTGTGTCCTAAGCCACCGGTTCCAAAGAAGGACAGCAGCAGTGAGGAGCAGAGCGTTATAAAAGTTGGAGGAAAGACACTTGGCCTAACCAACAAGCAAGAAGAGTTTCTGGCGGAGCTGACTCCAGAACAAAGAGAGAAATACAAGAATGTGTTCTCAAACAGAATATCAACTACCGTATCTGCCACGGCTGGAGATGGATTGCAAGAGCATCCATTGGTGATGATGCTGATGGAAGTAACGACAAACTCAGGTTGCCTTATTGGCTCTCTAATCGACCTCGCATCTGACACCAATTATATCACCAATGAGACAGCTGATCGCCTTGGACTGTGCGGTGAGAAGATCAAGCTTATAGTTCATGGAGTAGGAGGGATGAAGAAGACCGTCTTTACAAAAAGATATTCCCTACGGTTAAGAGTGAAGACACCTAAGGGAGAGGTAGCAGAGCATAGCATTTTCTGCTATGGGTTGAAAGACATCGCGGAGGTGACTCAGCCAGTCACAACCAAGCAATTGCAGAAGTTCTTTCCAAATGTACCCAGGGACGAGCTAGTTCATCCCAAAAAGACTGACCTCCTTATCAGTCATCGAGAAGGCCGTCTTGTTCCCCAGCCAATTAAAATAGTAGGAGATCTCGTCCTCTGGGATGGTCCGCTGGGAAAGACTGTTGGAGGTACCCATCCTGATCTTATTGAGACTGTCGATTTGGCAGTATACCACTCTGAAACACACCTTGCAAGGACGATGAGATCAGCTTCGATGGCGTACAAAGAAACCGTCTTACCTCAAGAGGAGGAAGGAGATGCACTTGTCCGAAGCACTAAAACCACTTACAATGAGGTCCTTGAGTGGTTCAGGTGGGACAGCATTGGAGCTGCGTGCAGTCCTCAATGTGGTGGTTGTAAGTGTGGTAGGTGCCCTCCTGGAGGAAAAGAGATGACCCTCAAGGAGGAGCGAGACCTGGAAAAGATAAAAGAATGTCTAACATATGTATTGGCGGACAAGCACAGCAACTCTCCCCATTGGGACGCGGCTTATCCCTGGAGGACAGACCTCAAGACACTGCCCGACAATAGGCAGGCCGTGGAGGCAACATTCAGAAATACTGAAAAGCGTCTGGAGAAGGAACCTATGTGGAAAGCTACATACAAAGAGCAAATACATGTGATGGTTTCAAGGGGAGCTGCTGTTAAACTCACGGAAGAGGAAATAAAGAAGTGGGAAGGACCGAAGTGGTATATTAGCCATCTGGTTGCACTGAATCCGCATTCCTCTTCAGCCCCAGTGAGAATTGTGTGGAATAGTAGCCAAGAGTATCAAGGTATAAGTCTGAATGATCTTCTCCACAAAGGTCCCGATGTACTTAATCCCATCAGAGGAGTCCTGTTGAGGTTCAGGAGTGGACGCCATGCCGCACTGGGTGATGTAAAGAAAATGTATAACTCAGTGTGGCTGAAAGATCAGGAAGTTCACCTCCACCGATTCCTCTGGAGAGACGATCCTAAAGACGATATTGAGGTGTTTGCGGTTGTCAGAGTGAATATCGGTGATAAACCCGCAGGATGTATCGCCCAAGTCGCAATGAGGGAAATTGCCAACTTTCCTCAGTTTGCTGATATGGTGGAAGAACGCCGGGCTCTGATTGAGGACAGCTATGTGGACGATATTCTAACCTCACACAATGATCCTGAGGCATTGGAAAAGATCACCAAAGGGGTAGAGAAGATGTTAAAACCGGGAGGCTTCTTCCTGAAACCATGGGTTCTATCATGCCAAAGTGGGAGGGGTGGAGTCACTACTGAAGCTATTATACCGAGGACCTTGGTACTGCCTAACCAGATTCATGATGGGGGAGAACAAAGCACTCGGGGTCGGTTACGAACTTGAAACTGACAAACTTCGGTTGCAGACGTCTATCAACTTCTCCAAGAAAAGAGGGAAAATGAGGACTGGAGTTAACCTGAGCATGGAGGATGTCAGGGAAGGAACACCAGACCCCCTTACCCGACGTATGCTTCTTAGCCAGATAGCTGCATTATATGACCCTGTTGGTCTTGCTTCACCAGCCAAACAAAAGGGAATAATGTTGGTTCGGGAATCATTCCAGGAAGCTGGTAGGGACAACCCATCTAAAAATACATGGGATTTCCCTCTCTCACAAAAACTTAGAGAAGCCGCAATAACTTTCTTTGAAGAAATCGTGAGACTTGGTCAAGTAAAATTTGAGAGAAGCCTTACACCCCCTGGAGCTAAAGGGTTGCCAATAGGGATTACGTTTTCAGATGGAAGCGAATCCTCCTATGGGGCTGTACTTTATTTGAGGTGGGAAACCAGCGATAAAGTTGAAGTGAAGTTGGTAGAATCCAAAGCGAAACTCACACCTCTTGACTTGAAAGGAGATGTGATCAAACCAGAGCTTTGTGGTGCGGTGTTTGCTACCCGCCTTAAGAAATATTTTGAGAAACACTGCCATATTAAAGTCAAGGAATGGATTCACTTCGTGGACAGCCAAACAATTCTGGCAGCCATCCAAAAGGACAGCTATGGCTTCCAGACCTTTTTCGCTAACCGAATCGGTGAGATTCAGAAAGCTGGAAATGTGGAAGATTGGAGGTGGATTGAAGGCAGAAGAAATATTGCGGACATACTGACCAGAGGTGCAACTCCTGAGGAACTTGGCGAAGGGTCAGAATGGCAGCAAGGCCCTGAGTTTCTGAAAAATCCCAAGACCGACTGGCCTATGAAGATGGCTAGTGAGATTATACCCTCTGCTGCTGAAGATGTGGGAAAACTTCAGCAGAAAGCCTTCTCAGCAGTGGTCACTAGGGCCCAGTCTAAAGAAAAAACTGGCCTCAATGGGCCTGACATTAAGGCGAACCTCAAGAATGAAAGAGTTAATAATAGATCAACATCACCAGCTATCCCGGGTGTAACATCAGTAGCAAACAAGCAGAGAAAGCCTTGGGCAATTGGGCTAGTGCGCCTTGTGGAACCTCAACGTTTCAGTTCTCTGTCCAAGCTGTGTAGTTCCACAGCCTGGACTCGACGGCCTGCAGTAACTTGGCTGAGAAAATGCCAGGCACCAGACTCATCAAAGTGGGAGGCAAACAATTCTATCCTGTCAACTGAGGAGAGAGCACAAGCATTCCAAGACCTGGTCTTCGCCGCCCAAGATGGTTGTCAGTTTCTGGACTCAACACTTAACCGCTTGGTGGTCCACAAAGATGAGAGCACAGGAATTCTTCTCTGTGGAGGACGAATCCAGTGCTGGAAAGAAGATGGGACAGCTGTTCCCTTAATTCCTTTTAGTTCATGGCTCACAACACTACTGTCAAGAGAAGCTCATAACAAGAACCATGAAGGTGTTGCTGCTACACTTTTGCGTACCAGGAGGAAGGCGTGGATTATGCAGGGTCGTAGGATAGTGAAGAAAGTTGTAAATGACTGTATTGAATGTCGCAAGAGAAAAAGTAAGATGTGCCAACAAATGATGAGTGACCTGCCGCCAGAACGATCACAGCGTGCTAACCCATTTGAATATACCACACTTGACCTCTTTGGCCCCTTTGAGATCAAGGATGCTGTCAAGAAAAGAACAGGAAAGAAAGTTTGGGGCCTAGTATTCTGCTGTATGGCATCAAGAGCAGTTCATGTGGATCTAGTTGACGATCAATCATCTGAAAGCTTTCTCCAAACTTACTTTCGCTTTGTAGCAATGAGAGGCAATCCCAGAAAATTGTGGTCAGATAGGGGTACCAATTTTATTGGAGCTAAACCTGCCCTACAAGACTTGCACAGGTACTTGGAGACTTTACAGGAAGTAGCCATAGAGGACAAAGCCGCCAAGAATGGGACAGTGTGGGCATGGAACTTTCATCCGGCTGACGCACCACATCGTAATGGGGCTGCGGAAGCTGCTGTTAAACTTGTTAAAAGAGCCCTCACTAGCCTTGGAGGCATAACAAACTCACTCACTTGGGGTGAGCTCCAAACACTTTTCTTCCAGGCAGCTAACCTCACAAATGAAAGGCCGATTGACGCTAGAGCACAAGAACAAGAGGACTCTGTAGAGTATTTGACCCCCAATGATCTGCTTCTCGGGAGGACAAGGCAAAGTGGAGATACAAGAGGAATTGACTTGTGTATTCATCCCTGGCGCCGTCTCAGGTCCATCCAGATAGGTGTGGATATGTTCTGGAAGAAGTGGAGCGAACTCGCCGGACCTAACTTATTCATCAGACCAAAGTGGCACCGGACCCAAAAGAACGTAGAAATTGGTGACATTGTTTGGATTGCTGATCAAAACGCATTACGAGGGCAATTCCGGCTTGGACGGATCCAGGCCGTGTACCCTGATAAGAAATGACTTGTGAGAGATGCTGATGTTAAGGCATGTGCAGGCCTTCCTGCCTCCCAAGTAAGTGGGCAACTTAAGAGGATCCCTCAGCAGCCGACATCAGTCATCCTACGGAGAGATGTGAGGAGACTGGTAGTCCTCATTCCTGTGGTAACAATGACTCTTAGAACTTTGTTTCTTTACCATTATTTGAACTACCTTTCAAGGGAATGGACCAACCCCCGACAGAATACTATATATCTGTCAGTGGAGGTTAACAGAGACAATAATGGTTTTATAAAAAAAAAAAAAAAAAAAAAAAATTATATGTTTTATGAAATGTAAGGCTGTGACCGCTTGGAATCACATGATTACGCGGTCAAGTGGGAGGTGTTGCGCTCACTACAGCACGGGTGTTTGGTAGAGAACGCAGGTTAATAGGTGGGAGGTTCACCTTCCTGATTGAAGGAGGGACTAGTTAAGCATTGAAACACAAATCAGTGAGATCTTAAAACGGTGTGATATCATGAGCATGAGATATACGCAGAATCAAGAGTTTGTGTGCATGTTGTCTCATCGGGAGAGACGCGCCACCGGTAAGCTGCTGTTTAATAATGAAACGCTTATTGAGATGCGGGGGAAAGTTTGCCTGTCTGTTTGTGTAACTACTGACAACCGCGGCATATGCGCGCAGTTTGTTTGTAGATAAATGTTGGTAAATGTTGCTGTGGGAACACTGAGAACCTCGTTTGCAATCAATGTTTAATGTTGTCGTACTGATAGTATTCGCGGTAGAACTTAAGGAAATGTTTGGATTTGGAGCGTTTCACTTTCATATGAGTTACTTCCTGGTTTGCGATGCCGGATGGGAAATGTAGTTTGTTGTCTTGCGTTTATAATGAGTTACTATGCTAAAGCGCCACTACATAAACTACACTCACTAGATTCACGTCGGGCCAAGCACTGAGAATATCTCTTTGATTTAGAGCGATTGGTTTAATTGAATATTGGTGTATTGTGTGAAGCTGTTGCATTTCTGTGCTTAATGTTTATAGTCATTTAGATTAATTGCTAAATTTTTATGTCTATAGGTTTATAACCTCTTTGTTTGTAGACAAATCAACTATATGTGGAAATAATAAATCCAAGTAAACAAAACCACAATTGAGTTATGAAACGTGTTCTCTCCTGACGCCCCGTTCGGTGGGGAAATTCTTGGAAAACCGAACAGTTCCCATGGTCTGGAGAGCCATCTAATGTTCCAGCGGTCCAGCACTGGTTCTCTGAGAGTGAGAGGGTCTGGGACTCGGCACATGTCCACCTGCAGGGGGCAGTCCCAAGGTACCAGCAGCAAGCAGACGCACGAAGACGACCCACGCCACACTACGCTCCGCCAGAGACATCCACCTCCGGCTGCCCTCCCCCAAGCTGAGTCCCAGATACATAGGTCCTTTTGCTGTACTGAGGCAGGTCAACGAGGTCACTTATCGTCTTGCACTTCCCCAGCACTACCGGTTTGCACCTACTTTTAATGTATCTCTGTTAAAGCCATACACTGCTCCTCTCTCTCCTGTTCCCACAGACACGGATGCTGGCGAGGTGCCCCCTCCTCCTCCTGTAGATCCTGCTGATGACGTGTACAGCTCCAATACCTCGTGGACTGGGAGGGGTTTGGACCGGAGGAACGCTCCAGGACTTCCATCATGACCATCCAGATCGTCCTGCCCCTCGTCCACAGGGTCGCCCTCATACTGTCACGGATACACCTAGCGACACACCCCAGCCAACAACTCAGCACACCTGCTCACGCTCATCATCCCCTGAATACTTTACTCACCACCTGCACTGCATCACGAACTCACCACCCTGCACACAGGATTTAAGCTTCAGTCTCTCCATTGTTCTCTGTCCGGTCTCGTCATTTTATGTACAAATAATCTACCGATTGGTGAGTCAAAAACTATTTTGGGCTTAATATTGAATTGATAAATGTGGTTGAATTAATGCAAACCATTTGCCTTCATATTCAATTGAGCAGTGTGTGATTTTACTTTTGCTGACTGACAAACATAATTGGCAGCTGTGCAACAAACGTGTGTGTGTGTGTGTGTGTGTGTGTGTGTGTGTGTGTGTGTGTGTGTGTGTGTGTGTGTGTGTGTGTGTGTTACATCCTGATTTGTACATTTCTTGATATGCCGCGATATAACGTTTACTGTTATTACGTATTATTAGCCTAAACAATAAATCAGGTAATCTGGCTTTCATAACTCAGTGCCTAGCCTCTTTAAGACATCACCGCACATCACTGGCAGGTACTGCTGTCCTTCTGAACAACTTTCCTGGGAAAATTGTGACATCCAAAAAGAGCACTGATGGTCACTGTATCCTATGCGTTCTTTCAATCAAAGACTCTTTTATTATCCTGGGAAATGTCTATGGTTATAACAACATAAACCAAAACAAAAATCTACTCTCTGAAATTGATGATCTCGTTAAAATTTTTAAATTACGTTATCCAACAACTAATATTATTTTAGGAGACTTCAATATGGTATTTAATGAATGGTTAGACCGCTCACCCACCAAGTTTTAATAACCATCACTATAACCCTCATTAAGGCTGCATTTACACTGCAGGTCTTGATGGCCAAATCCGATTTTCTGACTATCCGACTTTTTTTTTTTGACGACCCGCTTACATCATCTTTTAAAAGTGACCCGTATCTGATTTTTGCGTTTACACTATACACTGCTGAAACTACCAAATGTAGACGTTCTGACCCGGGAAAGGAAGTAAAACAGCACGAAATGCAATGGATGCAGATGCAAATAAAATTATCCAGTGTTTTGTTTTCCACAATATTTTGAAAAGTCATCAAAAAATTCAGCAAAACATTGGTCTCGTACGGCAGAGAAAAAAAGAGGAGAGCCCTTGTTGGCACTGTAGCCACGAGCGCTTAAAACCGTGCCTCCCCATATCTCGTGAAATGTCTTCAAACGAGGATTTATTTCTGTAACAACCCTGCATTTTTGCCCGCACTGTCTCTTCGCCCCAAACACTCAAAAGACATGAAACCTGCGCATTGCTCCACTGTGTGTATCCTCGTCCTCCATCGCGCGTATAATAAGTCATGTGATCTCAGTTGGTGGTGTCCACCTGAGTTGACGTCACTTTTTTAATGACGTACGACTCGCATTTACTGGGGAATATCCGATTTGTCTGCTTACATGGCACACGCAAATGCACGTATCCGATTCATATCCAATTTATTACCACATATGAGTGAGGCCTGAATCCGATCTGAGAAAATCGGAATCCATGCGTTTTTTTCCTGCTTACACGTTCACCGGTCATATACGATCTGTGCCACATGAGAGGAAAAAATCGGATTTGGGTCACTTGAACCATGCAGTGTAAATGGGGCCTTAGTCAGTTTCTGTAGCACTCATAATCTGTCTGACCCATGGCGCTTTACACACCCCAACTTAAAAATCTTCTCTTGGTTATCAAATCAAGGATTGACCTTTGGTTCATCTCTGACAGTGTAAAAGACTTCGTATCTGACTGCTCTATATCTGACCTATCTGACCAATGCTTTATTAGTCTCACCTTGAAACCCAGTAATAATCACAAACAAAACAAGGGTTATTGGAAACTCAATGCCAGCCTGTTACAATCCGAACCGTATAGCCAAGGGGTTAAAGATATAATTTATGAAATTACTCAAGACTCCAACCTTTTGTTTTATAGCTCCAAATGGGAATTTGTAAAATTCAGAATAAGAAACTTTTCAATCTCTTTCAGCAAACAATTGCAACATTCTGCCCTTTTAGAGGAGACCAATTTGACAAGAGAGATAAGTCTCTTTTGTATTAAACCCACGCTTACGGATACTGACAAAAGAAAACTACTTACTCTACAAACCAAATTAGATAATATTTATACAAGAAAAGCAAATGGAGCCTTCATCAGATCCAGAGCAAAATGGATTGAGGAAGGAGAAAGAATTTTGTCTTATTTCTGTAGATTAGAAAAAAACTCGCCAGGAAAAAAATAACATAGGAACACTGATCATTAATGAAAATGAATGCTCTGATCCTAAAACTATAACCAATGAAGTTTATTCCTTTTACAGCAACTTATATTCTTCTAGTTTCTCAGCTGATGCAACTGAGGCCCTCTTTAATAAAATCAGAGGTTTTATTCCCCAAATAACTGAGAACTTCCAAAATACATGTGAGGCAGAGATCACGTATAATGAGCTTGAAAAGGCGTTGCAATGTCTGACTTCTGACCGATCCCCTGGCCCAGACGGCCTGACAGCCAACTTTTATAAACATTTCTGGGAGCATATCAAAACACTTTTATTTGAAACACTTAAAGAAGCTTTAAACAACCAATCACTTCCACAGACGTTGAGGCAAGGTGTAATTGCTCTCATTCCAAAACCAAACAAAGATCCCAAAGTCTTGGAAAATTGGAGACCGATAACACTATTAACAATGATTATAAATTGCTAACACACATATTTTCAAATCGTCTTAAAGAGGGTCTTCCTCAAATAATAAGTGACACTCAATCAGGATTTATGAGAGGTAGATCAATACACAATAATGTTCGCCTTGTCCTTGATTTACCAAAGGACGATGGCTTTATTCTTTTTTTTGGATTTTTATAAGGCGTTTGACACGGTAGAACATCCCTTTATTTTAACTCTGTGGTTTTGGGGATAAATTTAGAAGCACTATAAAATGTTTTTATAACGACACCAGCTGCTCAATATCTCTCTCAGGTGGCACTACGACTCGCTTCACTATCAACAGAGGTATAAAACAAGGTTGCCCCATCTCACCCTCACTTTACATAATTGCAGCTGAAATGTTGTCAATCCTCATCAAAAATTCAGATATTGAACAGTTAAATGGCTTTGATAACAAAATAGTTATAAGTCAGCTGGCTGACGACACCACTCTATTTCTTAAAAATGTTGAGCAGGTCCCAAAAGCTATTGAAACTATAGACTCATTCTCAAAAGCATCTGGGTTACAACTGAACCTGAAAAAGTGTGAGTTGTTATCTATACACGACTGCCACCTTGAGGCACAGGGCCGGATTAAGAGTTCAGAGGCCCCTGGGCACAATGTCTTGTAGGCCCCCCCTTTGGGCCAAATGTATATTTTGTCCAAGGACATTTTAATATGGCATTTACAGTTTTACTGACTTAAAAGGAACTTTGTTGCTATGCTGGAGTAAAGTTCATAAATGGTCGTTCTTTCCCATAGGATTTTGTAAAACTATGTTGGGTGGACCTCTGTGCCTATAGGGGGGTTCGGGGGCATGCTCCCCGCAAGAAAATTTTGTACATTTTAAGGTTAAATGCATCAATCTGGTGCTCTTTGAGAGGTCAAAATTAAGAGCTTCAACCCATAAACTGCTCATTGAACAAAGAAAAAGCATTGACTTGTACCAGGGCTCAAACATCTTTTTAGTTATGAGAGTCTCAGTCTACATTACATTATCAATGGTGTTTTAAGATGCCAAACAATTATTATAATAATGTAATAATGATTTATATAATTATTCCTATGACGTAAAATCCATAATATAGCCTATAAATATACTATAAATGAAAATGAATATTTCAAAAGTATATTTTAGTCTACATTACACTATAATACAGGAAAATTTAAATACTTTTGTCCTAATTTCTTCACTTGCAAGAAATAAACCCATGAGCTTTTATTTTGGAGAAAACACCAGATAACCATGCTGATCGCGTGAGCAAAGAGCGCACTTTTCTTTAAATCACCCAGCACACACAGGATGCCTATTCTTAAAGCCTTGTGCTGTTTTATAAAGGCACAAAGCCATATATAACGCTAGAGACCTTTATGTTAGGTTATACATTTTACATCTCATATGTGTTGGGAAAAGGGAGAAGAGAGAGTTCGGCAAAAGGCGGATTCGAACTCGGGTCGAGCACATCAAAAGCTGCTTTCAAGCACTTCACGTGTTACGACCTACGCCACTGTAGCTATTCCGTGACGGGCGTCTTTTTGCTAAAAAGACAGGTGTAACCCCTCCACCCGGGTCCTTTTCACCCCGCTCTGAGCGGGTCTCGAACCCGGGTCTCCGGCGTGAGAGTCAGGCGCTCTAACAAGGAGGCTAAAGACTGCAGCCTCTAACACCTGTCGCTAGAGAGCGTTTTGAGATCAGAGGAGTGAGGTTTACTCGCACAGCAACTACTAGCTGGCCTCCGTTACACTGGCACTTAGTGCAAATACGCTCCGTTATCTAAAATATTTTTTTCTTCCCCTCGCTTTGGCCACAAGTGCGCATGGCGAACTTGCAATGAATACATTTTATCAGACCGGCCCTCGCAGCCTCGAAACACTACCGGCCCACCGGGGAAACTCCCGACTCTCCCGATTGCCACTCCGCCCCTGCTGCCCAGGGCCCCTTAGATGTCGTGGGCCCCTGGGCAAGTGCCCAGTTGCCCTAATGGTTAATCCGGCCCTGTTGAGGCAGCATATGGTATCCCTATTAAAACTGCAGTCAAAAACTTGGGTATACATATAACCAAACAAAGATATTAAAGCTTCAGTCCGTAACTTTTTTAAGTTAAAAATAATCCAAAATAATTATATTAAAGAAAACATATTCTGCCAGTGGTCAAAACTATCTGCTTGCCATAGCTAGATTCAAAACGGTTAGCTTGTAATAATGATTTTAATTCCAGTGGTACTGGTGGGTTTCCGTGGGAAATTCGAGCACGTCTTTGCGTCATTACGTCACACCCGTACACATAAAGAAGGAGTTTCGGCTAGCTATACTGCGCGTGAGGATGTTGACGTTGGGGAGAGTAGAGATGCCTTTTCTCGCAGCACTTTACATAATTGAACTTATGGCGGATCCAGAAAGATCCAAACGACAATCATCAGTGTCAACTGGAGATTCACCAGTTATAAAACCCAAAAGACTTCCTACTTCGGATTTAAGGTGGCTAGAGAAAGAGAAAGAAATCGTCTCATGCGAACACAAGGATTTAAACATCGGCGGGGCTTTTGAAAAGTGCGTGAACTCCGTGTTTTGAAGGGGTTCAAAACGGAAGAAGAGACGGCTTTTTTTCTGCTGAACAAGTAAGACATTTCAATAGTTCAATCGTGTAACAGTACGTTTTCTTAATTCACACAGTTATGGAGTTTCCTTTGTTGTGCCTTTCTCGTTTTGCTATTATGGACAATATGAATTCTGAACTACACAGGTAACCATAAAACACATTATATTTAACATTAGTCACGCAATGCTGATGTTGTTAACATGAACAATTTGAGAACAAAGTAGGCTATAATTTGCACGGTTGCTGTAAATCGCGTTGATTAAATCTAACGAAGCTTATCGTGTCGAATGCTTTTTCCCCCTTAGTTGGTCAGAACAAAAATGGATGTTACTTGTTCAGAAGACATTTTCTGGTGAAAATTATTATGTTGGTCAAACTTTCAAAAAGTGAATCTGTGATTCTGTATGACAGTATCCACACAGCGCGGTGACTGACAGCAGCACTCGCCTCAAAACACTGTGTTCATCCGCGCTGTTTCATGCCGATTTACAACCCACGTAAAGATGATAATTCCGCGAATCACTGCAGTTACAGATTTCGAACAGAGATGGCGACAAAGAGGAAAAGCTACGGACTGCAGCTTTAAGTTGAGTGAAACATTAAATGTATGGAACAAAATGGATGAATGTAAATCAAGATTAGACAGATGGTTAAATAGAGATCTTTCGCTGTTTGGTCGCATCTTTATAACCAAAATGGAAAGCCTTTCAAGGTGTATTTACCCAGCCTTTTCTCTGTCTATCCCCAACAAAGCGGCTAAAACCATCAATTGACAGTTTTGGCAATATTTTATCTTTTGAAAATTTTGGTACAAAATTTAATTTTCAGTGCAATCGTAAACATTAAAGCGTCCCTTCTGCCTTCCTTTTGATGGCAAAAAATGCACCTCATTTTTTCAACCCCCCTCTTCTCCCTTCATTGATGATTGCTGGTCACCAGTTCTGTAGTAAGGCTTTGCAAAACAAATTGTTCCGTGATCTCTTTACTCTGACTATACCCAATGCAATACAGCCGAAATGCTGCTTCTCTTATCTTCAGTCATTCCTCTCTGAAGAAACTACGCGCAGATTTCTTAAATTTACCTTTATCACCAAAAGCTAAAGAGCTCCATTTCAAAATATTTAATGACATATATCCTTCAAGAGACCTCCTCTCACGTATAGATTTAACTTTGATCTAACTAACTGTATATTCTGTGATGAGGACATAGAGACCACGGATCTTTTATTTTTCTTCTGCCCTTACACACATTCTGGTGTGACATTTATGATTGGCTGGAGCCTTATCTCCAATCTCCCTCCAGTTTCACCAGAGAATAGAGATAACATCACATTTGGAATTATAATGAAGGACAAAAACTATTAACTGCTTTTAAACACTTTAGTTATCTCGGGTAAATTTTTCATCCACAAATGTAAATGTATAAAAACACAGCCTCTTTTTTTCTGTCTTCAAGAGAGAATTTGCATTGTACTACAAGTCCCTGTTGTTCATGAAGAAAAAAACAGCACAAAAACTTCTTGATTTTATTGATGCCTTAAAATTAACTGAAGCCCCTACCACTGTTTTATTACTTTTGTTTATCATATGTTATTTTATTTATTTTTATTTATTTATTCTTTATTACTTTACTTTCTTCTCCCCAAAGTAGGGTATGTCATTTTATGTGCTTTGTTTCCTGTTAGCACTGATATTTTTGTGAAATCTGACTAAACCGGATATTGTTGTGATTTTTTTTTTTTAAAGAGTGTGTGGTCGACTGCTTCCTGTTGGTCGTGTTGTTGTTGTGGAGATTTTCCGGAGTCGCTAGTTTTGAGTAGACATAGACAAAGTTTCAATATGAGCGGATGTCGGGTAAAAGAGAGGCGGTTGGCGTATCAACGTGTGAAAAAGACCACACTCCATTGTTGTGTACCCCTGTGTGCGAATTCGTCCAGGTACAACAGTACTATAAGCTTTCATAGCTTTCCAGTGGATGTGTCGGTGAGAGCCGAATGGATGGTAAGAGTACGGCGGGACGTATACATAGTTCCCACAGGCCAATTAATGTCACGTGACCTCCCCGGAGACGCCTTTGAGGGCATAAGCTGCTGTGTTTACAAAGTTTTACAAGCAAATTTAGAATATTTCTTTCTGTTTATAATGTTACGAAAATCATGAAGAGACAAAGTGACAGAGATTATAAAGAGACTCAATACAAGACAGAGAGAGGCACAATGCGAAAATTTCTGTCATAAATGGTGTGGATCCGCACTAACGGAGCAAGCACTGAGCACTGATTATGCAGTTTTGCCTCATACAGTATTATCATGTGCAACGTTACCATTATATGGTATTTTTTACACATGTGAGCAATTCTGAGCCTGGAAATCACTGAAGGCGTACAATCAGTTTGTCGATGGTTAGGTTTGTGATGTTTGCTCAAGTGCAATCAATGGAAAATTAGTCATCATAGCGAATGTATGTAGCGTGATGCTAGACTATCTGTCTATTAAAAAAAGCCATAGCCTGCACAACTTAATTCCTGTTCCCCTTAAAACAGTCATCGGTGCTTTCTGTAATATGCATGTACTTATTTGTACAGTGTAGAATAGTGGAACGGTAACATGTATTCGTATTGAACCGAAACTGTACGGGCGTCACGGTTCAGTGCACGATATAAAAATAAATAAAACTCGCGTGCAAATTAATTAATGTAATGCGGAACTACTTTATACGCGGGTTCTTTAGGGACATAATGTGAGATTGCAATGCTGGAATGTGTGTGTGTGTGTGTGTGTGAGTGAGTGAGTGAGCGAGTGAGTGAGTGAGCGAGTGAGCGAGTGAGCGAGTGAGAGAGAGGCGCGGGCGCGATCGAACAGTGGTGGAAACAATGTTGTTTTTAATACCTCGTAATTATTTTCATACAGGACATCAGCCATAACCTCCGTCGTTGTTCTGACAAAAGCTTAGTCTTCTCACATTCATGAAGTCTAAAGACGGGTATTCTGTAAAATCCTAATTTAACTGAACCTCCAGCACGATTTGAACATCCATTGACCCAGCAGGAGATGACCATTTTCACTTTTTATCACGAAATTAACTCGTTTCAGCTTCTTCTAATATTATTCTGCCCACAACATGCCCACAGAAATGGCGCCGGCTCGGCAAGTGCCCGTATGTTGTGACGTCATGTAGGAACTATGTATATTAGAGTGATTTGTGAAGGATCATGTGACACTGAAGACTGGAGTAATGATGCTGAAAATTCAGCTTCGATCACAAGAAATAATTACATTTTAAAATATATTCAAACAGAAAACAGTTATTTTAAATTTGTAATAATTTTTCACACTATTACTGTTTTACAGTATTTTTAATGAAATAAATGCAGCCTTGGTGAACATATATTATTAACAAATAAATAAATATATAAATGGAGCTCTTGCATAAACTTTGATATAAAATAGAATAATTCTCAAATCTTCTACAATGTACATAAGCCATACTTGTTATATTTATAATATTTTATAATATTACAGTAATATTTATTATTTTAACTGAATACTGAATCTGTCATTGAGTAAATAGTGAAGAGGTAGCATCAACCTAACTCAGAAAATCTACAAAGTGCTACTGGATTACTGGAGCATGTAGGCGATTGCTGAGCAGTGAGATGGAGAGAGCTGATCCTCTGAGTGTTTCTCTGACTTTAGAAACTCTTGAATCTCACTGGACAGAGTCTGATCATTCACTTCTAGCAGACAGAGGAACAGATTAATGGATCTGTCAGCTGAGAGACCACGTCCGTCTTTGATTTTGCCTTTGATGTAAGTAATAGTTTCACGTATTGTGTCTGGGCTTCTTTCTGTGTGTCAGAAGACTCTGTAAGAGTATCTGATTGGATTTCAATAAGATTCCCAACAGGAAACGTAGGGAAAGATCCAGATGTCCATCTTACTCTTCACAGATTCCTCAACAGCACCCTTAAGCAAATTATGCAGTGAATCAAAAGTCTTTACTGCCTCTGCAGTGCTATTTACATATAGCAGTAAAACCAATAAAAAGCAGCAAGAAACTCCTGAAAGCTCAGATGTATGAAGCAGTAGACTTTCCTCTGATGAATCACAGATTCCTCCTTAAAGATCTCAGTGCAAATCCCAGAATACACTGAGGCATCAGTGGTACACTGAGGCAACAACAGGTATGTGGCACATGATGTGGAGGCTTCTTGCTTTTCTAATGTGTGGGATTATTCCGCTGGCTTGATGCTCATCACTAAATCTCTTCCTGAAATATTCCTCTTTCTGAGTCTCATTGATGTATAGAGCTGTGTGTAGATCCTGTTCAGGAGGGTTTGATTGTCCTCTTGTTTGATTCCCTCAAATAAGCTCTTGTACTTGTTCTTCATGCTGGTTTTGTGTTTGTCTTTGACTCTCTGTAGAATATCATTCACTAGTTGATGTGAATCTCGCTGCAGGTGTGCAGTCTCTTCCAGCAGTGTGTTTGTCTGCAATGCTGGCTCGTTGTCTTGCTGGTTTTGTGTCATAGTACTGGACCCTCCAACCTCTTTCTGTGGGTGTAGAACAGGCTGCGTTCTACATATTTTAATGCACTGGGGACAGTTTTCTGATTCACTGATCTTGTCCAATAGCGGCTAATACAATGCCTGCTGAAATTCTGCCCGCAGTTGATAGACACTGGATTATTCAGAATCTGCTCACATACTCCACATTTGGACTGATCCTGTACCAAATCTTTCCGCTTCACACTGCACAGATACAACATTGAATACAGAATTTTTGGGTAACACTTTATTTTGATGGTACCTTTTGAACAATCTATAAGTAACTTTGCAACTACATGTCAACTAACTCTCATTAGAGTATAAGTAGACGGTCTGCTTAATATCTGCTAACTCTGTTTTTGTGATGGTCCTCCAACAGACCTTATACTGACTATAAGTACTTTGTAACTACATGCTAACTTATTCAATACTAACTTACTTCTAATACTAACACTCTAATGAGAGTTAGTAGACATGTAGGTGCAACGTTACTTGTAGTCAAAAAATGTGTTCGGCTTTCTGTTTGTCAGATAGTTGCACCTCCTTCTATCGGCAGGGAAGGCAGATCAGAATCAAAATATGCTTGAGAAACAAGCTGGAACAGGCAGTGCAACAAAGTTGGCTCGACGTTTGATATTTGATTGGTTTGATATTCGACCTTAAAAAAGTTGAAATTATCTTTAACGGTTTATCATAATGGTAAAAAATAGTTCCCTATCGGTCAGTCACTACAACGTAGGTCAGACTGACCAATAGGAATCTCGCTAGAGAGGCCAATCTACTTCGAGTGAAACTAAAACAAGCCAATGCACATTGGCATGCAATCATTTGCATCAGCTGCGCGTCCTCGTCAGCGCGGGTATTTAACAGCAGCTGTTATGATTGCACGCTAGCTTTTTGCTTCGGAGCCAAACGCTTCATGTTAAACCTACAGAGTGTTACTAAGCGAGCCTCTTCTTTGGACCTCTCCTTCCCGGTGCGGGCGTTACAGCACGGCAGCGCGAACAGTCGTCTTTTTCTCTCTCCTGTCTGTGGTGTTGAGCAAACCAAAAAGCTGTTGTAACAGCTGGTAAGGTGCGCCGTACGAGCGCTCAAAAGCTGTTTTCACAGCTGGTAAGACAGCGAGAGAGAGAGAGAGAGATCGCGCACAGACAGGTGCACATTCCTGTCTGTGTTCGCAGTGACTGTTCCCCTGCGTGTTTCAGCACCAGTGAGAGCAGTCCCTAAAAGAGCTTACACAAATAGAGAGCGTCTTTTAAAAAGAAAAAGATGACTTTCTATTTGTGTGTTTCTGGATGCGGTCGTTACCTGGGCTCACAGGATGGTCACAAACGCTGCCTCGTGTGTCTGGGCATTGAACACGCTGAGGCAGCGTTTGTGGATGAGTCATGTACCCATTGTGGGAAGATGACCATCGCGGAGCTACGGTCGAGACTCCTGTTCCTGCAAAGGGGCGGAGTCCCCGTGCCTCTGCCTCGTTCCAATCCTCCTCAGAGGGTTGCTTCGGGCGGGGGCGCGGGTGACCTGAGGATCACGGTGAGCGCGTCTCCTTCGGGGAACCAACCCCCTAGGAGCCCTCACCCCTCTCATGCTCCGCAGCCAGTTGAGCTTCCATTGGAGAAAGCTGGACCGTCCTCGAGGTGTGTACCGGTTGTCTCCTTTGGGGCTCCCAGTGACCAGATGTCGATCGCTGCATCGGAGGGTGGGTCAGACTTCTCTGCGGACGACGACTCGGCACCGCTGCCTCCTTCGGGGGTGCCAGCGGTGCCTGAGACGGACCCGGAGATGATGGCCATGCTCTCCCGGGCCGCCAACGGGGTCGGGCTCGTGTGGAATCCTCCACCGTGTCCCGAACCCTCGAGGTTGGATGATTGGTATCTCGGGGTGGCGCGCGCTGGTTCTCAGCAACCCACCCCAGTGCCTTTCTTCCCGGAAGTGCATGAGGAGCTTACGGGAACGTGGACGGCACCTTTTACTGCCAGAAACCGTTCCGGTGGCTCCTCCTCCCTCACCACCCTTGATGGCGGGGCAGCTAAGGGATACACGCGCATCCCGCCAGTGGAGCGGGCCGCTGCAATGCAGCTGTGCCCTAACTCCACTCGGCGCGGAGAACCGTGTCTTCCTTCCCAGGCCTGTAGGTACTCGTCGGACCTATTCGACGAGGCTTACAAGGCCTGTGGGGAAGCTGCCTCTGCCATGCACGCCATGGCGTTGCTGCAGGTCCATCAGGCCAAGGCACTGAAGGACCTGCACGAGGGTGGTCATGATCCACAAGTTCTCCAGGAACTTCGTGCCGCAACGGACCTCGCGCTTCGTGCGACGAAGGTCACCGCGCGGTCAGTGGGTCATGCGATGTCCACCTTGGTGGTCCAGGAGCGCCATCTCTGGCTGTGTCTGGCAGACATGAGTGAGGCTGAGAAGCTCCGGTTCCTCAACTCCCCCGTGTCCCAGACCGGCCTCTTCGGCGACGCGGTCGAGAACTTCGCCCAGCAGTTCTCGGCTGTACAAAAGCAGACTGAGGCCATCAAGCATATCCTGCCGCGGCGGTCAGCTGCTGCCTCCAACCCACCGCCTGCGGCTCCTCAGTCTGCTCGTCGCCGGGGGCGTCCTCCTGCGTCTGCCCCTGCTCCCGCGCTGCAGCAGCAGCCTCCACCTAAACGGCGCCGTGGAGCCAGTCGCAGGCAGGCCGCCCCGCCCGTCCAGGCCCCCGCCAAGAAGGGTGGCAAAGCCAGAGGTAAGCGGCCCCAGGACGGGCGACCCGGAGATGGAAGGGACTGCTCTCCAGGAGACGATGACCGCATCGCTCCTTCCCCCGGAAGAGGGCCGGGTGGAAAATCCTGTGTTTCGTTTTGTTCCGCCGCTGGCCTTAAAACCAGCGGTACCCAAATTTTCAATAAAAGAGCAGTTTCTGCCATCTCTGGGTCCGAAGAGGACCCGGAGAGCAGTGGGGGGACAGAATCCTCACCACTCTCATCCGCCTCCTCTGTCGCCAGTGAGCAGCAGTGTGCAGTTCGAGAACGCCACCGAGCCGCCTCCTGCACCTCCTGCCCCGTGGAACCAGGTAAGTGCTGCACAGCACACACAGACCCTGCTACGGGCCGCCTCCCAGAGAGAGCCTCCCGAGCCACGTCCCTGTGTTCCACCTCGCTGCCCCACTCCGGGTACGCCTACAGTCCCTTTGGTCCCGCTTGCACGGTCTCTGAGAGCCTGGTTAGCGCTCCCCAGTCCGTCTCGCTGGCTCATTCGGACCATCAGGCTCGGCTTTGCGATTCAGTTCGCCCGGCGTCCCCCCAAGTTTCGGGCCATCCACTCCACTACAGTGAGAGCAGCCGATGCCCATGTCTTGCGTGCGGAGATCGCAGTCCTACTGGCGAAGGACGCGATAGAGCCGGTCCCTCCAGCCGATATGGGGTCAGGGCACTACAGTCCCTACTTCATTGTACCCAAGAAAGGTGGTGGGTTACGACCGATCTTGGATCTGCGAGTTTTGAATCGGAGCCTCCACAAGCTACCGTTCAAAATGCTCACGCAGAGACGCATTTTCGGATGCATCCGTCCCCAAGATTGGTTTGCAGCGATCGACCTGAAGGACGCGTACTTTCATGTCTCGATTCTTCCTCGACACAGGCCGTTTCTGCGCTTTGCGTTCGAGGGTCGAGCATATCAGTACAAGGTCCTGCCCTTCGGGCTGTCCCTGTCTCCCCGTGTCTTCACGAAAGTCACGGAGGGGGCCCTTGTTCCCATGAGAGAACAGGGCGTTCGCCTCCTCAACTATCTCGACGACTGGCTTATACTAGCACACTCTCGAGATCAGTTATGCGAACACAGGGACCTCGTGCTCACGCACCTCAGCCAGTTGGGCCTTCAGGTCAACTGGGAAAAGAGCAAACTCGCCCCTGTGCAGAGGATCTCTTTTCTCGGTATGGAGTTGGATTCGGTCGCACAGACAGCGCGCCTCACAGAGCAGCGCGCTCAGTCGGTGCTGAACTGCTTGAACACGTTCAAAGGCAGGACAGCGGTCCCACTGAAATTTTTTCAGAGGCTCCTGGGGCATATGGCAGCGGCAGCAGCGGTAACTCCGCTCGGCTTGCTTCATATGAGACCGCTTCAGCACTGGCTTCACGGCCGAGTCCCGAGATGGGCGTGGCATCATGGCACTCACCGGGTGGCAATCACACCGGCCTGCCGCCAGACCTTCAGCCCGTGGTCAGACCTCTCGTTCCTTCGGGCAGGAGTCCCCTTGGAACAGGTCTCCAGGCATGCTGTGGTTTTCACAGATGCCTCTGCCACCGGCTGGGGTGCCACGTACAACGGGCATGCAGTGTCAGGGGTGTGGACGGCTCCCCAACTGCATTGGCACATCAATTGCCTCGAGTTGCTAGCAGTACATCTCGCTCTGAGCCGCCTGAAAAGGCCGCTACGGGGCAGGGACGTGCTGGTCCGTACGGACAACACTGCGACCGTGGCGTACATCAACCGACAAGGTGGTCTACGCTCCCGTCGCATGTCGCAACTCGCCCGCCATCTCCTCCTCTGGAGTCAGAAGCATCTGAGGTCGCTTCGAGCCATGTATGTCCCTGGCGTGCTCAACCGTGTGGCCGACGAGCTATCACGAGCTGTGCTTCCGGGAGAATGGCGACTCCACCCCCAGGTGGTTCAGCTGATCTGGAGAGAGTTCGGAGAGGCTCAGGTAGACCTGTTTGCCTCTTCAGAGACCTCCCATTGCCAGCTGTTTTACTCCCTGACCGAGGGAACACTCGCCTCGGACGCACTGGCACACAGCTGGCCCCGGGGCCTCCGCAAATATGCGTTTCCCCCAGTGAGCCTACTTGCACAGACACTGTGCAAAGTCAGGGAGGACGAGGAGCAGGTCCTTCTGGTGGCTCCCTATTGGCCCACCCGGACTTGGTTCCCAGAACTCATGCTCCTTGGGACAGTCCCTCCCTGGCCCATTCCTCTGAGGAAGGATCTTCTGACTCAGAGACGGGGCACCCTATGGCACCCGCGTCCAGACCTCTGGAAACTCCATGTCTGGTCCCTGGACGGGACGCGGAGGTTCTAGGTGACTTACCCCCTGAGGTACTTAACACCATCACTTCAGCACGGGCGCCGTCCACGAGACGTGTTTACGCCCTGAAGTGGAACCTGTTCGTCGAGTGGTGTTCTTCTCGCCGAGAAGACCCCCGGAGATGTTCGATAGGGTCTGTGCTTTCCTTCTTGCAGCAAGGGTTGGAGCGAAGGCTGTCTCCCTCCACCCTCAAAGTACATGCTGCCGCTATTTCAGCTTATCACGACCACATAGATGGCAAAACAGTGGGGAAGCACGACCTGGTCGTCAGGTTTCTTAGGGGGGCGAGACGATTAAATCCTCCTCGACCCCCCTCCATACCCTCTTGGGATCTTTCCCTGGTGCTTCGAGCACTTCAGGATGTTCCCTTTGAGCCTCTGCAGTCAGTAGACTTAAAGCTTCTTTCCATGAAGACTTTGCTACTGGTTGCACTGGCCTCTGTCAAGAGGGTAGGAGACCTGCACGCATTTTCGGTCGACGAATCGTGCCTAGAGTTCGGGCCGGGTGACAACCATGTGGTACTAAGACCCCGGCCTGGCTATGTGCCCAAGGTTCCTACCACTCCCTTCAAAGACCAGGTAGTGAACCTGCAAGCGCTGCCTTTGGAGGAGGCAGACCCAGCCCTGGCTTTGCTCTGTCCCGTTCGCGCTCTGCGTATGTACGTGGACAGAACTCAAAGCATCAGGACCTCAGACCAGCTCTTTGTCTGTTACGGAGGCCAGCAGAGGGGAAAGGCTGTCTCCAAGCAGAGGATGGCCCACTGGATAGTGGATGCCATCGCCTTGGCTTACCAAGCTCAAGGCGTGCCCTGCCCGCTCAGGTTGCATGCACACTCCACGAGAGGCGTTGCATCCTCCTGGGCGCTGGCACGTGGCTCCTCGCTAACAGATATCTGTAGAGCTGCGGGCTGGGCGACACCTAACACGTTCGCTAGATATTATAGCCTACGTGTAGAGCCGGTCTCCTCCCGTGTTCTCACCCTAAACGGGTAGAAGCACCGAGAGGCCCGGCTCTGTCGGCTTGCTGCACCCTACTGTGCACCCTTATTGCTCCAGAGTGAAAAACCTGTTGAGTCCTCCAAAAACCCCTCGGCCCGGACATGGCGGAGCGTCCAGGTGCCAGGCCTTTATCCGCTGAATCCTTGAGAACCGGATCTGGGCTGGGTTCCATATGTGTGACCCTACGGGGATCCCATATGTGTATATTTTCCACGGCTGCTCCTAACGGAAGCCCGTGTCTTTCCCTTGGGCTAAGTCACCCACTATCTCATATGTAGTACAGCCTTCGGGCTAGTCCATATGTATTCCCCACATAACTCCTTGAAGTAAGTGGCTTCCGCAGCGTCCTCCTTCCTAACTGAGGGGCACGCTTTCCCAGTGTTATCCAATAATCTCACTGTATGGGTTATTACGGAACAACAGTGACAGATACACTCTGTGTGTAGCCTCCTCCTATCGTCCTTCTAGGCAAGAAGGTGTAGAGGCTTGCATGGGGCGCTGGATGGGGTGCAGCAGCTGTGGCGCTTTGGTAGGGATTCCTATTGGTCAGTCTGACCTACGTTGTAGTGACTGACCGATAGGGAACGTCTCGGTTACATATGGTAACCCTCGTTCCCTGAGGGAGGGAACGGAGACGTAGGTCCCGTCGCCACATCTGCTGCCGCCCGCTGGGGCGGCCAGCTTTTTCAGGTTTGGCTCCTCAGCAAAAAACTAGCGTGCAATCATAACAGCTGCTGTTAAATACCCGCGCTGACGAGGACGCGCAGCTGATGCAAATGATTGCATGCCAATGTGCATTGGCTTGTTTTAGTTTCACTCGAAGTAGATTGGCCTCTCTAGCGAGATTCCTATTGGTCAGTCTGACCTACGTCTCCGTTCCCTCCCTCAGGGAACGAGGGTTACCATATGTAACCGAGACGTTTTTTATATAGGCTATGTAGAAGAGAACACGTTTACTTTAGTGTCAGTTGTAAATTGCTAAGGTAAAATTGAGTTGTCACTGCTATCATTTCAGCCTTAATAAATGTAGAGCAAAACTTATTGTTTTTTTTACAACAGTAGCCTACAAGCTCAATAGTTTACTGTCCTATACTGTAGGTGCCAGCTAGGACTTATAGGCCTAACATCTAATTGATTTTCACTTTTTTATATACATCTGTTCATTTCATCTGTCATATTATTATATATAAATGTATTATTTATCATTTATATTAGTTTATGCCAAAGTTGATCAATATTTTTCTTAACCCAGATTTCAACTCAAGGTGGCGCTAACATGCTGATAAAATACCTGCTTCAATGTTTTAGATATTCAAAATAAATAAAACTTGAATAGGGTTTAATATAACTAGAATTAAGTGCTCAAAGAAATTTGCTTTCATAGATTTTCATTTATTTCAACTCATCATTATCAAATCATTATAAAAATGGGTAATTTATAGCAATATAAAAATATTCTTTCTCTTGCAGTTTTTGTCAGTAGTGAATACAGGTAAAAAGAAGATATAGAAATGAGATTGAGACAGCAGAGAATAACACATATACAACAATATTATTTATTTTAATGGCAAAAATGTTATGCACAATATATTTACAGCAATTGTTTTTTGGATTACATAATGTCCTCACTTGATAGATATTAATGAAACAGCCTTTTTTACCCAAAAGAAATGCTCAACTGTGAATCATTGTATCTGTTTGTGTTTGCTGACGTGTCTTCGGATGGTGAAGTTTCAGAGAGACAGTGCTGTTGTTGAAAGTCTAAGTTAGAAAAATGACTGAAATTTAGAAATTTTTGTTAATGAAACCTAACATTCTTAGTCTAACATAGCGAACTAAAAAATAGAGAAAAGATATATCTAACAAGCATACATTATGAGCCTCAGTAAGATTACATATATATTTTTAGCTGTGAAAGCTTAAAGAAGAAGCTTTTGCTGTAGCACCTCATTGCAGTACACGAGATCCAGGGGGCGGAGTTGGATCCAGATCTAGGATTAGGGGTGGGGTTAGGGATCAGGGGGCGGAGATGGGTAGGATTAGGGGTGGGGTTAGGGATCAGGGGCGGAGATGGGTGGAGGAGTCCCCCTGGATTTCGTGTTCTGCAGTGAAGACCATCTCAGCTTTTGTGCACATGCATTTGTGTCTCGGTTTTCCTGTAGCTCGAACACTAGAGGGTTGGCGCTTGCAACGCCCAAGGTCATGGGTTCGATTCCCAGGGAAAGCAAGAACTGATAAGAATGTAAATGTGTACCTTGAAATGCAATGTTAGTTGCTTTGGATAAAAGCGTCTGCCAAATGGTAAATGTAATTATGATCTTAAACTGAGAAATGATTTATTTCAGATTGTCTGATATCTAAGTCATTGATGACACCAGCTCATGACCGAAGTCCCTTTTTCAGATATAGTTGTGGGGAAAATGAATGTTTGGGCTGTGTTTGCAGCAGGTGTGTCCAGGGCAGGGGTTTTCTTCACGGATGGGTAAGTAAAGGAGACGGGTGAAAGCAAGGTTGGAGCCGGAGAGGACGGCGTAATAGAGCTTCCGTTGTCATGATGAGGTGTTATATGGGACACACACGCGCACACACACCCGGTATCCGTCAAAAGCCTGATGATGTCGTTTCGGAATCGGACGCCAACCAGCGCATAAAGCAAAGGGTTCAGGCAGCACCTCACGTAGGCCAGATTGCGTGTCACGATTTCCTGGAGGTGGAACCTGGTCGACTCGTCGCAGAGTTTCGGTGTGGGTGTGAATATTTTAATCAGCAGCACCACAGTGTACGGTAGCTGGAAAACCAGGAAAAGAACCACCAGCAATGCCATCAAACGCAGGGTCCTCTGCCTACGCCAGCCTTTCCCACCGGCACGGATCAGCACGCGTCCGATCGCACCGTAGCACGCCACCATCGCCACGCAAGGGATGCAGAATCCTGCAATCTTCGCCATCTGGGCCCACAGCTTCCATTTACTCACTTCATCGCCCCAAACCTTCATTACGCACATGTTTGAACCCATGTTCTTTTCTATGGAGCTGAAGCGCAGGTCTGGCAGGCTCAGGAAGACTGAGGTTACTGTGACGCCTAACGCAGACAGTGTGCTGTAAAACAGCGTGCCAGAACTCATCTTATGCACGGCCCTGGTGCGAACCACCACTAAATAGCGATCGACGCTAATGCACGCCAACAATAGCAGACCGCTGTTGGTGTTGATGGCATACATGCCACGGTTTAGCTTGCACATGGCCTCTCCGAACTCCCAGCTGCCGATCAGCGTCTCTCCCGTCTGTAACGGAAGAGTCAGCAGAAGCAGCGTGTCAGACAGAGCCAGGAAGAAGAGGAAGACATCGGTCATGCAGCGCAGACGTAGCCGGCGGTACAGCGCGAAGGTTGCAATGACCAGCCCGTTTCCAATTACACCTAAGATGAAGACGATGAGGAAGATGGTGGTCTGGACAGCAGTGATGGTCAGCTCCTGCTCTGTGCTGGCTTCACAAAGCTCTACAACGTCAGTGAAGTTGCCATCGGTGAGACCAACTTCAATTTCTAAATCAGTGTAGTTATATAACCCATAGTCGTTAGTTAGGCCTGCATATGACATGAAGTCTTCTGTAGTTGAACCAGAGCTCGCCATTCCTGTAAAACATGGGAGAGAAGCGGAAACCGTTCATCAGGTGTGCTTATTATGGGAGGTGAACCATATAAACCCTATTTACATGAATTTCTAACGCCTCTGAACGAACAACATAATCTTTTTCTAAAAGAAACACTTCGTACTCATTGGTAGTTCATACTTTTAAGGAAGTAAAAGGCATTTTAGTGTAATTTCAAATATGTCAGTAATATTTGATGAACATTTAATGGACAAAACAACTTAGATTTACTTGATTATCCATTATTCCATGATCTGTGATCATACCGTTTTTTTCTTTTTGAAAGATCATGTTAAAATGTGACTATCAAATATGATCCATCGGGCTTCTGTGAAATGTGTATTTGTATCTCTAGTCGTCATTTTATTACATTGTTTATTACGCTTGACTGTGAACTCATTATTCTTACTAAATGGGCCATTAAAGCCTGATGTTTTAAATGTTACTCAAACACACACAAACATATATACACTACCGTTCAAAAGTTTGGGGTCAGTGAGAATTTTATTTTTATTTTTTGGAGGAAAGAAATCAATACTTTTATTTATCAAGGACAGTAAAGACATTTATAATGTTACAAAAGATTCTATTTCAAACAAATGCTGTTCTTTTGAACTTCCTATTCATCAAAGAATCCAAAAAAAAAAAAAAAAAAACTGTACAACTGACAGACCAACAACTGTTTCAACATTGATAATAATAATAAATGTTTCTTGAGCATCAAATCCTCATATTATACTGATTTGTGAAGGATCATTTGACACTGAAGACACTGACACTGGTGATGCTGAAAATTCAGCTTTGATCACAGGAATAAATTCCACTTTACTATATATTCACACAGAAAACAGCTGATTTACACTGGAATAATATTTAATACTATAACTGATTTTTGTTGTATTTTTAATCAAATAAGCGCAGCCATGGTTAGCAGAAGAGAATTCTTTTAAAAGTATTTAAAATCGTACCGACCCCAAACTTTTGAACGGTAGTGTATGTATATATATATATATATATATATATAGGCTATATTAGATTTTTTTTTTTAAATGTGTTATATATGTTATGTTTATATATATGTATATATGTGTTATATTATATAATATGTTAAGACATATTAAGGTGTTATTAAGGGTTAAGGTGACGTCAATGCTGCTGTTTTGTTGCATGCTTCCACTAGAGGCGCTCTTTAAAGGTCATGTTTCTATACTATGTCGTGAATAATCTATAAACTGAGCAAATCAAAGATGCTAAAATTACCATGTAAACAATAGTGTTGCAGAAGTTACACATTTAGTAGATTTTTATCTATTTATTATTAAACCAGTTCGGGTTAGTTAGACATAAATCATCTTTGAGATCTTCAGTTTCACATGTGTGGCATTTAAAGGGCAGAAATCTGAGTGGTTTCCTTGTGTAGTGATTCTTCTGTAAAAATGTCATAACTTTAGCACTGACTATCCAGCAGATTTTGCAGCAAACTTTTATGTAAAATGTAATGTAAAAATGATTATTGTAGTAGGTAAAAAATGCTGGAAAACAAATAACCAAAGAGTTAGTTCATTATTGAGGTTTTTGGTTTACATAGCCTTCTATTCTAAACACATCTTTCATGTCTCAGAGTCAGCACAGCTTATTATTACAGTTTTTAAATTGAACCAATAGTAAATTGCATAAACTAAAAAGTGTTTTGGGATGCACAGGTGATTTCATTGTTTGACTGGCTGCCAGTTTTATTTATACTGCTGATTCTGTCACGAGTTCACCCTTTGCATATATTTAAGTTAGGCCTATATTATATATATATATATATGCATATGCATATATATGTCTGCATGTTTATTATGTTTGTTTACAGGTAGGCTACATTTAAGCAAATGAAATATATTTTTGAACATCTATTGCGGCAGTCTTACATATTTGTATTTGATTCATTCGTGGTTTTTTAAAGAAAAAAAGAAGACAAAAAAAAAACTTTTTCTTTAGAACTGCATAACCATGCTAGAAAAATAAGATCGTAAAGTCGTGCGCCTCACAATAACAACAGTAACTATAGTTACCGGCGCCACACTGGAGACAGATGCATCAGCGATTAAATGTCACCTTAAGTTTCAGGTGTGTTTTTGTGGTGAATGGGAGCACGAAATATCTATGTTAAAAATCTTTAAATAACGTCTAAAGTGAAATTGTACTCATTCCACTACTCATCGCGTGTCACAGTCAGACAGTCGTTGGCGTGATCTGACACCCAGGTCGTGCTTTCAGTCAGCATCGCGTGCCAACCTATGGTGCCAACGCGCTTTAAAACCCTGTCTCGAGGAACAGGGTCTTTATTTTAGCAGAAGTGAAGATAAAAGAGCAGAATGAAGTGAGGAATGTTTCTGTGGAGAGACAGGCTGCCGTGTGTGTGGCTCTCTGCTTGTGAGGATGAGGATGAAGAAACTCAGGACTGCATCAGATGTTGAAGCCAACGGCTATTCAGCCTCAGAAACAACCGTAAGCTATCAAACATTTACCAAATCAAAACAATTAGGGATTTTATACATTTAACGTGTTTTCATAAACAGTGCTTTAAATAATGCACCATAATTTTACTTTTGAGTTTGCTTTTGAAGGTGTTGATATTGATAAGCGACATAGTGGCAAAGTTACGATGCTTTGAATTTGTTTGAATGATTAAACAGGTTTAATATGGACGTGGTGTCCGCGGGCTCGAGCCTGTGAGTTGCCCGCTAAGCACATTCTATAAATAGCCCCAACTTGCCAATAGCAGACTTCGACCAAATGGTATTTTGCGACCTTTAAAAAAAAAGAAAAGAAAAAAAGGTACGTTTGAGAAACATCAAATGGCAAACGCTCCAAAAGCGGAACGAAACTTGTTTGACCTGTTCAGCTCGGAGCTTTTATCAGCTCGGCCCAAAAAACAGTGATCACGCGAACATTATTAAACTATTTCTTTCTATTTCTATCTCTATTATAAACCCACTCATGACTCTGGGATTTAAACTAGTTTATGAAAGCCTGATGAAACAGTGCTGATATTCCCAACACATTGACGCAAAAAAAACAGGAGGAACATTAAAAAACTAACTTTTTTTTGTCAGAAACGTGCCGGTATATATTCATATTGAATGATGTTATATTAATATAGGCATGTATAAATGTATTAAATGTCTTAGAGGAGCAATGCAATGTAATTACACTGTTTTTGTGTTTTTGTTGAGAAGCTATGGCCGTTTTTTTGTTCTTCTTTTTTGCATTTATTTATTTATATTGTCATTTATATTTATTCTAAATGTTTGGGCTACTGTTTTTGATAACACATACAATAGGTTTATGGAGAACCTACAGTTTTTATTTTATTTTGTTTTTATTTTTACTGTGGTAGTGAAGAGCCATGCATGGGTTACCATGATATGATACTGGAAGAACAATGGTCAATTTGAATGAGCTAATAAAAAACAGAAGCAAGGGCTGTCCCAGTTGCACTGTCAGAATATATATATATAAAAAAAGAAGTTTTTTTTTACACTTTTTACAGATGTAGTTTATTTAAACAAATGCACATTTGCATCCTGACTTAATCTTTTTTGTTTTACTGTCCATTTCCATGATGAGACAAATTCAAACACTTCTGTTGCCATTATGGTGGCAAATGACTCCTAAAATTGTGTGGCAGTTAAATAATGTGATTTTCAGAGAGAAAATTATAAATGTACAATATACAATTTTAATATATATTTTAATTGTTGATTTTTTTAAAACGCGTGTAAGTCTGAAACAGAATATCAAGATATTTTATTATTTTGCATATGATGGTGAAAAGTAATAAAGTTAAAAGTAAAGGTAAAGTAAAAGAGCACAACCATGTTATATGTATTTAATAGCCTACATATTTTTGAGTATAACAAACAAGTAGGCCTTCTTGATTATTTTATCCCTTGAGGTAGCCCTCGCTCACAAAAAGTTTAGAGACCGCTGTATATGATCTAAAATACGAAACATTTTATCAGTTGCAGCAATGAAAAGAACGGGACAGAAAAAGTACGTTTTAATATATCAAAACATACACATTCATCTCTGAATACAACTTCTTTTTTTTTAAATAGTTTTTGACATACTTAATGAACAGTGTATACATTTTTATTTATCATCAAATATTTTATCGTTTTATTGTGTGCTCTGTAATTAAAGTATTAACCCTTTAATGAGCAAACCTGGTAAAAATACAGTAACAAAAAATATTTCTTTGCAATTTGTAGTTAAGACGTTAACAATGATTATTAATTATTACTAGGCGCAGCATTTTTTTAAATTTAAGTCAATAATTATAAAAACAGTATATCAATCTTTCTGCATCGATATCATTCACATTCAAGTAAAAGATTTTTTAATAAATGTGGAGGAAAATACATAGCCTATATATAAATACATACACATACATACATGCATACATAATGCGTTTGCATACTAAACTATAGGTTCTGTCTAAAAGATCATAGACATGAATATGATAGAAATAAAACTATTAACGACCAATGTTATTAAAATATATTTATTTGAAATGGAAATATGTCTGCAAAACATTTTTTTTTATTTCAGCATAAATCACAGATAATAATGCAGAATCAGTGTGAAGGAATATCTATCTATCTATCTATCTATCATAATGCGTAATGTGCGTGGGCATCTGTAAACCTGACAAGTTTCAAATTCAATAGGACAAACCTGCTTTGACTCACCTCTGAGTGCAGATCTTCAGGACCTCTTGTGCTCTTCTATGTAATTCAGACCTCAGTGGTTTGTATCTGAAGTCCTCTGATGTTTGGGGGGCAAGTGTCACTCTTGAGAGAAGGATGCTGCTCTGCCTATTTGTTCTTTCACTTCTTTGTTTTGCTGACTTTGCATTGCCCCACATTTCACACCATAACATCCAAAGCTCAAAGAAGCCAATAAACATCTCAGAAGGAGGTGTGTTTAAGTAAGGTTGTTGATTTCTTGGTAGAACACCCTAAGATTGATGCAAAAATCAACTTAAATAAGCACAGTGGTGATATCTACATTAATATATGCACATCTTGTGTCATTTCATTGCTGTATGTTAACATGACTTCAGTTCGGGGCATTTTATAAAATTTTTCTTATCAGCAATCTGAACTTGCTGCATCAAATAATCTGTAATAAGCAGAAAAAGGAAATGAACATTTCAACTCTCTTGCTATATTACCATCCCCATTCGAGACACGATCACACTTGAGTTGATCACCTCCCAATTTACACATCATTCCCTTCACCTATGTATATATTAACAATGTATATTGTTTAATATGAACAATTATCATACAGTATTATAGGTCTCATTCCCACAGAAGTAAACCAAAAAAATAACAAGGTGTGGAGAGATTTCGAGATAACTTGTTAACAGCTGTGAGTGTGCCTCGTGTAAATCTTCTTCTGTCCCCAGTAAGTCTGTGATGGTGATTAATGCAAATTCCCATTGTGAATTCATGTTTACATTTGAAAAGAGGTTTCTGCCTTGGTCTGAGTATTTAGGTTCAGCGCGATTTGTAACTCAAATTAGTATTTTATAATGTCAGGTTCGCATCTTCTCTCTTTATTCCAGAGCATTTGATGTTTTGTATTTATTAGCTTTGAACTGTTTATGAAATTGGCATGATACATTTACCTGACATAATAAATTGTTCCGACTGACTCTGAAATTGTTTTCCCAAGTAGATTAAATGGATTCGTTTGTTACCGCAAGTTTTGCGTCAGAGTGACGACTAATATTTGGCTCTAATTCAAGTGTACGTGGTTCGCAAAGACAAGAAGTGAATTTCCGTTTAGAACAGCACAAATGTTAGCTTGGTCCCACCAGACTCTCGTACATTTAATTTGTACAGAGAGTCTGGCCTTGCTTCATTGACAACAAGCGTTAACTTCCTTGAAGGCGGGTACTCTCCATCCATCCATCCATCTTCATCCGCTTATCCGAGGTCGGGTCGCGGGGGCAGCAGTTCCAGCTCTTTCCCGAGCCACATTTGCCAGCTCTGACTGGGGGATTCCGAGGCGTTCCCAGGCCAGTGTGGAGATATAATCTCTCCACCTAGTCCTGGGTCTTCCCCGAGGTCTCCTCCCAGCTGGCCGTGCCTGAAACACCTCTCTAGGGAGGTGTCCAGGAGGCATCCTTACCAGATGCCCAAACCACCTCAGCTGGCTCCTTTCGATGCAAAGGAGCAGTGGCTCTACTCTGAAGTCCTTGCGGATGGCTGAGCTTCTCACCCTATCTCTAAGGGAGACACCAGCCACCCGCCTGAGGAAACCCATTTCGGCCGCTTGTACCCGCGACCTCGTTCTTTCGGTCATGACCCAGCCTTCATGACCATAGGTGAGGGTAGGAACGAATATTGACCGGTAGATTGAGAGCTTTGCCTTACGGCTCAGCTCTCTTTTCGTCACAACGGTGCGGTAAAGCGAGTGCAATACCGCCCCCGCTGCTCCGATTCTCCGGCCAATCTCCTGCTCCAATCTCCCCTCACTCGTGAACAAGACCTCGAGGTACTTGAACTCCTTCACTTGGGGTAAGGACTCATTCCCTACCTGGAGCTGGCATTCCACCGGTTTCCTGCTCGTGACGTATGACGACTCAAACTAGCGCACAACATCAACGTCAGGGTTCTCAGGCACTCCTTCTGTTTGCTGATTGGACCGGTAAAAAATTGACTGGAGAAAACCAAAGAATACACAACAAGCCCAGACGTAGTACTGAAGGAAAATGAAAATTGATCAGAAGTACGTAGGAGGGCCGAGCCGGTCACCGTGATTTTGCCAAGTAAGACACGTTCCTGGATCAACATATTTTGTCGATCCTGGATCAACATTCCTGTCCCAAAATGTAGTCCTTACCCAATCCCTACACCTAAACCTAACCCTACCCATAACTTTTCCCTAAAATCAGAGGGTAATGATAGGTGAATAACACTGATGTTTAGTACTTCACCCTGGTTCTAAGCCTATAAACTGTAAACTTGTCCCTCAAATCTGATTGGTTGATTGGAAAGTTGATCCAGGAACATGTGGTACTTAATGAAATCACTTTCACCGGGCGGAGCCAGGCTACAAAAATGTTGCTTGACCAATCTAAATTTGGGTGTGTCTTACTCTGTTTTAATTTAATGTTACTTTAGATAAGTGTACGTGGGAAACCACGGCATGGCCAATCCAAAGCTATTATAAGAGGAGTAATGTTGGTCTACTTATATCTGTGATAGTGGCCATACCTCTGCCTGGAGTAAACGTTACTTTAATTTCAAATATGCAATCACGGGGGCTATAATAAAGTATCTTTGATTGTGTATGCCACCAATCGCAGGTATATAGCAATTACCTCTGTTTAGTGACCAAAACTGACGAGCTTGTGATCGTGAGACCGGCGTTACACAGAAGTCGTGAGGTCCTCTGAGCGGCATAGCTTCCTAATATGAACGGGTAAAATATAAGTAAAGAGTTAAAAGGAATAATCAAACATTCGCTCACATGCTCAGATTTCATTAAACCTTTTTAATTTATGGAGTCAGATGACATAACGAAGTAATACATATGAGACAATTTATTTTATTTAATCTTGTTGTGTTGCGTGAAAGGAAAGACAGTAACACGCAGAGACCTTCACCCGTTCTATCGGATGCCGCCATTGGACCGGTTTAGACGGGCTACGTCCCGAACTGAAGTCATGTTAACAGCTTTGCAACTTGCAGCATGCACAGCGATCATGAAATGACACAAGTTGTGCGTAAGTAATGCGGATATCACCACTGCGCTTATTTAAGTCTCACAGATATTTTGATTTTAAAATGCAACACCATTTTAGGGTGTTCTATAATCTGTGATAAACAGATTTTGAAATGAACACTTCTGACAAGATGTGCATGTAGTTATGCTTTTAGAAAGTACACTGTAAAACATTTTTTTTAAAACAAACATTATTGGAGTACATTTTACAAGAAAATACTAGTTAAATTCTCACGTCTAATTCAGTTTGTTACTTGTAAGTATTTAGGAAATTAACCAACAATTTCTGAGAGAAAATTATTTCTACACCAAATTCCTTTTTTCAATGTAAAAGTTTTATCAAACATAATGTAAATGTTTTACCACACAAATTACGAAACCTAGACTAATCTTGACTTTAGACGACATAAAGTTTTCTTTTGGCAAACACAAAAACACAAGGAAAATAAATATAGTGATATTTTTGAGAATGCGTTTTATTTTTACATTAATTTTGGGAACACTTGTTTAACATTTAATCTTATATTTTTTTATATTTAGTTATATTTTTGGTATATATATATATATATATATATATATATGCAGTATATATAATATAAGTGTGTGTGTCTATGATTAAATAAATCATTATGTATATTTAACATAATTTTCCTCATAATTCACTGATATTTGCCAGCAGATGTTTGATTGCAGTTCATCATAAGTGACATGTATTTGACATCTGAAATTGTGCACGTATGCCATGAGAGATGTTTGTTTAACTGGTCTGGATCTTTTGGGTTGGTCTTGAGTTCAGCAGAATGTCATACTGGCTCCCCGAAGTGCAGAGACCATGTAGGGTATGCTGTGGTTACATTGTAGGTTTTAATCAGTGGAATCTGAGGTCAACTCTACAAGGGTGTATGAGCGCAGCACCAAAACACCACAACCTTTTAAACTTGTAAATGAGAAGCATTATCTTTGCAGAACAAAGTAAGGTAAAGCATTCTATTCAGAAACATATTCCATGGGATATTTGAGAAAATTCTATTTCAGTTCAATATTCAAGTCCAGTTATTTACATTTGTGGTAGGAATAATAAGCTATAATATATAATGTTCATTCAATTAGTCAGTATCAAATAGTACATTTTTTACTATTTACTTAAGCACTTCATTTGCAATAATGACCAGTTGTGTGTGTGTGCGTGTGGGCATTGTGTATTTTTCAATTTTCAGTCTGTGTAAATAGTGAAGAGTAGAGTGAAATTGAAATGACTCTCAGATGGCACATTTTCTCACTCGATTCCCTCCACCCTTTCTCGCTCTTTCCCACCCGTTTCTCTGTTTTGTTTTCAGTAGTTTGTGGTTGGCAGGTCGTTGATGGGTACAATGTTTACTTCAAGCATGCCGTGCACAGTTCATTAGAAACACACACACATACACACATGCATTACATTTGACCTTGTTTTTTGTTGTGGCAGGTATTGGATTTAATTGAGGCTGCAAACTGCAGACATGAGGTGTTCAATGTAAACGACTGCTCCAAGAAGTAAATTTTTACCCAGCAATATGCTAGCATCAAACTTTATGAAAAGCCTAAACACTGTTGAAGAAGCTGCTAATGGTGCCAGTAACCAGAAAGGCTGCTAACTAGGTTTTAGAGTCAGTGTTTCGATAACAACAAAATATACTCCTAACATCACACAAAAGATGCCTGAAAACGAAACTTTCATTTCGACAAAATCATTTATAAAGCACTCGTACACTTTTTGAATTAAAAAATCCTTTTTTATATATATATTTGTTGCATTTTGCATTTCTTGCTTTGTGATTTTAAACTAAGTTGTGTGTGATTGCAGTCAAGTCATTAGCGGTATGTGTGAAATTAAATGAAACTTATGAGCTATTTTGTGCAACATGCTTCAATGTTGTCTCGGCACGAGGTGTGTTACCGAGTGACACAGGAAGTATTGCTCACTTGGTGCAACTGGACAAGTAAAAAAAAAAGCAATGGCAGTGCTTGCTGAATTTAAATCTGTACTCAGATCAAGTAAATTCTGCTGGAGAAAAAAAAAGATGAACTTGTTTTACTTGCTATTCTGAAGGGACCTTTAGGAACTTTTATATTATGGAGCTTTTATGTTATGATTTTTCTGATATTAATTGTGATGCAAACCAACAAGCACAGTGGCATTGGATAAGTGCATTTTTTAGTCCAAACACATGATTTTGTGGTTCAGCCCAATTTACCCAGACAACCACTTTGCACAAGACTGTATAACTGTAAGACAATTTTTTTAAGTTAATACAACTCAACACAACTTAAAGCTATAATAATTGTTACAATGATTTTAATTCATTTTAATGCATGGCAACTTGACATTTTAAGTTCACTCGATACATTAAAGTAGATTAATTCAACTCTAAAAATGCCAAACACCTCATTTTTGTTAGTTTTAGACATCTTACAGGTCACCAGATAAGCTAAATACACGGATAAGCAAAATTGCCCACAACTGGGTAAAACACTCCCACATTTGGCTGGTGGCGGTTGTTAATTTCACACCCTATATGTAGAAAGATACTATGTTTTCAGATCAGCACTTTCTCTCATGCTTGTTTTTCTTTCTTTGTTCATTTTAAGTTTTTTTCTTTTATTTTGATCTTGTTTTTGGCCATGGACAGAGCATTTCCTCACAGATACGGGCTGCTGGATGCATTTAGACATGCACACATGGGACTGTTTGCGCAGAGTCCTGGATGACATTCGGAGAACTGTGCCAAAAAAAGGACATTGATCAGTATAGGGCAGCGTTTTGTATAATATGTGACAGGATGTGACAGATGTTTAGTAGTGGCAACACAAGCTATGGCCCATTTCCTGTGAGTTACTGCAGAAATGACTCCTGTTTCATTCGACACTTTGCCTGGAGTGTTATTTACTTTATGTCAAAACAGTTTACAGCAATGATAGAGGCAGGAGTCTGCACAGTTATCCATCTAAACAACTGAGAAACAAACAAAAAATAGACATATATTTAAATAGACAACCAACTTGTTGACTAAATGTATATGTAACGCTAGTGGTTATTTGATTGTTTTGTCCTGAAGACTGACTTGGCTTGTTTTATTTATTTGGATTAATTTGAACAAAAATTATAAATTTAAATCTCTTCTTTTAATTTGCTGACAATATAAGACCTTGTAGATAAAGGTATGTCAAGCTTTTTGCATGTCTCTCGTGTGTTACAAATAACGATTCTCCGCAAAAAACATGCAACCTCACACAAGCATGTTGTATATGGGTTTGGAGATCCCCTGACGGCACGTCTTGAGCGGATGCATAAAACACCATTAACACAAAAAATAATGTGTTGCCGATGAAAATGAAATTCTGTGTTGAATGTTCTTGCGTCTTCTTGAATTTATAGTTTATTGCATTACATCATGTATGAAATTAGCTGTCCATTTTACTGCTTAAAGCATAAAAGTTGTAACTGCCACAAATGGTCAGCAAAAAGGTCCATATTTTTGCAATGATCATGCAATTGAAGAACGTGCCAAGAAATGTCTCTTTTTTTTTTTTTGCAACACTTCATTGTTTCTTCATTTCTTCAATGTTTTTTCATTGTAACCTGTCTAGACGTAGGGTGAATTCAAGTTGATTGGGACACTTTTTCCTTTAAGATGACGAGGAAAAATTGTCTGAATTCACCCTAAATATTAACTAAAAATATATTTTCCACATTCACTGGAATGGCTTAGCCCTTCACCTTCAGCTAAATTTTGTCCCATACATGCAAGTGCATTTCATCATGAGAATTAGCATCTTTCAGCTGTTCAAATGTATAAAAACATGCAGTGTGCATTATGTGAAATGTATTTTCTCTCATAACTCACTTAAACAGAGGATTATGAGAAGTGTGTTTAGTTATATTATCATGATGATAATGTTTAATCACTCTGACTCTCTAAATGTTCCTGTCACTGTAATGACGATTGCATTACGATGGAAAGCTTTATTTATCTCAGAATACTGTGTGAATACGGTAATATAACTGTGAACTGGGTTAGACATAAGAGCAACTGTAAAAAACCAATTACTATTTATTACATAACTTATTTTTATTTCCATCAGCAAGAGAATGAAACTAAATTAGCGGTGGCTACGGAAATACTGCCAGCACTAATAATGCGCTGTACAGTTTAAAGACAGAAACTAGGGAAAGGTGTCAGTCTGAAAGGAAATATACTGTATTACTAAAGAAAACAGCCAAACTCTAAAGTTTGAGTCACACTTCCAAACCACAAGAGGCCGCTTACACTGAAATTGTGGTAAAATTAAATTCTAGTGCAATAAATTATTCACGAATCAAAAGAAGTGGTCTTTAAGATATGTTTATTTCTTTTATAATACAAGCTGCATTTCACAGACAAAATATATCATTTACTAATACTAAAATAGGGAAAGTAAATAATAAAAGTTGATTTATAGTCATTTTGTCTTAGTTGTAGAGGAAACAAAATGTGTCTCCGAAACCCCGGTACAAAACTTATAACATGTTAGCCAACATTCTAGATCGGAAATAAAGTGCATTTACCACACTGACATTTACACGCTTAGCCAATCTAACGATATCAACTATCATTTAGCCGCACTCTTAGTCGAAAGGGTTCCGTCATGGTGGTTCCCATCATGGGGATCAATTTATAGATTTTGTTTTAATTCATTTTTAATTTTGATCAAATTTCATCAGTTAAGCAGATCGTAAATATATTTTTATCACCAAAAAAACAAGCTTTTAAACAATCAAAACATTTCTCCATAAAGGGTTCTTTAAAATTGAGTCAAGAACCCCATTAAACCCTTTTTTCTAAGAGTGTGTGCATGCAGAAAAACCATTCAGTGAAGTTTTGCATTGAATGCTAATGAAACATATCTGATACTAAAACATATACTTACATCGTGAAAGTTATGTTGAAAAGCCATTTGAAATTAGCAGTAGGAATCATGTAATTCTATAATTAAGTTGTATAATTCCCACTGTCCACTGAGAAAACTCTTATCAGGGCAGGAAGGCATTGCTCTGGCTCCACTATATGCACACACAAAGCTGCACTCCTGTTTACAGTAATGGAGCTCCAAAGAAATGTCTCATCCCAAACTATCCGTGAACTCCGAATGGGTAGGGTATTTCCTTTAGACGCACACACACACACACACACACACACACACACACACACACACACACACACACACACACACACACACACACACACACACACACACACACACAAGCAGTCTCCCTGTGTTCCTCCCCTCTTTTTGTTTCTCCTGTTAAATGCTCCAGCCTCAGGAAAGTCACGTCCATTGATTCACTTAACAGCTCACTCACTCTGTAGTTGCCATTCTTTATTTGTCTTGCACTATGTTTTATCTCTCTGGACTACTTTTGCTGTTGCTGGATTCATCTATGATCTGTGGTAGGAGATCTTCAGTCTAAGAGATAACCCATGAGTTTACTTCAGGATGAACATCTGAAAGTCACTTTTGGACATTCAAGATGTTATCCAGGAGACATGAAACCACATTGCAAGCCTTTCTTTTAACCGTTGACTTATGAGCTACCAAACTACCAACCTGATTGCATAAGAACAGATTTATCATAAGAAATTGTGTTAACGAATGTCTGGTAGCAACATGGAGGATCATTAAAATGTTGATTTCTATATTCTCAGGTCAAATGACACAAGATGACAGAACAGCTTCTGGAGGTAAGGGACCAACTCAACTTATCAGTTATTTCTCCTAGACATAAACAGAGAGAAAATGGAGACCTTTGCTTAAATCTCCTGCTTCTCACTTACTCTTCTTAAAAATCTCACGTCTCAATGTTTCAAATCTGTAATCACATGTGCGATATCTCAATATGAACTCAAACATTTCTTTTCTTTTCTTTGATATGTTCATTATATACTCTTAGTGCATGTAAATATCTCTTTTTTTTTCTTAAAAAAATATATTTTTAGGATGAGATAAAGATTATAATTTAATAAAGTCTGATGAGCTATGAAAAGGAACATCTGAGCAATAAGATATTTCTTATTTCTTTCTGATTATAATTTGGATGAAAGAAAATTGACGTAATCCGTAAGATGTAAATTGCACTCAACAGTGGCTCTTGGTGCACTAAAATAATCTAAAGTTATTTTAAGTTCAACAAATTAAACTTAAGCTTCTGTCAAAAAGATTTTCAAGATTCTCAAAGATGGATTTGTAATTGAATACAGTTAAAATGCAACACTAAAGTATTTTTTATTTATTTTTATATAGCTCTTAAACACTTTAATCCATTATTCACCCTATATTGAAATGCATAAATTATAGAAATAGAAAATGTTATTTATTTTTCTCCAGATAAGAGTCCCAGAGTCCAAACTGAAAACACACAGAAAGAACTAAATGTATCTTTAAGCAAGGGTACGTAATGTCAGCATTATTTACACCTGCATCATCTCATCGCGAGCAAATTCATAATCACATTTTCCCCTCTTTCAGAGACACACAACGTCACGTATGAGGACAACGGTAAGAGAGTTTTGTGACGCTTTAGGGAGTATGTGAGCTATTAGACTTTAAAGATCGCTTGTGTCCCTATTAAATGAATCTCCTGTGGCTCAGAGGATTTTCAGAATACAGACTCTTACTACAGTCGCTGTAATGAGGAGGTGTTGAAGTTTTATACAGAGGAAGAGTGCTGTGCGACTTTCAATTACAACATGAGTGCACTTGGAAAAGAGAACTGGTGTAATATGGAGATGGTGTTAAGGTAAGCCAGAGCTTATTCACCTGTGACTTTACTTAAAATGACAAACCATACACCATAGTTCTATATAAACTGATATTTCAAAACCAAAGGAGCTGCAATTCTGAAACATTGCTTCAATGATGCTTTGTTGATTTATTAAGCAAGGATTTGATCTGTTTACCGTCTTACTTTTGTAAAAAAGTTGTCTCCATACATTTTCATATGCATTTTTGATGTTGCTATGAAAACCCTCACATTTATTCGGCTTCGTTTTGAATTGCTTTTGATTTCTGTGCAACACACTCTAAAATGAACCGTTTCTATACAGTGCTTATCTTCTGCACAGGCGCTACTGAGAAATGTGAAATGCATAGCTACATGGCATATACACAAAGAAAGGAAATGGTCAGAGAAACAATTGAAGGATGTGTGAGGAAGAGCTGAGCTAATCTTGAAACCTGATTGCTAACTATGAGACTGAGAGACCTTCTGGTCCATTAAACAATGAGAGACGTTTCCGTTTTCTACGTAAACATAGATAAGAGTGTGTTTTTTTGTTGTGAACCAGAGTGATTTGTGCCACTTATGGACAAATGCACTTTAAAAAGTGCTTTCTTTAGCGTGTTGTAATTCAGTGTAAAATTTTAATCTTCACTATACCGTTCAAAAGTTTAGGGTCAGTAAAGACTTTTATACTCACCGAAACTGCATGCATTTAATGAAAAATACAGAAAAACAGTAATATTGTGAGATAGTATTTCAATTTAAGTTCAAAGCTGAATTTTCAGCATCATTACTCCAGTCTTCAGTGTCACATGATCCTTCACAAATCATTCTAGTATGCTGATTTGCTGCTCAAGATCTAAATTTCTTATTATTATCAATGTTCTTTGATGAAAAGAAAGTTCAAAAGAACATTATTTGAAATATGTCACATTTGATCAATTCAATGCATTTGTGCAGTGTGTGTGTGTGTGTGTGTGTGTTTGTTTTTGTACAGTAAACCTATTTTCTCTGTCACACAACTCACTTTGTATCTTTTTCTCCTACTTCCAGAAGCTACAACAAGTTAACTGAGTGTTTGGAGTTTGTATCCAGTGTTTTCGGATGCTACTACCCTAATCGTGTGGTGGAGCAGCTGTTCGTCAGGATACATCAGCAGTACTTCAGCTTTTGTAGCAATGGAGGGGATTTGTCTGACGCGCCGGCTGGAGTCGTGCTCGTAGCCACACTGCTGCCCATCCTCCTTATACCCCTCATAGTGTACATTGTGGTCTGGAAGAGTAGTTTAAGGGACTGACTTTAGCAATTATCCCCCAGCTTAAATGAGTTAAAGTGATATTTCACTCAACAATAAAAATGCTGTCATCACTTGCTCACCCTTATGTCATTCCAAACCTGTATGCATTTCATTCTTCTAAAGAAGATATTTTAAAATTGTTGTCTGAACATTCTTACAACATAACATTCTTCAAAATATTTTGTTTTGTAGAAGAAAAAAAATCATTTTGAAACAACATGAGGGTGAATGATGAGGGTTTCAGTTTTTGGGTGAACTGTCCCTTTAAAGTCAGCTCTCGAGTGTATAAAGTTCATGTGCTTCATGATGTAATTATTGTAAATAAAAGAGTGGGTGTGTGATTTTTCTACACACTTAATGCCTAAGAGTCTGATTTATGATCATGATATAAATATATTGTGACTCTGAACTATTAATTCTGAAATACAGAATGTCCAACATGTCCTGCTAGACTTTATTCAGGTGTTGTATATCAGTTTACAGCTATTTATGAAGATTGAAAATGCATAGCAACTTGGTTACAACTGTAAACCTTAAAAAACATTAAACAAAATACTGGGTGACACTTTCCTCATGAAGCCTGTGTTTAATGCATTATAATGGTATTAGTACATTACAATGCATGCATAGGCATAATATGAATTATTCTCATGAATATGTATAAAGTATATATATATATATATAGGCCTATATATATACAATCATAATATAATTATATAAATATATCTTAATATATAACAACAAATAGTATAGTAAAAAATCATATCTTTTTCACATTAAGATAAGTTTACCAGCCTCATTACCACTTCATAATATCTCATTATGCCTCATTACCACTTCATAATATCTCATTATGCCTCATTACCACTTCATAATATCTATGGCTGTTTAAAAAGAGATCTAGCCTTTTTTACTTTTACTAAAAGCAAACAAGCAGCACTTCTAAATGAGTATAAGCACATTATAAAGCCATTTACAAAGACTGCATTTGTCGCTTTACTTTAAGCAGTAAAAAAAAAACACGTATAAAATGTAGTAAGATACTGTGCAGATGTTAAGCAATGCCAAGATGAATATATTATATATATATATACACTCACCGGCCACTTTATTAGGTACACCTGTCCAACTGCTCGTTAACACTTAATTTCTAAGCAGCCAATCACATGGCGGCAACTCAGTGCATTTAGGCATGTAGACATGGTCAAGACAATCTCCTGCAGTTCAAACCGAGCATCAGTATGGGGAAGAAAGTTGATTTGAGTGACTTTGAACGTGGCATGATTGTTGGTGCCAGAAGGGCGGGTCTGAGTATTTCAGAAACTGCTAATCTACTGGGATTTTCATGCACAACCATCTCTAGGATTTACAGAGAATGGTCCGAAAAAGAAAAAACATCCAGTGAGCGGCAGTTCTGTGGGCGGAAATGCCTTGTTGATGCCAGAGGTCAGAGGAGAATGGCCAGACTGGTTCGAGCTGATAGAAGGGCAACAGTGACTGAAATAACCACTCGTTACAACCGAGGTATGCAGCAAAGCATTTGTGAAGCCACAACACGCACAACCTTGAGGCGGATGGGCTACAACAGCAGAAGACTCCACCGGGTACCACTCATCTCCACTACAAATAGGAAAAAGAGGCTACAATTTGCAAGAGCTCACCAAAATTGAACAGTTGAAGACTGGAAAAATGTTGCCTGGTCTGATGAGTCTCGATTTCTGTTGAGACATTCAGATGTTAGAGTCAGAATTTGGCGTAAACAGAATGAGAACATGGAACCATCATGCCTTGTTACCACTGTGCAGGCTGGTGGTGGTGGTGTAATGGTGTGGGGGATGTTTTCCTGGCACACTTTAGGCCCCTTAGTGCCAATTAAGCATCGTTTAAATGCCACGGCCTACCTGAGCATTGTTTCTGACCATGTCCATCCCTTTATGGCCACCATGTACCCATCCTCTGATGGCTACTTCCACCATGTCACAAAGCTCTAATCATTTCAAATTGGTTTCTTGAACATGACAATGAGTTCACTGTACTAAAATGGCCTCCACAGTCACCAGATCTCAACCCAATAGAGCATCTTTGGGATGTGGTGGAACGGGAGATTCGCATCATGGATGTGCAGCCGACAAATCTGCGGCAACTGTGTGATGCCATCATGTCAATATGGACCAAACTCCCTGAGGAATGCTTCCAGCACCTTGTTGAATCTATGCCATGAAGAATTGAGGCAGTTCTGAAGGCAAAAGGGGGTCCAACCCGTTACTAGCATGGGGTACCTAATAAAGTGGCCGGTGAGTGTATATATAGGATTTATAATCCATTATAAACTAAATGGATATAACGTGGTGTTCATCACCCTAATTAAAGATTATAACCACAAATTGTATAAATTATTTTAATACTTATGCATGAGAGTATACAAGCATAATGCCTGAGGAATACCCTTACAATGCATTATAAATACAGACTTCATAGAAAGTGTTATTATTGTTAATTAAATATTATTTATGTTCATTAATGCTTCACTCAAGTTTGGATTTCTTTCTCCTGCACAGACACAAACACAAATAGCGTATTGTAAGAATCACAGCTCCCCCTACTGTCAGCACCACTGCTAGCAAAAAGGCCATTACGTCTAAAGAGTGATATGAGTACCAGGGCATCTTATAAGACTCGGTCCGTAAATGCGCTGCTCCCTTGTGCCGCATTACATACTCTATCCAATAGAGGGCGCTATCCTGAGGTTGTGTAGGCTTGTCTTTGTGTAGCCTAGACAGTCGCTGCATGTTTTCCCTGTATGACGGCTGATGTAAAACTTCCTGCACTGCCGCCATAAAGCTCTGGCTGTCCAGTTTGGTAGCGTCGAGCACTTTAGCGGCCCCTCGTACCTGGAGACGCAACATATTCTCGAACTGGTCAAAAAGCAAGGGAATCCCAACCACTGGAACACCATGGTAGATAGACTCATAAATGCCATTCGTTCCACCGTGAGCAACAAATGCACGTGTTTTAGGGTGACCAAGTAAATTGTTCTGAGGAAACCAATTAACCAGAAGAGTGTTGTTGCCCAGATTATGAGGACGTTCTCCTAAGTGCCTCCATATGACTCGCTGGGGAAGCTGAGCAAATCCGGCAGCGATTTTAGACGTGATTTCACTAGGAAGAGCTTTCACGAGCGTACCCAGTGACATTACAACCACCCCGTGTTCACCTGAACCGTTCACAAACTCCTCCAGGTCTGACGGTAATGGTTTGGAGGGTTTGCACTGGAAGCCTCCGATGTAGATGACGTTGGGCATGGTTGGACGCGGGAACTCAAAGATGAAATCCGACCTCATGAGCCAAATATCCGCACCTTGCAGCAAGTGGTAGAAATCAGTTTCGGGTCCAAAGTAGCGTGTGACTAGTTTGTCATACTCTGGTCTGACAACGAACTGGTCGATGTACACGTTCAGCACATAATGGAAGATATTCTTGACCCTTTCCCCAAAGGACATGTGGTTCGATAGGTGGCTCCCTGATGCAGGGACGTATGAAACCGGAGAAGGTGCGACAACAAAGTGCCCTTCTCCACTCGTGATCCATCTCACATTGTACACCATGGGTAATCCGAGTTTATGAGCCACCAGCACACCCGTAGGCAGACCCGGGTCGGTAAGGACCACGTCGTAACGTCCCTCGTACAGCTGTTTCATCAGCACAGGGTTTTCGAAAATCTCCACAACCAGCTGACTTGCCTGCCGATGCATGTTGTAGAGACTCGTCAGCATCTTCCAATTGAACTGCACGAATGCAAGCGGGGATCCTCCACGTTCCTGTATCTTGAGCATTTCACTCAGGAACGAGATGAAGAAATCTGGCTGCTCGATGTTAATGGGCTCCGGGAGGGTCACGGTTATGGCCGTGTAGTGCGGGGAATCCTCCTTGACGTACCAGCTGCTGGCGGTGCGCACCACGGTGACCTCGTGACCGCTGGAGTGAAGGACGCCAATCAGTATGTTCATGTTGACCCAGTGGCTTCCGTCTACCGGGAAAACAAGGATCTTTCCAGCCAGAGCGGAGGGAAGATCGGTGGCGAAGAGTACGGATAGAGCCAGAAGAATGTGTGAAGCTTTGAGGACCTTCATTGCTCCCTATAGTGCACATAAAAACACTAGTGTTTACAAGACAGATTTAAAGGGATAGTTCACCCAAATATAAAAATTCTGTCATTAATTACCCACCCTCATGTCGTTCCAAATCTGAGAGCTTTCTGTCAGATTGAATTTAGGCTTTTGTTCACATTTAAACATTGATCAGCGAAGATAAACAGAAGCTCAACCGAACCTGCTTGACGTGCGCGAACAAACCTCTTGCTGAAGCTCAAACGTGATGCGTAACACGAGAATGAACCTCATTGGTTCTTGCTGAAGCTCAAACGTGACGCGTAACACGAGATTGAACCTCATTGGTTCTTGCTGAAGCTCAAACGTGATGCGTAACACGAGAATGAACCTCATTGGTTCTTGCTGAAGCTCAAACGTGATGCGTAACACGAGAATGAACCTCATTGGTTCTTGCTGAAGCTCAAACGTGATGCGTAACACGAGAATGAACCTCATTGGTTCTTGCTGAAGCTCAAACGTGATGCGTAACACGAGAATGAACCTCATTGGTTCTTGCTGAAGCTCAAACGTGATGCGTAACACGAGAATGAACCTCATTGGTTCTTGCTGAAGCTCAAACATGATGCGTAACACAAGAATGAACCTCATTGGTTCTTGCTGAAGCTCAAACGTGATGCGTAACACGAGAATGAACCTCATTGGTTCTTGCTGAAGCTCAAATGTGATGCGTAACACGAGAATGAACCTCATTGGTTCTTGCTGAAGCTCAAACGTGCTGCGTAACACTAGAATGAACCTCATTGGTTCTTGCTGAAGCTCAAACGTGATGCGTAACACGAGAATGAACCTCATTGGTTCTTGCTGAAGCTCAAACGTGATGCGTAACACGAGAATGAACCTCATTGGTTCTTGCTGAAGCTCAAACGTGATGCGTAACACGAGAATGAACCTCATTGGTTCTCGAACGTCAAGCGAACATGCTTGAGCTTCTGTTTACCACAACGGATGTGTGCGTTGATGAACGTTCATATGTGAATGAAAGCCTAAAATAAATCTGTTCATCCTATAAAGCGGTCGAGTCTCTTCAGAAAATTTGGACCAAACCGCTAAATTCATATGAATTAGTTTTACGATCTCTTTATGAACTTTTTGAAGCGTCAAAGTGGTAGTTGCGTAGCTGTCAATGGAGGGACAGAAATCGCTCAGATTTCATCAAAAAGATCTTCATTTGTGTTCTCAAGATGAACGAAAGTCTTACAGGTTTGGAACGACATGAATGTGAGTAATTAATGACAGAATTTTTATTTTTGAGTTAACTTGCCCTTTAATATGACACAATGAAACTAATTTCATCAACAAAAACTGTTTATGTTTTTTCACAATCCAACATTCTTTGGTAGCACTTTATAACAAGGTTTCATTAGTTTGCATTAGTTAACTACACAGTTAACATGAACTAACAGTGAAAAATACTTCTAAAGCATTTATTAATAACAAAGTTGTATCTGTTAATATTATTTAATGGACCCGAGCTAACATAAACTAACAATGAATGGTTGTTGTTTTTTCATTAACATTAACAAAGATGAATAAATATTGTAACAAATGTAACTAAAACTGTATTGGTTTTAGTTAATGCATTAACTGACGTTAACTAATGGGACCTTATTTTAAAGTAAACAAAGATTATTGACCTAGTAGCTTTGTTTTACAAAAGATTTCAGTCTTTATACTTAAAAATATCAATGTGTTACCTGCTGTTTATTTGTAATTGTGAAATTTCCTAGCAAAATCTGCGAGGAAAAAATACACCAAAGCTTTTTTTCAGTGTGTAACTCATTCCTCTACCCTGGGAAATACTTCATGCTTGAGTGCATGAATAGACACACAAAATGTTTCTAAAACCCTGAACAGGCCGTGTGATTTAAAGCAGATGTGACTTGTTTTTGCTGCGGTTTTGCAGAAGGTTTTGCAGAAAGATTGAATGTTGTATAAACTGGTATTCCTTCATGTGAAACATGCAAAAGAAAAAAAGGCTTTTAGTGGGCAACGTAAAAGTTCTTTCTACATTTTAAGACAATTGTACTGCAACAAAAACTGTACAATCAGATAGTAATATAAAGGTTCTTTACTGTTGCATTAAAACTTAATAAAGCTCTTTTACCTTCTTCTGTTGCCTCTCCTCTTCTTTGTGGTGAAACGAGGGTTTGTTCAGTCTGGTTCCAAGTCCAGATCGAGTTTTAGAGTTGCATAACAGTGGAGGTAATCCCAGGAAAGTAGGCGTTGTTAACGCAGCAGTGTGTTCGAGTTTGTGTGAGAAGCGTGTGCTTCTGTTTCACAGAAACCTCCTCTAGGACCTAAAGCAGAGAAAATGTATTCGAAGAGTTTTCAACATATACGACAAAACAAATGCTATCTCCATACATGTCAAGAGAGAAGCGAGAGAAATCTAACTGAATCATCTGTGTTTTCTGTTTTTCTCTGTCACGGGACAGTTCAAGGATGATGGCAACATGGTTATTGTTGAATGCTTTCAACAAATTACATCAAAAGTCAGCTCATTAAACTCCTTAGATATAAGAATAAAGTGTGAAGCATGCATGACAACATCCTGAGAATGAAGTGAGAAGAAATAACGGGGTCAATGAATCTCAAAACTCAATGACAAGTCACATGTCCCCTTTTCAGACAAATATCTCAAAATATAAAGAAATTCCACGTAAAAGGCATCATTCTATCAAACCATTTATTAAATATTATGAACTGTTTTCACTCTGCTTTTGGGATATTAAAAAAAATGTCAAGTGCCTTATTTATTACTTAATTTGTTTTCTTGGGTTAAACAAAAAAGATCTAAGTGCAAAAAAGCAAAAAGAAAAAACAGTAAATAAATAATTTAATAAATGTTTGTCCTTTGATTTCTTGTCATTGGTGTTATCAATGCTTGAAAATACAAAAAGTTGTGGAAAAATACTTTCAAGGTCAAAGTTCAGAGTAAGAGGCTCTTTTTACCACCATGTTGAAAAAGTTTTTAAAGTTGTGTTTAAAGTTATTATTTTACATTTTTTTCAGTGGGTTATTACTTTAAAAATTGCCTTTGTCATGGGTGTTTGTCATCACTGGTGCTTTCTTCATTTGTGAAAAAAATTCTCCATTATAATTAATAATATAAGGACATGATGTTAATGAATAATTAGCTGTTATAACCATATGGGACCAAATGGGTTTTAGATCAAATAAAAAAAATCACTCAATATAAAAAATATAAATGTTTATTATAGTCCAAATGGTGTTTGATCAAGTAGCCTATTCATAATCTGCTGTAGCCTAACTGTTGAAAAAAAAGCAGTATGATAGCTTTCTAATAAGGCATATTTAATGTTAATGTTAAAATTATAAGATTACCTTTTTTCCCGCTCGGGCCATCAAAGATGACGTTTTAAGGCGGCATTGGGCATGCGCACATTGAGAGCGGTGAGCCGTTGGCAAACTTGACTATTCAGGAAAGTCATGAACATTCAGTAAAGCTACTGCATGCAACTTGGAAGTAGAAATACAAACACCATTGAGGAGATTGTAAACTTCGACCTGCATTTTGCCAAATGAGGTGAACGTTTGGTTAATTTTTAATTTGTAAGTTTACGTCGCATCACACGACCTGTGTCACGGCAGCCTAAACCGTGTGTAAGTAAATGTGTTACATCATTCTTGCTTCTATATGTATATATTACTAGTTGGTGCAGGCAAGTCTTAGATTACTGATTTTGTGTTATTATTTTTAACAATGTCATTTATCTTGAGCAAATACACTCCGCTGTCATTTAGTAGTAACAGCATAAGGCCACAGGGTGGCGACATTTACAAATGAACACTTAAACTTGAATCGATATCAACAATTAGTACACATTAAGGTTTTTCATGTTCATTTTAAAAGGTCAGATATACTAAAATGGAGACTAACATCACTGAACACACTTGTCTGATATGATTAATTTATGATTTAATTAATATTATGACAGATGAAAGTGAGCATTCATGCTATAATCTGGCTCACTAACAGTCTCTACACGAGTGTTAGATTGTTCATTAATGTGCACTGTCCCGAATAAATACATAAATAAAATAAAATGATTTGGACCATTTTGACTATATCTTTCATGATGGAGGAAAGGTTTCATTGCTACGTCAGTGGATGGTTGTGTCACAAAAATGTAACATCTGAATGTTTGCCCTCTTGATCCACAATCATTAATTATATAAAAACAATACATGTCAAAACGTGTCAAAATAAATGGTAGTTAAAAGAGATGGTAACCACATTTCATATGTTAATAAGTGAATGTAAATGTCAAAATGTTAAAATACATCATGAAAGACTGAAAATGGTCCAAATTAATCAAAAGTCATTAAACAAATGTGTGTTGTTTAGTTTTTAAATAACTATATGTTTATTCAATTAGAGATTTTCAACAAAAAAAGAAACATTCAATATCTGTACATGATATAGGCGAATGAGTATATGTATGTATTTGTGTGTGAATATAGCAGAGACATAAGGATATCCGCAGATTTAATTCAAACAGTAACATGTCCTATAGATCTCAAGCACAGATTCTGAGTAATGTGTGCGCATCTAGAAACAGCCTGCAACGCAAACTAAGACTGACACATCGGTCTGTGTGGTGGGTGGAAAACACAAAACACACACGTACACAGAAACACACTGATCTGTGGGCAGGTACCAATCTGACATCAAAATAGTATGCTTTGGCACGTTAGTGTGTGTGTGTGTGTGTGTGTGTGTCCTGTAGTGCAGTAGGAAGCAAGCATATAAATCTTGATTTCCCATGCTGAGGTTTACAGCCTCCACATATACAACAATTACTCCTACTTGGACAAGTGAATCCATGATTCACTGAATATAAAAACCTTGACCTAAAACAACTATTCATTTAAATAACTTTTGGTTTATAAACAACATAATGTTTAATTCATAAGAATTGAAAGAAAATGACAATCTCCTACACTTCAGCTATACAGAATCAGATATTTTTTGGGCATTGCTTGCACATTATGAAATAAAAACTCTAACGTAAAACAGAATTTGAAGCTGAAAATGTATTTTTTCACATGCATTGCCCAATATATTGGCACTATATTGATTATTTTATTTTAATTTATCGGTATCAATATCTTTGAAAGCCCTTTTCCACCACATAAGAAAAAACATGCTTTAAAAAAATCATAATTATGAGACAAAAGTCTTTTTTTATTTTTATGTCATAATTTTGACTTTTTATGTAATAATTATTACTTTTAAGTTGGTTTAAGTTATTTTAAAGTTCATTATGATTTTCCAAAGCATGATGGTTTTTTTTTCTTATGTGGCAGAAATAGGCTCTTTTTTTCTATATTTTTACTTTGCAATCATCTAATGTTTTTTTTTTTATATATATATATATATAATTTTGGTGCATTTGTAGAGTACGGAGCCCCTAAAGGGACGTGGTGGTGGAAAAAATTTAGGATGGGAGAATTTTTTTTTTTCCAAATCTTTTGCGTTCCCCCGAGAAACTTTGCGTTCCCTCGCAAAGATATTTGCGTTCCCTCGCAAAACCTGTTGTGAGCTCGGACAGACACTTCCTGTTTAATGTCCCGCTGGCAGTGTTTCAGAGCTCCGTACGTTAATGGAGCGTTTCATAGTGTTTGAACTTGGACTCAAATATAAAGAAATGCGGTCAGTGCTTAACTCAAGGAGTTCAGTGAAGTTGGCAATATATTCAAATAGGCTATTCGAACTTCCCGGATCAATATTCTTGAGCTAAAAGTTGTTAAAACACAAACGACACCTATTTACAATCACAGTAACCTAGACAACGAGCTACAACCCAATTCTCCTCAAAACGAGCTTTATAATATAAATGTATCTCTAAACAACAGCCGATTGAGACAAGTCCAAATAAGGGGCCGTCTGCAAAGTGCAAATGCCCAAATCCCCAAACCCTTCTGCACATTTTATATTATTAAACATATTCTATAGCTTCACTATGACACACTGTAGCTACTGTCACCAAATTCAGTTCACACATCACCGCTCTCCTGGTGGTTATACTACACGTAGTTTGATAAAAAAAAATGCATAATTGTTATGATTTTTTAGTATGAAATAAAATCAGTAACTAACTTCACTATACAGTGTAATGCCATCGAAATTCAGTAAGCAAATATAATGCAAAAGCTATGGTTGTGACTAACAGTACCAATATAATTTGTGTAAATAATAGGCCTACTTATTTTTTATGTGCTATTACTTCCCATACTATCTTTCCTGTAGCTCAAACAGTAGAGCGTTGGTGCTTGCAATGCCAAGGTCATGGGTTCGATTCCCAGGGAAAAGCAAGAACTGATAAGAATGTAAATGTGTACCTTTGGATAAAAGCGTCTTCCAAATGCATAAATGCAATTAAGTGTTCTATAACCAATATTAGAGCAGTGATGTGTGAACTAAATTTGGTGTGTTACAGTGAAGTTATTGAATATTTTTCATAATATAAAATGTGCAAAAGCAGTGTAGTATGACCAGCGGGTCACCATTGATGTGTAAGCTGAATTGGGTGGCACTACAGTTTGTAACATTGAAGTTAATGACTATTTTTTTATTTTTGAATATGAGTTGATGCTGTAGTCGTTTTTTGGGTTATATTGCACATTTTGCAGATGGTCCCTTGACTTGTCTCTCAGCCGCCTGCACATAAAGATCCATTTAGCCTATATTATAAAGCTCGTTTTGAGGGGAATTGGGTTGTAGCTCGTTGTCTAGGTTACTGTGGTTGTAAATAGGTGTCGTTTGTGTTTTAACAACTTTTAGCTCAAGAATATTGATCCGGGAAGTTCGAATAGCATGTGAATATATTGCCAACTTCACTGAACTCCTTGAGTTAAGCACTGACCGCATTTCTTTATATTTGAGTCCAAGTTCAAACACTATGAAACGCTCCATTAACGTACGGAGCTCTGAAACACTGCCAGCGGGACATTAAACAGGAAGTGTCTGTCCGAGCTCACAACAGGTTTTGCGAGGGAACGCAAAAGTTTTGCGAGGGAACGCAAAGTTTCTCAAAGGGAACGCAAAGTTTCTCGAGGGAACGCAAAGTTTCTCGAGGGAACGCAAAACATTTGAAAAAAAAAAATTCTCCCATCCTAAATTTTTTTCCACCACCACGTCCCTTTAGGGGCTCCGTAGTAGAGCAATAAAAGAAAACACATTTTTGTACCTTAACAATTAGCATATCAATTTTGGCCACTAGTGGAGCAGTGATTTGTTTTTGACTGTGAAAAAAAAAAAAAACATTCCAGGAGACATTAAGAAAAATGCATTGTATGCACAAATATTTTAGCTGCTTTTGTCTTGTTACACAGCACAACAAGATAATAAAAAAAATTAATGTAGGAATTAGACTGCAGCAAGTCTGTTCCCTACTGTTTTCACCTTTCCCTTCAGGCCTGTTTGTGATAGTATTGGCACTCCAAACAATAGTGTCTCATACAATATTTTCTAGTATGTGCTCCTCAAAAGCAGTGGTAGAATAATAAAATAGTTTTGTGATAGTGTAATTTATGTTGTGCGAATGCATTGTGCAACTAGCGAGCTGATGGTGAAATGACTGGACTGCTGTTTTTAACGCTTTTTGTTGCGTTTAATGTTACCAACTATTGCCTTTCCTCTCCATGCTCAGACATAGAGACCTCCAGGATAACACACACACACACACATGTTCATACATACAGACACTTAAGCACATGTATGCAAACACAGCTCGTAAGATCATTCTGGCTTACATCATGGTCTGTCTGGCCCAGCCTGAGGTTTATCTGTACATTATGTTTCCTTTCAAGTAAAATCGAATAAGAAACAAGATATTCCCCCATGCTCAAGGATGAGCAGGACGCGTGCATCTCTCTGGGGGATTGTGACTGACTCAAGGGGCTTGTTGTTCTCAGCTGGCGAAGGCATGGGGTGGAGAAGAACAGTGGAGGAAGTAAATTACATAGGGAGGGCTGGAAAAGTCTCTGTTCTTGTCGCATTACTGCGCCTGCCGTCAAGGGCACTGTGGCCACGGTTTGAGTCACTGCGCTCAGAGCTCCTCACGGCCTTCCTTCCCTGAAGCCAATGATCAACATTCTCTCTGTTTCAATGACTCACAGCGATAGTCAGCAAGCCCTCCCGTATCTTCATCATGTCCCATGACAGCATCACAAATCACAAGAGACCATGGAGAAAACGCACGTTTCGTTTTAAACTGTTGTGTACGGTGGGACTTGTCTTTTAGACACAAAGAATCACTTAAGCGAGTTAAAGGGATAGTTCACAAAAATGATTAACTCACCCTCATGTCCATTCCAAACCTGTGTGACTTTTTTTGTGCTGTAGAATATAAAAGATGGAAGTCCAGAACAACTTTAGCTTTCGTTGTATAAACGTAAAACTGACAGAAATCTTCTTTTATGTTCCACAGAAGACGTTAGGTTTGGAATGACAGAAATTTTTGGGTGAACTTTTCCGTTAAATCCGGGCTCAGACTACAGGAGTTTCAGGAAGATTAATGCCCTATTTACCCCTCCTGACATTTAGAGAAAAAATTGCGTCCCGATGTTTGGCCCAGATTATCTGGTAATGTGAGGAGTTTTCAGATCAAATCTTAAACCCCCCGATCTGCTCGCAGACTCATTGGGGCCGCCCCGAATTTATCAAACATGTTTGATATTTAGGATTTTAAATTGGGATGATAACGACTATGATTACGTCAGTACTCCTAATAGCCAATGAGAGACAAGTCTACAAGGAGACAGAAGTGACGAAACAAGCAGCTGTATGGGTCCGGTGGACAACGGAGATAGAGGAACGGCTGCAAAACGACTGCCTTTATAATGTCTATAATGTCTACAGCAAGTTGAGGCGACACAGTATCCATATTGTTTACATCCACTTCCCCGTGAGAGCACGTGAGGTGCTAAATCTGCCATGACTAGTAAGGAACAAATGATCAATTCGAAGTATTGTGCGCACGTCCAAACTTCGGTAGGTGCCAGACGAAAACCTTCCTTGTTTGATCAAAACGCTGCATATATTAAAGTTTAATTGGAGCAGATAAAGCAGTGCTTTTATTTATTTATTTGATTAAGGAACAAGTTATTATATTTTGATGAATGATTACAAATATACGGAAGCGTATTGCATTCACTTGAGGAAAAAAATCTACTCTGTTTTTCTGAATTAACGAGTTAATTATCTCAGAATTACGAGATAATTTTTCATGGAAAAAAGGTTTTGCTCTGTTTTTCTGAATTAATGACTTAATTATCTCAAAATTATGAGTAACTCATTAATTCATAAAAACAGAGTGAAAAAAAAAATTTTTCAAGAAAAATGTATCTCGTAATTCTGAGATAATTAACTCGTTCACCTCAAGTGAATGCAATACGCTTCCGCACAAATACAAACTTTTAATGTGTACATAATGTTTTTGGTTTTGATTGCATGCTAACTTTAGCAACACCACACCATTCTCAGCAACTCGAGACTGAGCATTAGCACCAGCAGCTGTGCTGGAACATCATTTGCGTTGGCTGAGAATCAGACCCAGGTGTCCTGCATAGTGGGAATATTTTACCATGAACTAGCAATGCTTGTCTTGCGAGCCCAAGGCTGTGCATTTCCAAGCAGGTCTTCTTTCAGACCTGACGTACATGAAATAAATGGCCAGAAAGGTCTGTAATAATCCAGCAAGCTCAGGAAACCATCTACCACCTGCTTCAGCGGGCTGTGAGATCTTGAGCTCTTCGCTTAAGGTTGGTGCATGCAGTGTAGTTTTTTGCATGTCAGAAATGTATGTCTTAAATGTAATGTATGTTGTATTGAATGAGTTTAGATGGCATCTACCAAATCTGCATGAAAGCCAGTGGAATTTTATGGTGGACCGTGTGATATACAAGCGATTGACAGCGTTGATTATGATTTGTGGATCGATCTTTTTTCAAAGTGAACTTGAGGTAGGTTTTATTATGTTAAAGACAAAACTAATAAGATATTATTATGTTTATTTGAACTTGTATTTTCTTTCTCTCACACAGAGTACGTCAACAATTGCTGTTCGAATCGTTTATTAATTCGACAACTGTCTTAGGAGCAGCCACACAGCAGGATTCTGATGCATCATTTCTGACACTGTCAGAACTTCGTTGGAGGCTAAGATTCATCACAAGGGCAAATAATTGTTCGCCAGTGAGCATGCCATGCTGAACTATCAAAGACCTGTGATGAAACGATTCAGAAATTTGTCCCAGATGCAAAACATTGTGCACTGAGCGTTAAAAAATGATTAGTTATACATGATGTGTGAATAATTCTGGGCCCTTGTTCACCAGTTTTACAATTTTTGTTGATATATTCCTTGTTGCCAATTTACATGCTGTGGGGAAGCCAGAGTTATTCTGACTTGCAGTACCTTTGGATCAAAACAAATTTAAGGTAAATATTCTAATTTTCACACAGTCATGTTCATTACACTAGCTTGCTATTCCTGGGACACTTGTATCATAGCAAAAGACAACAAATGATCATCAACTTTCATACGAGTTAGCATTTATTTAATGAAATGAGACAATTATGAGCATGCCTGTAGCGTGTTCTCATAATCCGAGCGAGCTATGGAAGGATTACTGTGTTTACTGCACATAAATAAACAATGACATAATTACATAACAATGCCAGGAAGATGCGTTGAGGGCGGTTTTGAGAGACAGAGAAAGAGGGAAGCGGAAAAATCCTTTTGCTTGCACTCAGCAGGTGTCCTTTTGGATTAGCGGAAGCTTAGAATGCATCCTGTCATATTTACTTGACCATCATGCAGACAGAGAAACAGACTATCTCTTCCTCATCTTCCCTCTCCTCTCGTGCCTTATCAAACCACCATGTCTAAACCCTCCCATCGAGTCTTGCAGTTCAACAAGTGGAAAATCAAATCATATTTCAAAAGACTGCACAATAAAACACACTTAAATGACTTTGAGATTTCCTTGGCATTGGGTTTTCCCAAATACCCCTTCTTTCGCTCTTATTCTCTCTTGCTCTCCCACTGGTTCTTCATTTGCAGAAAGCCTCCTCCCACTTGTCCTTTTTGAGTCATACAAAGAAACACACTAGAAGGGCATTCTCTCTCTCTTTCTCTCTCTCTATCCTTTTCTCTCTCAATCCTACTTCCTTCCTCAACGCCTAAACACTTCTCTCCACTCACCTGCTGAAGCAGTGAATGCTCTCTCTCTCTCTCTCTCTCTCTCTCTCTCTCTCTCTCTCTCTTTCAAGCAGGAAAGACATACACACACTCATCTGAGATCCCTGGAGGTTCTCATTTCCCTTCTCCTCTCCGTGAGCACCTGACGTTGAGGGAGCTTGTTCCCTCTCACTTCCAGAGGTCAATATTCCTGCTTGCGGCGAGAGCTCCGCGCTGGCGGCCCAGCCCCTTTCCCGCTTCAGCCTGGGACGAAAGACCATTCTGGTGGCTGGCGTGGCCGTCATGCTGCTATTGGTGTTGGTGATCCTCATTCCTGTTTTGGTTCATATGGCGGGCAGCAGCGAAAACGGAGGTCAGTACGAGATGCTCGGCACTTGCCGAATGGTCTGCGATCCGTTCTTGGAAAAATCTGGCACTACGGCTGGTATCGGCACGGGAACGGCTATCGCTAATACGCAACTGGAAGCCGAGGCGCTGACTGATCATAGCATGGGACCCCCGTTGCCCAACTACGCACACGGACCGCAGGGCAAACCCGGCCGCCAAGGGAAACCAGGGCTACCGGGACCTCCAGGACCCCCGGGACCACCTGGAGAGCCTGGTCCTCCAGGACCAATGGGGCCACCGGAAAATAAAAACCACACAGAGCGACCAGAGATCCTCGCTCTGGGTGGAAGAACAGCTACTGGAATGGGCACAGCGGTCTCTTCCATGGGACCCCGTGTGGCCTTCTACGCAGGTCTGCGAAACCCACAGGAGGGCTATGAGGTTCTGAGGTTTGACGACGTAGTTACAAACATTGGGAATTACTACGATGGATCAACTGGGAAATTTGTGTGCAAGGTTCCTGGGACGTACTTCTTCACATACAACGTCCTCATGAGAGGAGGGGACGGAACCAGTATGTGGGCGGATCTGATGAAAAACGGACAGGTAGGGTTTTTTACTGCTAACGCACCTGTACTGAGGTTTATGAAAAGACATATTTTATAATATTCATAATGATATTTTTACTACACTGTGAAAAGGAATAACTGACTGCAGCAACACTAATGAAACTCATTTTTAAGGACCATACCTCCTCATGGTAACAGTAACTCATTTTCACTTTTTACAGTCTACTGTATGTATAACCCTCAGCCCTTGAAAATATTTATTTTTTCTATTTACATATTTGTACTTTTTTTTTTTAACATGTGCTGTTCATGCCCCCTATCTGTCCATGAATAATATATGTCAAGCAGGGAACAAGAAAGTGGTAACATGTTTACCAAGCTTTCAAAATGATGATATTTATTATACACATTGATGTTTTACATAATGTTAGTTATAAACTGAACTGAACTTATAATGACTACTGACTACAAATTCAGCTAACTTTGTTTTTCCCCAAACTATAGGTTTGTTTCGCATTGCAATAATGTCTGTGTCTGTTTTAATGGAAGGGAGGGTGCATAATTTTCCGGCAGCATATGCAATGCATTAATTACATAACACTGACTAAACACAGACTGCCACAGGGATGTAATTCCTCGAGTTTCTGAATAATCCCACTCCAGTGGGTTTCAATTTGAATATTCATATACCAGAATATCCCGTATGTAACGGGGAGTGCATTTAGGGTTGCTTTCCAGTAAAGGTCAGTTTCATGTTTGAGATGAATTTCTGTATAAAGGAGATATGACCGCACACACACTTGCAAATACTTTATTTCACCAATGTTTCGACAACAAGCCTTTGTCGAGGTGATTTCTCACATAATGGAGAGAAGTGTAAATAGACAATTATTCACAGGTGTGGACAATTAATCTTAGTCGAGCAATTAGCAATTCTAAAACACCCATTTTCAGTCTCACAGAAACAATAAAATATAGACAACAACTTGAGTATCAACATTCACAGTCAATATTTAAATACATAGAATATTTATATTACCCAAGACAAAAGTTTCAATCCGATATACATTGACTAGAATCATCACATTCATAAGAAACAGCTTAGATCAAAGTCAACATTTAGTTTGTGTATCCAATAGGCCTCCCGTTTAAGCAGTATTCGATCCAGATCACCTCCTCTCCTCGGTAATAACACCCTCTCAATTCCTATATAACGTAGAGATGTAATTGGGTGATTAAACTCAGTAAGATGTGAAGCCAGTGGGTAATTCATATTTCTGCATCTAATTGTACTTTGATGTTCAGCAATACGCGTTTTCAAGTCACGAATTGTTTTTCCAATATATGATTTACCTCAGGGACATGCTATGAGATAAATAACCGCTTTTGTTTTGCAGCTCATTTATTCCTTTAATAGGAATCGATTTACCAGTATGAGGGTGTTTAAATGATGTTCAACGGTATGTATAGCTACACTAATTACATGTACCACAGCGATAGTTACCTTCTGGAATTGGTGTGTTAGGGGGGGTAACAGTTTCAGACCCAGGACCAGAGATGATGAAAGAAGACCAGGAGTCGTGATGTTCAATCAAAGAGTAAAATTTACTGAAGAATAGTTTGCAGTTTAATTGGCAGAGTCAGCGTCAAAGTCTCACGAGGAGGTCGCAAGCTAACTCTACCTTACATGAAAATCGTACACCAGTTATACTGTTTTCAAGGGCATACATTACATAAACATTCACTTCTGATTGGCTCAGAAGACATAAAGCCTAAACAATTACACATAGATAGAAGGGTACGTTGACATCAATCAAGATAGCTGTCATCCAAGTCACGAAGATCCAGTAATGACCTCGGAGGGCCCATCGAAAAGCGTCATGAGACCAGCCACCCCATGTCATGAGACCTGCAACATACTGATAAAACCTTCCATCCTCAGAGAGAAGAAATAACAATTACTTTACTTCTTGAGAGATATATGTATGAAAGAAGTAAAACAAATCATAGAATCATACAGAAATTGACCCCTGCCCATTAATAGGGTCAGCAGAGAAACATGATCATATGATGAGGGTTTTCTTTAAGTTTAACACACTCATTAGTATACATACGGACAAAAAGCCTGTATTTAATGTTCTTGCTCAGGGCCACAGAAGATTAGTCCCAGACATCATAAGACATTCATGAAAGATAGGCCTTCACCCAACATTCAGGAAAGAGGTGCATTCAACAGAAGTATGAATAAAAACTATATGTGAATCATTTATTGCGTATAGGAATGATTATATAACTTGATTAGTGCTTATTATAGTAATACTGTAATCATAAAAAAGGATATACATATAGTTAAATTGAAGAGGCAAGGGATTCTGACCCCAACCCTTCAGTCCCCCGTTTTAGACCGATGTGTGGTCCAATACCGCCACGTCTGGTCTATCAAGTGAGGCCACTACGGAGAGGGGGAGTGGTGACGCATGCTTCCCTGACGGGTCACACTTGTCTCTTCACCTCGTCACGGACATGCTGGATACTAAAAAGTCCAGTCCCCGTTAAGAGGCTCTCCCACCTTCCACTCACATCAGGGCTTCAATGTTGTTTTGATCCAATTTGTCCCTCAGGTGGGTCGTGAGCATCAGCAGTCTCTTTTCCTCCTCAGCAGGATTCAGATTTCTGCATGCAGTCCTGCACAGATAGGAGAAACAAAAACGAACACACAACCAAATACACAAACAGAGGAACATCACCCCCACAAGGGCTCCCACAGCATACAGCACGTAGTGCACAAATCCCATGACTATATCTTCCGATGCTGTCACCAAATCATCCCAAGCTTCTTCCACATATTCTTCTACAGTTTCTGCCATATCTGTGAATATAGCACCAACCGAAAAAGCCAAAACAAAAGCCACCGCAATAGCAGATGGTGCTTCAGAGTCCGACATAAGAGAAGTTCCCTTGGACTTAAACCAGGCAGAATTCAAATACTCATAACCTGCAAATGGATCAGTCGTCTTTACCTGCTCAAGTAAAGCTGTAATATATTTCTGCTGAGCTTCCTGGGCCTTTACCTGGGGAAAATATTCAGTTTCTTGCTTCAATTCAGTAACACAAAGGGAACCCTCCGCTCCATTACCATCTTGACTCTGATCCACTGGACGCCACGTGGGACCCAAGGGATGCGTCCACCTATGTCTAGCACAGTTCTTGGGAGAAATGTTATACTCGTCATGCAACTGGATCGGACCCAAAAACTGCCGAAATTGTTTTTCCCTATCAAACCACTCATCCCCTATGGCTACATCCTTTAACTGAGGCCACATCCTCACCTGGAATGGTTGATAATTATCCCACAATAACTCCTCATATTTCACTGGTACCAGACGAGTCTTTATTCTAGTATACATCAATTCAATCGTCAATTTAAGCACATGAAGGTGCATCCAGGCAGTCACATTATAAGCCATGGAGGTAGGGCTGTAACATTTCTCTTCTAAATAATCATGCAATTGATCCATTTTAAGAGCCGTTTTATTAGCAATGCTCCTAACGAGCTCGTACTGATGCAACACGTCATACAAACTAGTCCAAGTGTATCCTGTCTTAACAAAAGAGGAATTACATACTTCCATAGGCACTTCCATCACCTTTACACCTGTGAGTTTTTCCGACATCGTTTTACATTTCTTAACATCACCTGGAGGAAAGGTTTTAACAAACCATTGTTGAATGTTTTCACCTAAACAACGTTCCACCTGTACTGTCTCCTTCCACGGATCATCAAACCTAGTATACTTGGGCCAAGAGAGAGAAAAAGCATTGACAAAAGGCAAACCATTTTTACTGCCATTAAGGTCGAAATTCTTTTTATCAGTCTTATCGATTCGTCCGAATCGATCACAAACAGCACCATAAGACCTGTCTACGTCCCATCGGACCATGTGAACCCTCGTGGGAACTAACACTTTCCATCTCATCGAATCCTTATCCTTCAGGATCTGTTGATACAAGTCTGAACCTGGTTCTTCTCTCACAACAATGTTGCTATGTATGTAACTTTGGACCACATCTTTGACAACCTGATTAGAACCTAATTCAGCTTTAGCTTTGGGCAGGTAATATGACATTATGTGTCGAGGGTCAGGTGCACTAGGATAAAGGGGAAGTTTCACTGGTTTCCCTCCTAAAATCATGTGGGAATCCCCTAATGCTACGGTCTGACGCTTCTTCCGCCCTGCTCTATTCTCATTCTTCATGGGTTTCAACAGATAACTATTAGCCATATTCATCCGTTTGGAGCAGGCAGTGTGGTTTTCATGGGCTATGCTGTCTGGAATCCAACTCATGGAGCTAAAATGCGGTTCATAAACATAAACACCTCCATCTCTCACCCAACGACCTTTTTGCATAATGAGGGTATTACCGGGATAATTTGGGGAGTGACCAAGCCAATAGGTCACTGACTCATTTCCGTCCAACCGATAGCATCTATCGTTTACCTTCTGATACATAGTCGAAATCAAATTTAGACCCTCAGTTGAATTTAGGCATGGGTATTGTACCCAGGATGGACGGTTGTCAGTTTCTTCACAATCCCAATTAGTCGCAAAAGCATGGAATCGACCGGTCCAAATGGAAATCTGTATCCACAGTAGAAATGACAAAGCGATTAGGATTAAACATACAAAAGAGAGCGGGAGTACTAATCTAACAAAAGCCCGTCTCATTTTCCGTCGCTTCTCATTACGCACTTCTTCTTGCAGAATTAGCAGCTTCAATAAGTCGTCTGGCTCAGCCATCTGTAAATGATAAAACAGTAATGCCAGAATTTAGAAAAATCATATACGACAGATATTGAAGAGGTACGATTTATCATGTTATTATGTGGTGGTATTCTGGTTGCAACACCTCTCAAGTGGTTTCACCTGTGACCAATGTCTCCATACTGTACCCAACACACCTCTGTCGAGTAAAACAGATGTATTAGTAGTCAACAGAACTTGGTAAGGTCCATCAAATTTCGGACCCAGAGGAGAGATTATCTCCCTTTGCAACATTACACTGTCACCTATCTCAGGCAACGCAGGCATGTCTTTTTGCTCAGTGTTATCTTTCTCTGCTTGTCGGATACTGACACTAACCCTGGTGTCTTTTAAACAGTTATCCAAAGCCTTCAGATAATTTTGCAGAGCATCTTTCAAAGGCCCTGACGGTCCCTCATGTTGCAGAGGAGCGTCCCAGGGCAGTCGCATGTAGCGACCTGTCATTATCTCAAAGGGACTGATCTGAGTAGTTTTGTTCGGGCTGGCTCTCATACTTAAAAGAATGGTTGGGATAGCAGAGTGCCATCCCTTCCCCCACTCCAACAATCTCTTTCTCAATGAAGTTTTAATCGTCCGATTAGAACGCTCGACAGAACCACTAGACTGAGGACGAAACGGTATGTGGAAGTGTTGTTTCACTCCCATCAATTTCATCACATTCTTCATTACCTTCCCCGTGAAGTGTGTGCCCTGATCTGAGTCAATGTGCAATGGTAAACCCCATCTGGGGAAAACTTCATTCAACAGAATTTTTGCAGTTGCGTCTGCGGTGCAGTTTTTCAGAGGAAACGCCTCCACCCATCTGGAAAACAAATCAACAATCATCAGAATGTATGAAAAGCCTCCACTAGGGGGCAGGGGACCTATGAAATCAATTTGAAGGTGGGTCCATGGCCCCTGAGGTCGAGGGGCATGTCCTAAAGGAATCTTTAGCTTTGCTGGGGAATTCACTTTAAGACATACTAAGCATCTTTTACAAAAGTCATTGCAAGAAGCTCTCAGCTTTGGCCACCACCAGGTTTTTGAAATCATTGCATGTAAATTCTCAGGACCAGCATGTGCCAAACCATGATACAGAGACATTAGTTCAGTTCGAGCAGAAACAGGACAAACAAAACGGTCATTGAATTTCCATAATCCTTCTGTATTTTTCTTTGCACCTAATTTTGTCCATTGCTCTATCTCTTCAGGGTCATCCTCTGAATAAAGTTCAAAAATGTCTCTAGAGGGTTCACTCTCCTGGGGAGCAAAAGCCAGCACACTCACGCATGTCTCAGTCAATTTTGCAGCCTCTCTGGCAGCAGTATCAGCCGCTTGATTCCCTTTGGCCTCTGGAGAACTGTCAGTGGAGTGTCCCGTGATTTTGATAACAGCTCCTGCTGCAGGGAGATCACATGCAGCCATCAATTCTTTTACCTGGTGCTGATGAGAGATGGGGAGACCAGCCGTGGTTAGAAATCCCCTGCGTCTCCAAACCGGGCCGAAGTCATGAACCGTACCGAAGGCATAACGACTGTCCGTGTAGATATTGACGCGTCTCCCTTTGCTGTGCTGTAATGCTCGGGTTAAAGCAACCAGCTCTGCCACTTGAGCCCCTCCCCCTGAAAGAGAACCACAGTCAACAGTTTCACCATGTTCATTTACGACAGCCCAGCCTGTGAATCGTTTCCCCTGTTCATGAAAGCTGGAACCATCCACAAACAAACTCATGGCATCGGAAAGGGGCTCAGACTGGAGTGGGCTTTGGCTGTCTGTGTCAATCAGCCGTGCGCAGTTATGGACAGTTCCTTCGTCTGGAAGCAAGGAGGCAGGGTTTATAGCAGTCTCAATGTCAATTTGTATCTCCACATTTTTACTCAAAAGAGTGGCTTCCCATTTAGCTCTTCTTTGGTTAGAAATAGATCCTAAACGAGTGTTTGTTAGCAGTTTCAAAATCTGGTGTCTGGAGTGCAGAATCACCTTTTGATGTGTCACAATGTTCTCTGTGGTTTTCACTGCCCACTCGGCACAATCACATATCAGCAGACATGGATGTTGTCCTGCCATGGAAACAGGAATAGGAGTAGAATAGTAGCCTACCATTCCATACGAACTTCTTCCTGGAACCTTTTGACCCAGGGCAGCAGAGTAGGATCTGTTTCCCACCCAGGTCCACAGATGGAACGGTCTGGTTGCATCAGCATGTCGCAGTGCTGGGGAGGAAGCAAGAGTTTCTTTGATACTCACAAAAGCCTCCTCCATCTCCTCGGTCCACTCGATCAGATCTGCTCCAGGTTTTCCTCCTTTCAGTGCCTCTGTGAGTGGTTTAGAAAGTTCAGTGTATTCACAGACATACTGGCGGCAGTAATTCAAAAGACCCATTACTTGCCTTAGACCAGTGACAGTATGTGGCTTTGGAAGTTCAATGATAGCTTTAACTCGTTCAGGGGTGATGCGTCTGCCATGCACCCCAACAATCTGTCCAAGATAAGTCACTTCAGGCAAAGCTAGCTGTGCTTTCTTCAAATTCACTTTGAATCCCCCGTTTTGGAGGGCATTCAAAACAGTTTGGACAGCAGTCAAATGTTTGAACTTAGTTGGACTAGCAATCAGTATGTCATCCACATATTGCAGGACAACCGATCCGTCATTTTCAATTTGTTTTCTTACCGGATCGATGAAGGATGCTAGTACCTGATGAAACAAGGTGGGGCTGTTGCAGAAGCCTTGTGGAAGCCGACTCCAGGTCCATTGGCGACCCCTGCTGGTAAAAGCAAATTTCCCTTGGTCCTCCTTGGCTAAGGGACAAGTCCAAAAACCGTTAGAAATATCAAGAGCAGTAAAATAACAATGTTCAGCTCCTATTTCATGAAGGATAGTTGCGGGGTTGGCCACCAGAGGGTGTACTTTCTCAGAAATTGAATTTAAAGAAGTATAGTCAATCGTCAAACGCCAAGATCCGTCCGCTTTTCTGACAGGCCACATTGGAGAATTAGTGGGAGAGGAACATGGAATGATTATTCCCCGCTCACTTAACTCATCCACAACAATGTCAGCTCCTTCCCTAGCTTCATTTTTCAAAGGATATTGTCGTTTGGCTACATGCATAGGACCTGGGATGCTCAGTGGCTGGATCTGTGCAAGACCACAATCATATTTGTCTTTGGCCCATACCTTTGGGAATTTTGAAATTATGAACTTCCACTCAGGACGAGTTTCAGTGAAACCAACAGGTTCAGCCACTGCACATCTCTCATGGTGGGGGCCAGAGTGAGATAAGCGAATTGTTTCATTGCAGCCGAGCACGAGCTTATCTTTTGAAAGCAAAACATCAGCTTCGAGTTCTTTTAGAATGTCAACACCGATAATAGTCCCCACAGTATTCTTCCCCACCCAAAACTCAGTCCAGAACACTTTGTCAGAATCAGAAAGGGTTAGAGGAACAGAAACAGATTTGTGAAACACCTTTTTGCCATTTAGGCCTTCTATATACAAAGTTTCAGAAGTGATCTCAAGATCGAGATCAGTAATCGATACTGTAGCACCCGTGTCAATTAAAGCAATGCATTGCCGGCCTCCTAACAACGCGTTTATGAATGGACGGGTGTCAGCATAATTACTATTACCGGAGGCCGCTGACCCCTAGTCCCCACCTATCAGCTGTTTCAGCTTTGCAAGATCAGCTTGAGACAGAGTGACAGATGGGGAAGCTTCTTTTTTATCATTTGAAGCATTATTTTTGTTACCTCCCTTTTTCCCGTTTCCTTTATTCTTGGGTCTACGGCAATGTTTCGCAATGTGACCTTCCCTTCCACAATTTCTACATTTAGCAACTGACTTGGGACAGGTTCGGGAAGTGTGGCCTAACTCATCACAGTTATAGCATGTCACATCATTGCGGGGAGGGGCCTCCCCTTCAACTGAAACAGCAGCCGCTTTCACAGTGCTCACAGTATCAGCATCGCATGCTTGCATACGGCTCCAGCTCACAGAGCACCAACGGAGCAAATCTGCCCACATTTGGATATCAACAGCACTGTTCATCAACATATCTTTGTATTGCTTATTCAGACCGCCTGTGGCTGATTCGATTACTATAGCAGAATCAAAATCTTCATCATTGTTATTAGCAGCACAGTAGGTCTCATATGCAATACGGAACCGGTCCACATATTCTATCGGGCTTTCACCGGTTCTCTGTTTAATCTGGGTCACACTACTCCACGGAAAAGAACCCCGACCCAGCAATTCTTTCACAGCTGTTTTATAATCAGAATAAGCCACACAAAACTCACCCCAATTTGCAGGGACCCGAGGGAAAAAGTTCACACCCTGGACAGCCCTTAATTTGGAAGAAGGAACTAACCCTTCGACCAGCGACTGGATATCAGCAATGCCTAGATTTTGTTGCCTAGCAACAGCCTCTAGCTTGTCCCATAGACTTTTGTTTGGGTTATACAACTTAAAAGGTTCCAACCCTGCAAGCAAACTGTTTTTCTCAGTGGGTGTGAGTCTGACCCATTGACCATCCTCACATCCTGCACCCATTTCAATATTCAACCCGGCCCAGTTCGTGTGTCGAATCGGGGCGGCGGATGCAGTAACATTAGGTTTAAATGCCTCCATGGGAGTCAGATTAAGATTTTTGACCCCAGAGTTATATTTAGTTTGTTTTGCTTGCACAGAAGGAATCTCTGAACTGTAGGGAGGGGGAGTTGCAACAGCCACATTCAACAGCCCGCGTACCTCAGCGTAGGGCCCACTATTTTGGTTATCAGTCTGTCTGGCAGAGCCTGAAGCGGCAGCCGCCTGAACAGAGTGAGAAGGGAAAGAGGGGGCGGAGGGAGTAGGAACTTCCTCCTTTTTTACAGCCTTTTCTGCCATTTCACACAATGCCTCAAGCCCTTTGCTCAAACTACACAGATCACTGCCTATTTCATTCCCAAGGATTTTAGCCATCCTGTCACGTTGGGCAATTAAACTCTTCCAACCATTAATCATGTTCGGGATTGCCTTTTCAGGGGTTAAGGGAATTCCACCCATTTTACAAATCCATGAATAGGCAAACACGGACAAAAACTTCACTCTGTCAGCCTCTTTCTTTTTTTGCAGCCAGTCAATCTGTTCTGTGACTCCCCAATTAGCATCAAAACCCTGGCTGACCATTTTCTTAATCAGTTCTGCGTATTTTTTTGATTTGAGCGCATCAGAGAAGAGCTGTTTACAGCATGCACTCTCTTCAGCCTCATCACTTGGGTCAGAACAAATTGAGATAACCTTTTTATCTGTCATTGTTGGTCACAGGTGAAACTCACCACAGAGAATGTTCTTAGCAGCAAAAATGTTTTAGCAGCGAATTGAAAAATATGTTTTAAATGACAAGTCTGGACTTCTACACAAAGAAACCACAAAGTATTTTTCACTCACGACTCCCGATCATATATTCTGATCCATGCCAATTTGGGTCATAATTTATTTAAGGGGATCGTTCTTGATGCATCCCTGGCAAACAACCCTGTCTCTGTTACTATATATATATATATATATTTTTTTTCTAACTAATTTCTCAGTCCCTAACTGCCTAATCCACTAAATTCGGGGATCCCCTTTCTGAGATGGAAGAGATATAGTAGGATCACGGCGCCCTGGACCTTCAATCCAGGGACGTACTCTGCTGGGGTGTTGCTATATCAACAATGCCCAGTGGGGCCCCCACAGAGCACGCTTCGCTTGCGCTGTCTGCTCTTGTTAAATTTTTAAACAATGCTATCAGCGACTTCCTTTTATACTTTAACCTTCAGTATAATTAATCTTCACTCTCCTCATCGGAGTGAAGCTCTTCCGTTCCCCTTCAAATCTCTTCCATTCAGACAGACCTATAGCCTATAATATAATAAATCTTCCTACCTTGTTTGTTGGTTTGCCAGGGGTGTCACCTCAGAATGATTGCCCGCGCATCCGCCACCAAACTGTTAGGGGGGGTAACAGTTTCAGACCCAGGACCAGAGATGATGAAAGAAGACCAGGAGTCGTGATGTTCAATCAAAGAGTAAAATTTACTGAAGAATAGTTTGCAGTTTAATTGGCAGAGTCAGCGTCAAAGTCTCACGAGGAGGTCGCAAGCTAACTCTACCTTACATGAAAATCGTACACCAGTTATACTGTTTTCAAGGGCATACATTACATAAACATTCACTTCTGATTGGCTCAGAAGACATAAAGCCTAAACAATTACACATAGATAGAAGGGTACGTTGACATCAATCAAGATAGCTGTCATCCAAGTCACGAAGATCCAGTAATGACCTCGGAGGGCCCATCGAAAAGCGTCATGAGACCAGCCACCCCATGTCATGAGACCTGCAACATACTGATAAAACCTTCCATCCTCAGAGAGAAGAAATAACAATTACTTTACTTCTTGAGAGATATATGTATGAAAGAAGTAAAACAAATCATAGAATCATACAGAAATTGACCCCTGCCCATTAATAGGGTCAGCAGAGAAACATGATCATATGATGAGGGTTTTCTTTAAGTTTAACACACTCATTAGTATACATACGGACAAAAAGCCTGTATTTAATGTTCTTGCTCAGGGCCACAGAAGATTAGTCCCAGACATCATAAGACATTCATGAAAGATAGGCCTTCACCCAACATTCAGGAAAGAGGTGCATTCAACAGAAGTATGAATAAAAACTATATGTGAATCATTTATTGCGTATAGGAATGATTATATAACTTGATTAGTGCTTATTATAGTAATACTGTAATCATAAAAAAGGATATACATATAGTTAAATTGAAGAGGCAAGGGATTCTGACCCCAACCCTTCAGGTGTTAATAAAGTTTGTGTTGTTACAGGTGGAGGAGACAAGTTTAGACTTGCTAATTGATTGTCCACACCTGTGAATAATTGTTTATTTATACTTCTCTCCATTATGTAAGAAATCACACCCCGACAAAGACTTGTTGCTGAAACGGTGAAATAAAGTATTTGCAAGTGAGTGTGCGGTCATATCTCCTTTTATGATTTGTTTTCTTTGACCTGCATCTCGGATGGTGTACGTTTGCTTTAGTGTTTTATTAATGAGATGAATTCCTGTCATGTCTAGGGTCAATGTAAACTGTAAACAAGGAAAGATTTCACCGGACCAAGTGTTCGCCTCTTGTCAGAAGGGCTGCTGCATGTGTGTGTACATACTTTACTCGTCTTCTGGCATCCCTCAGTGTGTCATTCTGAATCAGGGCCCTTCTCAAACACCCACGGCCACTCAAAGCACACACTTTCAGTATGAGTTGTTCACACACACAAAATAAATACTCTAAAAATGCCACACACATCAGGCCGGCTTCATGATTTTAGGATGTGTGATATATGTATGTGTGTGTGTGTGTATATATATATTAAATTTTTCCTTTTTGATTAGTTTATTATTTTGAATAATTTTTAAATACTTTTTTTCTATCATTTGTATAATATTTTTATTATGAAAAAAAGAAAACATAAATGGACATTTTAGAGGCATTTCACTCTTTTACAGAAAAAAACAAGGTATTAACCAAATAATTAAGATTGGCGGGACTTGAACTGGTCATTTGAAATCCCAAATTGATTGACCACTATCTAATTAATTATACATATGATTAATTTCAATGTCTGAAGTGATTGTGGCTTTAAAACTATTTATGAATTTCACATATAAACACTTTTGAATTATATAGGAGTGTTATATGCATTAAACAATCAAAAATCATGGAAATAATACATGCATAGATTTGATATAAAAACATATACACACACATACAAGCAATGATACAGAGAGGCAGAACATGATTTCACCAAGTGCAACATGTTCCTGGATCAACATCTTTGTTGATCCTGGAACAACATTTCAATCAACCAATCAGATTTGAGGGACAAGTTTACAGTTTATGTCAGACTTACAACCAGGGTTAAGTGCTTCTACATCAGTGTATTCACCATCATTCTCCTCTGATTTTAGGGATAACTTATGGGTAGGGGTAGGGATATGGTTAGGATTAAATATCCGATGCAAGAATGTTATACAAAATAATATGATGACCCCTGGAACACGTCTAACTCTGCGAAATCAGGACGTGCAAAAGAGAGAGAAAGAATTTTTGTCATATAGACACTGTGTATAATTTCAAAATACTGCTAATTTTATTGTTGCTGCCATGAACAATAACATGAATCACTTGTGTATCTTTGTGACATCGACTTAAGTCTTGACTTGTCTGTTTTAGCTGCTCATCCTCACGTTTCCGAAACCTCAAGGTGACTCACACACAAACACTGTGCACACATGGCTAATCTGAATATATCTTTTAGCTCCTTAGCTTTAGCTAGGCTATGGGCTCCAATTATAATTCTCTTATGCTCGGTCAGTCATACACATGGAAACACACATGACGGATATCAGTTCAAACACAGATACACACATGTATAAATCCACACCCACGCATGCCGTGTGCTTGAGTCAGCTGTGTTACTCATATGAGCGCAGAGAGTGATGGCCCACAGCGACAGCGTTTCACCGTCTGACTGATGTCCTCATATTTGAGCGACTAAGTTCGGTCCCTGTCCATCAAACAAGTGAATGACAAAATCATCCGTCCTCTCAGGCTCCCAAATAATCAATCAAAGCTCTTTTTCTTCTAGTTTAAAACTACTCAGGGTTGTTCGCCCGACCTGAGCAGTGTTTTATTTATAGAGGCTGGAAATAATGAGGAGCGGGGAGAATGTGATGGGAATGTGACAGACTGGGAATCTCCCAGTGAGAAACAGCTGAATGTGTCAGAGCATGTGTGTCTCTTTCTAAAGTCTCTTTTAAAGGGATACTCCACTTTTTTGGAAATAGGCTCATTTTACAACTCCCCCAGAGTTAAACTGTTGAGTTTTTACGTTTTTGAATCCATTCAGCCGATCTCCGGTTCTGGCGGTACCACTTTTAGCATAGCTTAGCATACATCATTGAAGTGGACAAGACCATTAGCATTTCTCAAAAAAAAATGACCAAAGAGTTTCGATATTTTTCCTATTTTAAACTTGACTCTTCTGTAGTTACATCGTGCACTAAGACCGACGGAAAATGTAAAGTTGCGATTTTCTAGGCTGATATAGCTAGGAACTATACTCTCATTCCTGTGTAATAATCAAGAAACTTCACTGCCGTACCATGAGTGCAGCAGGCGTAATGATATGACGCAGCGCGGTTGACGGAAGGTAGCCTATTTTCAGGCGCTGCGTCATATCATTACATTTTCCGTCGGTCTTAGTGCACGATGTAACTACAGAAGAGTCAAGTTTTAAATAGGAAAAATATCGAAACTCTTTGGTCTTTTTTTTTTTGAGAAATGCTAATGGTCTTGTCCACTTCAATGATGTATGCTAAGCTATGCTAAAAGTGGTACCGCCAGAACCGGAGATCGGCTGAAAGGATTCAAAAACGGTAAAACTCAACAGTTTAACTCTGGGGGAGTTGTAAAATGAGCCTATTTCCAAAAAAAGTGGAGTATCCCTTTAAGGCAAATCAGATCACTCAGTGGCCATCTTGGTAAAACCCCCTGACAATTGGCATACAATATGGCAAATCAGCATAATAAAATGTATCAGATTTGTTGAAATCCTGTATAAAGGAAGAATAAAGTGCATGTCTTAAAAGGCTTGACACCACATTTCCATTATAGGATTTATGTTTTTAAATTAAGTGAGGAACATCACATGCTTGTTTGCCTCCAGCTTTAGTTCTGATAACATTTTTATCATTCACGTTTTTAAAAGTTCTGCTGTTGGAGAAGCACAGATAAACCATCAGCTATTTGAAACAGATTCATTAAAAAAATGTGAGCTCAATTTAATCTGCCGGAAACAACCGCAGCCGGTAATATGAGAGTCAGACGATATGCCATCAAATGTGAAGTGATGATTGCATAAACAGGAAAAATCCCATCAGTCTCACCTGAGGAAATGTTTTAAAGAAACACTTCACCCAAAAAATTGTAATTCTGTTTTTTACTCACCTTCATATCATTCAAAACACACATATGACTTTCTTGCTTTTATATATATATTCAAAAAGAAGTATCTCCTGTTCACCAAGGCTTCATTTTTTTGTTTAAAAAACAGTAATATTTTGTGGAAAATTATTTTAATTTAAAACAACTGCTTTCTGTTTGAATACCGTATGTTTAAAAATGTAATTTATTCCTGTGATCAAAGCTGAATTTTCAGCATCATTACTCCAGTCTTCAGTGTCACATGATCCTTCAGAAATCACTCTAATATGATGATTTGATGATCAAGAAAAATGTAATTTCAATGTCAACAAGTTTAATATTCTTGTGGAAACTGTGATATAGTTTTTCAGGATTCTTTGATTAATAGAAAGTTCAAAAGAACAGCATTTATTTAAAATAAAAATCTTTTGTAACATTATAAATGTCTTTACTGTCACTTTTGATCACCACTGTCACCATTTCTTATTTAAAAAAAAATATCTTACTGACCCCAAAATGTTTAGCGCACAGTGTGTATATACATATGTAAATACTATGTAAAGACTTAAAACTGAAAAGCTCTGTTAAATGATCTCTTGATCCTCTCTCTCTCTCTCTCTCTCTCTCTCTCTCTCTCTCAGGTGAGAGCCAGTGCGATCGCCCAGGATCAGGATCAGAGTTACGACTACGCCTCAAACACTGCCATCCTACACCTCGACCCCGGGGACGAGATCTTCATCAAGCTGGACGGTGGAAAGGCACACGGCGGGAACAGCAACAAGTACAGCACTTTCGCTGGCTTCATTCTGTACAGTGACTAGAGGTCAAGAGGTCATTGAGTTCAGTCTCACATTTGTATAGGTGAGAGATATTAGGGGGTCTTAATTGATTGAAGTTGTAAATCTGATATTTATTAACACCACTGACCATGGTCAGTGTCGCAAGAGATTTTATTTTCCATTTTTCCTCTATGGTTCTGTTTGCTACAGGATATTTTCACCTGAAATTCAACAGCTATTCACGCATAACTGAGTCACAAAACACAACAATGTAATTTGTTTAAAGGCTCAAATGATTCACTGTGCACCCTGAAAGAAATGGCCCTGTTTCGTTGTAGTAGGCACTGGATTCAACGAGAACACTCTGAATCTGCACAGAAACCTTCAACAGACACACATGACATCAACCCGAAGGAGAGAGCAGGGCTTCAGGGGTTCAGTCGTAACTGAGTGAAAGCCCAATCAAGTGAGTGTTGATATTTCATTATGATGTTGTCTTTATATGTATGATCAATCTGTGAATCTACACTGATGTTTATCAATGTCTACGACATAATGTGAAGTGAATGATGTTAAATGATTCCCTAAAATATTAATAGGATGAGTGTATGCACCTTGTTTTGTCCGTTGTAAATCATAGTATTTGTGGTTGATGTGGAAATACTGGCACAAATAAAGCTCAGCATTTATTTAAGCTTTTAGCTAAAGCTAAACCCGTTCATTGTTTGTTTATTTTTTTTAATAAATTATGAGGTATGTGGCTTTCTTAGCTGATATTACCATTAAAAATCTCTTAAGTTACCACTTAATGGATGGAGATCTACATGGTAACTGTAACAGTGATATCTCATTTATAATGACGACCACTATCTAAAACCATGTACTGTATATATCGCATTAATCATGACCTGTACAATATGTCTAAATATCTTCTGTTCTAAATGTAACCGCTAATAGATTTTTGCTTTTGCTAATAAATGGGATTTTTGTAACACTTTTGGGTCACTTGACTGATTGTAAAGTCACGTTTGGAGTGTCTGTCCTGGTTTGTTGTCTAAAAGCTGCCTTTATAGAGAGTATCCTAACTTAAAATGAACCCTAATAAGTGACTGTAATTTAGTTTTTTAGATTATTTATGTACTATTTTAGTTTTTAGTAATATTTTGAATTAACGGTTATTTTATTTTCATTTTTTTTTTCATTTTCATTTGTAGTGCTTTTGTTATGTGCTTTTGTCATTTTTTTTAGTTTTTGTTTTTTGATAATTCTATTTAGCGTTCATGTATTTTTATTTCAGTTTTAGTCATTTTAATACTTCAACTTAAACCTATTTATTTCTGTTTTCGTTTAAGTTTAAGATTTGCATCTAATATTTATATTTTATTTTATTTTAACTTTGTTTCAATTACCGAAAACCGTTTTTTTTATATTGGGTAAAATGTTTTCAAATTCGTTAAATAGTCTACTTGAATTATATTTTAGCTTTATTTCTTTACCTTTTGATTTTACATACCATATAATAAAGACTTTGCCTCAAACTAATTAAAAATATTGCTGCATATCTTTTGGAAGATTTTTTTTTTTTTGGCGCCTCAACCCTCTGTAATTTTTTACCGAAAATTTTTACTTTTTTTTCTTTTCTATTATTATTTTACTTCATCAGAATGGTACGAAACTTGGTAAAGGTTTTGACACTTGCTGTGTGAACACACACAAAAAAAATCATGGACATGTATATGAAAAGGTTAAAGGGTCCTAAAAAAATAGTCACACTTGTATTGTTCGTGGTCAAAAATGAGCGCAAACGCTGCGGCCAAACTAAATCTTACTGAAAGCTCTTTTTTTAAATATCAACCTCGATTTTCTCACAGTTTCAGAGTAAAATGTGTTTTGGAATTTTGTTATATTTAATATAAAATTTAAAATATAATATTTTTGTGCATTTTTCATAATAATAAACTTAAACTTCTATGACTTTTTTTGTTTCACTTTTTTAACTGTTTTCAGTTCAGCAATAATCTGCCATGTGTTGTCTTTAAAAAGAGACCAAACTTAAGTCTGTGCTACAAAACATTCAAGATTTACCACAGTTAAATTTGGAAATTTGAATCGACCAATAGCAAACCACAACCATCCAATCAATTCCCCATGGACAAAATCAAGTCCCGTCCTACTTTTTTTTTTCTTCTTCGAGAAGCTGTTTCAGTCGGGTATACGTCACAATATAGGGAAAAAAAGACTAACGCAATTTCTGTTTCATGCGACTTTAAAATGTGGTTTACAAATCGTCATCAATGTTACATATAGTAAACGTGCCCAAAACAGTTTTATTCACAAATAAAATCCCCTTTATGTGCATGCATATGCTGTTATTTGTGTTAATTTGTCATGAGTAATATTTGTGTTATAAAGACAAAATCAGAACAAGAGAGATAAAGGCGGATTTTAACGATAAAGAAAAGAGGCGAGATCACAGCTAGGTATAATGAGTGTGAAATGCCACATGTCTGGAGGGAAGGACTTCCGCCTAATCAGAGATGATCAGTGTTTCAAAACAACAGAACGAGAGAGAGAGAGAGAGAGGAAGGCTTGGAGCTGGCATGAGCGCCGGGAGGGAGACGAGAGATGATGAGGACTGGTTATGTAAACAACAAGATGTTTAGATGTGAAGTTTAAATGACATGGTTCATTTTCACTGACCACGGACCGATCAAAGACAGCGCACGTTTGAGATATCAAGAGGTTCATCACCAACCCTAGAGGGCTTTTTTTAATTACTTTTTTGAGCTCGTCAAGAATGTACACCATATCTGCTCTTTCATTAATGGGAAACTCTCTCAGTTAAACGATATAATTAACTCCTAATGTCAAAGTAGAATAGCTCACAGCGATCTTCAAGACGCTAAATGGAGAAACAAGCCTGTTTGTAAGGGAACAGCACTAATTATAAAGTCAACTTAAAGTTATTGTAATTCCAAAGAAATCTTGATCATCTTTTATCAAAATACAATAACTTGCTTCGCCTCAATGTAAAATGTGATTAGTTGATTACTTTTAAAAAAGTGAAGAAACTCATTGGCTTGGGAAAATTAACCCAACAAGCTTCCCTTCAATATGACTTAAAATCTCCAAATTACCTCGTTAAAACCTAAAACCACAATATAGTTTATTTTATCCAATTAACTTGGAATTGAAGTCTGTAACTCTGAAATTTCAGATATATCCTACTGAAAAATATTTTTTTAAGTACGGCTACTTTTCATGATCCAATCAAATGGACAAATTAAGTGCTGCCTTTTTTTTCCCCCTTAGTTGAACATAATTTTTATAACAAAATGGGTTTTGAATGCCATGGCATGTTGTCAAGCTTAATGTCAAAAGGAGTGTGTGGATGCTAAAAAGCATTAAGGGACCTTTCTGTAAAATAACACCACAAATTCATGCAGTCACAATAATTTGTATCTCAAGTGATGGGCGGCACCAAGAAACTAGTGCCGGCCTCAGATGACACCGCCCACTGAACGCCAGATGCATATTGTTCACATAAAAAGGCACTGGATAGCTGACAATGTCATTTTCCATTCGGATAAACTGGTCGCTGGTCATGAGAATTGGTAAGTAGCTGTTTTACATGTAAGAGATAACGTAACCCATACAGCAAAATATTTTGTTGTCTCAAAATATTGTAATTTTTTCAATAACAACCGACTGGATGTAGCCTACATTATCCCACTTATTACACGGCTACATAAGTAAATAATTAGACACAAAATATCGATTTTGAGTTTGAATTAAAAAATGATGTTAGCTAATTAAACACAAACCTTCCATGAAGAAAACCAGATTTGAGCCTGGACAAATGAACAAGTTCAAACAAGACTGACATTTAAGGGATAATGTACAGTCGTGCCACTTATTACACAGCTTTTCATCACAGAAATAATGCCAAGGACAAGAAATATTGATTTGAATAAAAAACGTTTCAAAGTTCTTATTTTCCATTGCAGCATTTATTATAAATGAGTTATCCGTTTATATTATTATTATTTTTTAATTTAGGTGCCTCGTAATCTTCAATCAAAATAAGTTCCCCTCCCTCTTACGTGTTTACTGGTGTGAGGGCGGAGCAACCTGTCACTCACATGAGATCCACCAATAGCAAACCACAACCACAAGCCCCGCCCTACATTTGTTCTTGTTCAAGAAGCCGTTTTACTCAGTTATACATCATTTCTGTAAAATGCCACTTTTAAAATCTCACCTGTTTATTATTTTATAATCCATTACAATGTACAAATAACAAAACAATCGTTCTAGCCGTAAGACGAACACTTATTACAGTAATACTGAATTCCTGCAGTTTAAATACAGTGGATAACAGAGGCGATAGATGGCACCAGCTAATTTTGAATCAAATGAGAGAGAGAGAGTGCGTCCAGCCATGGCATGATACGAGAGACATGAAAAAGCGCTGGCAAATACCTGGATGAGTGGTCTTTATCAAAGACTATAGAATATCACACGAGGCATCACTTGTATTGTTTTGAATGGGGAAAAGTGCAACGCTCAATATGGCGGAATAAGTCTAATTTACGATATTCCATTCATAATTCACTGGAATGCACGAAGATTGTCCTCAAATCCTCACGTCTCTTTCCAGGTTTGTTTTCCCAGGTAAATGCAATATATAATCTGTCAAAATGACGGAAATCACTTTGATATAGTGTCACGTAATGCTGAAGTTAATGAACATTTTTGATTAAGGCTTGTTATACAGATATATATTTGCCTACTACAGTGATATTTAACCAAAGACTCGCGCTTTTGGGGCTATTTTTGGTTTGTTGAAAGTACCTTGTTGATTCTTTTAAACTTTTAAATTTCATTTTAATGTTCAATGGTTGAAGTCGATTAACGTCATCTCATTGTGACACTTTTTTAACGTATTGCGTTCATAGAGCGAGCCTTTCACTGATTGTTTGCAGCTTAACGGAAGTTACACCCATAATTCGCGCAAAGCATTATGGGGCGTAGGTTGCCATTGATGACATCATTTTCGGAATTCCATTATTTCGTTATTGGAAAATAACTGACTTTCGGAATGTTGTGACCGACCCGTCAGAATCAAGCATTTCAGAGAGCCGTGTAGCGTTGGATGTAAAACAAACCCCTTCCAGTTGAAAGCCAACTTTCTTTTAGCTCATTACAAATCTGTAACCTGGCCCTAGCCAGATGAATTTCGCTCCGCCTAGCTTCACTCACATCCATCTGGAACCTCTTCCATTGAGAGTGATTTCTCCAACCAACTTTATGGTTTAGCCAATCAGGACGCAGGGCGGGAGTTTCATAGATGTGACGTAGTGGAGAAGCGACCGTGAGACTGTTTTGATTCAGACAACAATGGCGGCTCGCATCGAGGAAGCAAGCGTTAACATTGATGCTGCTATTTCATCCGTGTTGTCCAATCTACCTATTATTGTTTAATTAAAAGAACATCAGAGAACGGCTCTTAAGGCTTTTTTTGGTGGAAACGATGTTTTCGCCCTTCTCCCGACCGGATTTGGCAAGAGCTTGATCTACCAAATGGCTCCTCTGGTAGTGTGAGTGGTTGAAATAGCACGTCGATAAAGATGACAGACAAGTGCCTTATCCAATCAAATGCAAGGATTTTTGATAAGGCCCAGCCTTCTGAAACGCCATTTCAATGGATCGGTTCCAGATGGATGAGTGAAGCTAGGCGGAGCGAAATTCATCTGGCTAGGGCCAGGTTTACAAATCTGAGCACCGCTGGGAAACCCTAAAGTTGTACAGTAGGTCCCAGAAAGGGCAAATGATGACCTGGAAAGTCGCCCCACAACCACTGTGGCCTTGAGCAGGGCATTTAACCCCAGGACTGCCCTTCTGGTAAGTGCACTTAAGTCGCTGTGCATGAAGAGAAGCGTCTGCTAAATAGCCAATAACCAAACATCAAGGAGAGGTCAGTCTACCCATAGCCTGCCCCTTTCCTCTGAGGGTGTCTATGTGTATCCTCAAATTAGAGTCATCGCAATCAGAATGTCATCTCAGACACAAAGATACCCGCCGACGCGCACATCAAAACACGGAGGATGGAAAACAAACCGCCGATGACTGACAGGTGAGAAAGGTAACTGTCTGCGCTCTGAACACAAACAATTCACAGACTGAGATCTGCCAATAACAGGCTTCCCGCGGGGAAAAGCATGATGAAACATGACCATAATACACAATGCATAGCCAAAGCAAATCACACTCGCGTAAAATAGAATAATCCCTTATTTTCCATGGATTAAGCTGTTAAAGATCACAGTCAGCCCTGCTAGTTAGAAGCGGTGTAAATCAGCGGATCAAGTCAATGTGAGGTTGTTTTCATACAGGCAGAGATGAAGGTGATTTTTGTGCATAAGATTGCGATGACATTTCCAGACCCCTTTGATAAGCCCAGTTTTCTTATCTCGCTGAGACAGACTTGAGACTACAGCGGGACACCTGCTTACATTACCAGCGCTCTCATCAGAGACCGTGCAAGATCTTCAGTAATGTTATTTAGAGATCGTATCGATACCAGGAATCTCTGTTTTAAGTTGGGAATTGTCACATGCTAGGAAAAAAAACACAAAGTACACTTGTTAAAGTCCTCATGAAATCAAAATGGACAATTTATTTGAGCAGGCCTATACAATGTATAACATACGTCACCTTAAAATAAAGTGTAATCGTCATTTTTACAGTGTAATTTCTGTAATAATTTAGATTATCGTGACTAGTTTCCTTCATGGTTGTTTTTGATACTGTGCCTTTAAGACCTTCATGTAACCTCCTTTTTCACATGTGAAATGAGTTTTAGCAAATTGTTGCACTCACACATGGGCTGCTGTGGAGCTGAGTTTAGTTTTTAACTGCTCCATCCTTTAATAGCAGCCTCCACACGTCAGATGTGTCATCCAAACTGTGGAGATGCAGACCGAAATTATAAAAGTGATGATGAAAATAAGCTTCAGCCCCTTAAATCTATAAACATTGGGATTCTTCGGAAGGATCTGCGAAACGGCAGCTGCTACACAGCAAAAGGTTTGGTGAACTTTTATTTTACTTTTACTATTAGTTCTTCTGGTGTTTAGCAATACTCAAAGTCTGTTTAATAAGGCAAGTCATCACATTGTGGGCATATTTGTAAAAAACCCAAGCAGTAATTTTAGCCATGCAACTCCCATCTACTATATAATATTTAGAATAAACGGTTGTCAAATAATTAGTTGTAAAACCAGTCTTTTTTTAGTATAATTTAGAGACTACTATAGATTTTATTAGAATTTTGAGTTAGTTTTTAGTTTAATTAATTATATTTTATTTTAATTTAATATAATAAAATGTTATTGAAACCTAAATGTACTTTATCAAAATAAAATACATTTCAAAAAAAAAATTGTTCAAGTTTTAGTAATTTTGTTGTGTTTTGTAATTTTTATGTCAATGTGGCTTATTCATTTTTCATTTAATTATTTTTTTTGTATCAAGTTAAACTAAATAAATGTTTTGAATTGTTAAAATAAGTTTTTTTTTTTTTTGCCATCGCTCATTTTTTTAATCGGGAATAAAATCTGACAACAATGTAGGCTACTGTATCAAAAATTGTGGTCCATTTTCTTTGCTGTCTGTACAAAGATAATTCGCTCTTGTAACCGTAAGGCGGGACTTCCGTTCCTATAGTCGCCATTTTAAACATTGAGATGTCACTTTTAACAAAAGATTGGCTTAATATATGCTATATTATGGCTTCAGTATATGCTTTTTTTGGTCTAAGCAGGACATTTTCTGAAAGTAACAGTATGTTTTCAAGTTTTTTACTTCAAAAGAATTTGCCACAAAAATTCTCATACATATACACCTAATTTTTCATGTAAGCGCGGGTGCGGCCATTTGTAATTTTAATATGTCTGGCTTCCTGTGTCATTCGCTTCCAGTTATTTTTAGCTGTACAACACAGCTCGTTATACTGCTTGATATTTCAACCTGATATTTCTTACCATATTATTTTAATGTTGTCTTAATAAAAAGCTCGTTTGTAGCACTATACAGTTTACTGCACTTTGCTATATTGTTTCCCTATACCTGATAATAAATCGGAAGTCTCACACATTCACAGAATAAACCTTACATCCGCGTTGAAAAATTCACGACCAATTCGTACGAATTTGTACGAGTGATTAAAAGGTGGCTAATTCGTACGACCTCACTCGTACGAATTTGTACGATTTGTCTAAACCCACGTGATGGGTAGGTTTAGGGGCGGGGTCAGGGGTAGGTCGTACGAATTGGGCAACTCGTAAAATATGTACGATTTTGCAAAAATCTTACTAATTCGTACGAGTGAGGTCGTTCGAATTGTTATTAATTAGCCACCTCGTAAAATTCGTACGAATTGCCTTAAGATCGGGTTGGGTGGACAGTGTCTCGTTTTCCACTAAAAAAACTCAAAATTCCTAAATCAAGAAGCAAAATGATTTAAGATAATAACCCCCAGTTTCACAGACAAGGTTTAAACCGAGTCCCAGACTTAAATGCACGTTTGAGCTGTTTTAACTGAAAGCAACTTGTATATCTTAAAGTCAGAGCCATTGTTTTGTCTCAAGGCACACCAGTGATGTTTTTTTCTAAGGCACGTTTATAAAATCTACTTAAATGTCCTAATTGAACTAAAGCCTAATCCTGGCTTAATCTAAACCCTGTCTGTGAAACCAGAAAGTGGCGTGGAAACGGGGGGTGGGCGTGGCTTGCTGTCTGTGATGAAGGGGCGGGGCTGGTTGTGATTGGTGGAATTATATTAGCAATCTCCTCCCAGACTTTTGCGTAACTCAGTTCATGTAAATGTCAGTTTGCAATGTCAAGGCTTCAGGTAAACGTGGTGCAGAGCAGATGAGGACATTCGTTTGTCCATCCTCTCATCGCCAATGACACCAGCAGCAGCTCAGTCTCAGTTTGACGCGAGTTCACAGAAGTCAGACGAGTAACAGATCTCACCTTTAGCTGTGAGCGAGACGCAGGCCCGCTGAGCTCAGACTGGCAGGTGGGCTGCATGTGGCTCATGTAAAGTGCCAGCTGATGGTTTATCTGCTCCAACAGCCTCCAAACTGTAAATGACAAACGGAAGCGCTGCTGGGATCTAATGTCACGTACTGTAGCTGTAATTTAGATTTACTTGATATATTGATTGTGTGAAATGTGCTTTATGATTGTTCCAGAGGTGCAAATTAAAGTTTCTGATATTGCTATTAAAGGGACAGATTGCCTATTCTCGAGACACATTAAAGGGATAGTTCACCCAAAAATGAAAATCCTGTCATCATTTACTCACCTTCATGTCTATCCAAACCTGTATGCATTTTATTCTTCAGCAGAACATAAAGATATTTTCAAAAAACTTTGGGAATCTAACAAAATCGTAAACCATTGATTTTTATTGCATGGCCCTTTGTGTTTCACACAGGATTGGAACGACATGAGAGTGAGTAAATGATGACAGAAATTTCATGTTTGGGTGAACTATACCTTTAAGAGCTCAAGTAGATGCATGTAGAATAGCATTATCCAGACAGCAACATAGTGTCGGCCCAGATCCGGGTCACATTCATGTAGATTCAACGCGTACCAGATGTGAGCCGGATCTGGGCCGACACTATGTTGCTGTCTGGGTATGTAAGTCATGTTGGTTAACTTTCTTCATGAAAATTATTACAAGTGTTGCCAAGAATTCATGGAAACACGCTTATTCACTCATTTCAAGCCCTGATGTGCACTTTTATCACCATATTTTAAGAAGTCAAATTCGGTATATCAAGTAAGTGCCGGCATACACCCCGAAATTCACGCTCGCTGACAAACACACACAAAGCAGCTGTCACTTCTCATTAGGTGGGTGTTTTCCAGCTGAGTTGGTGTGATAGGGCTGGGTGACTCGACCAGCGACAGTGTGTTATGATGTGGACACACCCGCAGGCGAGAGAAAGAGGTGGGTGGGGGCATATCTACAGGACACACACACACAGTTACTCCCAGTAAACGGACTCAAATGCTTCACTGTTGCAGGCCATCCCATACAAACCACAAACCAGCAGTGTAAGGGCGGATCTCATGAAAACCGTCATGAACATCTCTGGGTCTCCTCAAGTCAAAAGAAAAAGAAAAAACTTTGATGAAAATGCCTATTTTTAGGACCAATAAGACATTTTCAATTATCCACCAGTTTACCATTTTCCGAAAAATTTTCTTCAAGGGTGCATTAAATTGATCAAATGGGATTGTAAAGATTATTCAAATTCAAGGTTATTCAATTACAAGATATTTCAATTCTATTTGCTGTTCTTTTGAACTTTCTATTCACCAAAGAATCTGTTTTCTTTTCTGCACTGTTTTCCACATTGATAATGATTAGAAAATTGAAGAATCTGCATATTAGAATGATTTCTGAAGGATCATGTGACACTGAAGACTGGAGTAATGATGCTGAAAATTCAGCTTTGATCACAGAAAAAAATGTAAAAAATAAATAAATAATTAAAATAGAAGCATTTTTATGATTATAACAATATAATGTAATAATAATATTTCACAATATTACTGTTTTTCCTGTATTTTTAATTACATAAATGTGTGTGTATATACAGTATATATATATATTAGTGCTGTCGTGATCAATTTGCATCTAACATGAAAGTTTGTATATGTGTGTGTATATATACATATATATGTGTGTGTGTGTATACACATAGATAAAAATAATGTCATCACTATGCAAAAAAAATAGGCTTCATTTCTTTTATGCCAAAAATATAATTTCTTATTATGTTTCTTGTGATTTTTGCAGTTGATATTTCTGTGAATTTCACTCGAAAGTAACATTTCCCAAAGTGACAGTGTTCAAAAAGTTTACTTTTCACTCTAGTTACTTTACATCTTGATATGCAGACACTTGATTCTGTTTCAGATGAACATAGACTAAAGCACTCTGACAGGACTGCTCTCTCTCTCTCTCTCACCATCCTCATCCATTCCATTAAGACAGATGCACAATCTTAAAACCTTGACCATCTCTCACAAACACACACACACACAGAGGTCTTACTGTGCAGGGCCGCTGGCCCGCGTCACTCTGTGTTAGCATAAGAACAGCTTATTACAGACAGAGAACATCACCATGGGCCAAGCCTGAAGATGAAGCGAAGTGAGTGAAGAAGACAGAGAGAGAGAACTCACAACTGCCATATCTGTGTGTCCGTCTGATGCACATGTTTATTACTCATGTTTACACTGCAAGAGGAACATATACGCTCTTGCTAATGTAGCTGGATCAACAAAACCAACCTAAATATGATCATTTATACCCACAAAACAATTTTTATAGGTCAAATCAGGTTAAAAAAAATAGCTCTTTAAAGAAACAACTGCAGGTTACCAAAACGAAAACTTGCATAATTTCCCCATCTGGACTTATTAATATTCAGAACAGCACTCCGACTTTTGCTTATGTCAAAGTGTGATTCTCCTGTTGACACGTTAATATTTGCTGGGTAAATACACTGCATGGGTCATTTAGCATCACAAAGAGTGAATTTAGTACAGCAGATGATGTTGTATCTGTTTAATTCAGATATAGATCAAAATATATGATGTTCACAAAGAGCAGCAGAAGATACTGATACATTCGTTCCATTTTATGAAAGCGTGAATTCATAATTAACAAATAAATGTGTATTGAGGTAAAAAAAAAAAAAGTTGCATTGTTGTCAGTTCTATTTTATACAATATATTACATTTAAGATTAATCACAATTATTGTGTTGATATTTATGCAGCCTTTGCTTTTGCTCTACTGTGCTATGATAGCGCTCATATCACGGGGCTCTAGAGGTACCGTACAATCCACAGAGATCACATAACACAGCTGTGTACAGTAACCGTCAATATGGAGATTTCATAGATGTAGCTCAGGCTGCAAACTAGCTGTCGGTGGTGAGGTCAAGTGAGGTTACACATCCAATAAAACCCTAACAAAAACTTAAAATGGTAAAATCCTATTCTTTGTTGTTTTCAGACTGAAATTAAAATTCTGTCATCATTTACTCATTATCATGTCATTCCAAACCTGTATGAGTTTAGGCGTTAGATTAAGCCAGGATTAGGCCTTAGTGTGAAAGTCAATGGGGTCCAATGTTGTTTGGCATTCTTCAAAAAGCAAGGAATGCATACAGGAGTGAATGATGACAGAAGTTCAGTTTTGGGTGAACTATCCCTTCTATTGCCATTGAGTTCTGTATGTTTGCTAAGAGACGAGCAGTCTGACTGTATACAGGAACAGGCCGCCGAGCCCGGCGACGGCTGCCACGGCGACCGCCCTGACGACCAGAAACTCCATGGAGTCCTCCAGCTTGGTGTGCAGTCGCAGCACCTGTCGGTGAGTGTCCTCGCGAGAGCCCGAGTTCTCGATCACGTGACTGGCCAGTCCACGCTTCTCTTTGAGGGGCATCTGAGCGCCAGTTCTCTTTTCGGCCTCCTCCTGACTCAAACCATCCCTCTGCATGAGTCGGGACAGCTGCGTCGCCGGATCACTGCCAAAATACACACTCGTCAGGTGGAGATTTCAGTGTTGGCTTACACTTGGTAACACTTTATTTTACAGTGTCCTTGTTACATATGTTACATGTACTTACCATAGTAATAACAGTAAATTATGCATAATTACATGCAACTAACCCTCAACTAAATCTAATCCTAGAGTAAGTACATGTAGTTGCTTATTATTACTTGTATTAACTTGTAATAGTGTAACCCTTTATTTTAAGGTGACGTAGTTACATTGTACTTACTCAAATAAGTACCGAGTAATATTTTGGTTTGGTTTAGGGTTATTTACTTGGGTAATTATGTATAATTTACTGTTATTACTATAGTAAGTACATGTAGTAACTACGTCACCTTAAAATAAAGTGTTACCCAAAACTATTAAATAATTTTTGCAAAGCTGGAAAAGTAAACGTAAACCTCCATGAAAATTTGAAATTGGCAGCTGAAAAAAGTTTGTTTGAAGTACTAAAATGACTAAAACTGAAACAAATATTAAATTAATATTATAGCTAAATGTATATAAATAGGTGGATATAGCTAAATAGAAATATTGAAAAAAATATAAAGTAACATTAAATTACTGTAAGCTATAATAAAAATGAAAACCTATAGGATAAAATAAAAGCTAAAATAACATTATTATCTGCTTTAAAAACTACTTTAAAGTAACCAACCCAATCTGACTCGCGTTACAATGATTTATGAAAAACAGAGAAACTAAAAGATTTAAAAATGTATATGTATATCATACCAGTATACGACAACAGTGTGGGTTAGGAACCGAGTGAGACGTCGAGTTTCGAAAAGCAGCGGCACATCCAAAATCACATACCTGTAGCCTAAAGAACAACACACACACAAGCGTTTATTCACGAGACTCATGCCTACTCATAATCTGCTTTGTGTGTGAGTGTACCTTTGATGAAGTACAGCAGTATTTGTTTGAACATTTCTTTATGTATTTCTGGGTGTGTGATGGAGTTCAGAAGTCTTCGTTTCTCTGGGTTGGAGAAGATTATCTGCCCCAGTTTCTGTCTGTCAATCTCGCCATTGTCTAACAATATTTCCTGTCCAAAGTGCCGCAAAATCAGTCTGTACGCTGGGCTCTGGGGCTTCACCACTGAAGCACAGAGAAAAAACACACAAATAAAGCACACATATACACACATACACCATATATAGGCCTATATAAAAACAGTACTAAACACCTTTTCGGGCAACCAGATCTGCATCGATGACAGGACAGCCCAGCTCTTTGAGTTGAGAAGACACTGTGCTCTTCCCTGATGCGATCCCTCCGGTTAACCCCACCAGAAACATGCTGAAACAGACAGAAAGCATCATTTACCCATTATCATTTACAGTATGTGGCTCAAGAATATTGATCACTGGCGCTTTCTAGCGGCCACCACTGGAATTTCAATGAAAATTTGGGCTCATTAATATGCATTTACAAGAGCAGTAGGAAACCTGACAGACTCAAACAACATTTCTATTAATACTAACTAACATTATGATTGTTGACTTGTTTATATCTGTACATTGTGCGGTAAAACATATTAATTCAGTTGACAAATTTTGCTTAGCTCAAATCACTCATACCACAACAATAATGTGATTATAAATAGTAATAAACACTACTGACATTTAAAAATGTTAAAAATATACAGAAAACGCAGTTACCCAACAGCAATGACCTACTTATGCTGTAAACAGAGATTATAAACGCGTTTCTGCATATACATTTAGACGAAAATAAAGACGAGCCTCAAAGAAACCCCAAAACACAAATCTCGCGCTTAATGGAGGGTTTCTAAAGGGTTTGACGACTCTTTAATAATACTAGATAAATATATTCCCATTATTTGTGTACATAACATTGACCTGTTCGCTTGAAAGCAATGTTTTTCTCTTCCTCCTCTTGGTAAATAATTCAACATAGCACATTAGCGCCGACACGCGGCCTGGAGCGCAAAGACAAGTCTGAGAATGTGGAGTACACAGCTGAAGTCTCAGCAAAGCTTTTTACAGGGAAGGTTAATTAATTAATCCCTGCCTGAACCAACAAACTGGTTTACCATTGCCTGTAGTAGGCCTATTTATACAATGACAGGCAGGTAGGCCTACACTATGTTGAAGCAAGAGTAGAAATGGCAGATTTCCAAGAGGCTTTATTGAACAACCTTGCTCTATTTTGACATTTGTCAAAAAGTCTTTGCATTTTTAAGCTTGTTCTATGATAAGGAGTGGAACTATATATGATTTAGATCAAATGTTATCAAGACAACCAGACTTTCAGGAAAAAAGCTTTGAATTCTGGGTAAATAAAATGTATTTCTATTAGTATTTAGTCTCACAGGTCATTATTGTGAAATCTTTGTGTGAAATCTTTTCATATTAATTAATAAAGAACAACACATCACATCAATGCAATTTGTAATGAGTCATTGCATTAGCTGGTATTATATGCGGGCAATGAAAGTTAAAAAATAAACTTCTATACTCTAAAAGATGATTGACAGCTCATCTGCGCTGTAGACCAAACTTTCAGTTTCATATTTAATACAAACAGAAATGAAGGGAAAAACCCACAAGAAATGGAATTTCTTTATTTTATACCACATGACTTTCGGACACGTCAGAAGTGAAACAGTCCATTTCACATGTGATCTTTCTAGGATATTATGAACAAATTATAAAAATTGCAAAAGATCCATCTGTTACATTTTAGAACAAATAAGCAAATCTGTTGTGCACAATGGAAACAACATCATATCAGAGCCATATTCATATTCAGTCAAAGAGAGAAATATTTACACAGTACAGAGGGAAGTGTGTTTTAGAGCACCACATGTACATTGACAAAGATTTCCTGTGTAAATAACCCACAGGTTGTGAACAAAATCTGAACAGATGGAGGAAGTGAATGGCTTTTGATTTCAGCTCTTATTGGTTTGAGTAAACCTCGTGCTAAAAAGAGTGTGCAAATCTAACCTCAGTGAAATTGTGGGTGAGTTATTATACATTTTGAGAGGATTAGGGGTGTCAGCACTTATAGTAGCCTATATAATCCTCTGTAGAAATCCACAACAACAGCGTAAGCTATAGATTTTAAATCTCACTCTTAATCGCCAACTTTGTGATGAATAATCCAGAGCTTAATCTCAGTTCCAGTCAAATTTGTGTAATAGTTATTATAAGGAAGAAAGGAAGGGTTGCAACACACATATGAGACATGTTGCAACAGCGCTGTCATTTGTTGTGAGTTGACAGTCATTGCAGGAGACAGCATTAATCACTGGTCTACATGTGATTGGCATCAGATCAGCATGAGCAGAGCTATTTTTGTTAAAGTCTCTTTCTATCATGTTTGATAGTCATCAAATAGCTCTCGAGTGTCTCAGCCGTCATGCTCCATACGGTACCCTGTAAATCTGCCTTAATCATTCAAAATGTTGCTTTAAAATGATACAAGTGTTGTGCTTGTTTTGATGATGGTTAACACGAGTCAAATAATAATACGTTTTTTGACAAATTGTCCATAGAAAAGTAACAAATTAAGAAGTGTCGTAAATTACTAGCTTTTAATATCTGAATGGCTTTTTAAAATGAGCAAAGTCAGATTTTTTTCACAGTCAATGCAAGTTACAGACAGCGTGAATATTAACAGCGCTGGAAAAGTTTTGACCTGTAAACTGGTATAGAATATTTCAAATTGGCATTTGAAATTTTGGCAAATTTCTTCCCATTAGGCATCAATATAAGATGCATCTATAGCATCCACTTTCATGCTTGAATAGTGTCTATTTTAATTTGTTGGCATAAAAAATCTGTTGTCCTATACTAGTTATCTCATGCACATATAGGCTATCATACATATACACAAAATGCAAATAGCTCTCTTTTAAACAAACGAAAGGCCGACTAAAAATGCTAATTGTGGGGAATATACATTCATTTCTACTGTATCACAGTCAATGCTTTTTCATTGTAAGTGAGAACAGGGTCCCATTGAAAAACCTAATTTGGAATCAGCTTTTCCTAAACAAATCTTCAAGTGCTAGCTTTAAACTAGGTGCATTGGAGTGAAAAATGTGGTACGGCATTAAAAAGGAAAGGATTTCATATTACAATAAATCAAAATGCATTATGTAATAACTTACAGAAATTGCTATAACATCACATCACACATAAATGTGAACATAAAAAGCCTTAATATAATTTTCCTCAAGATAATTAAGGACTAACGGTAAAAAATCTGGAATGTTTGAAATCTGAACTGTACATTTCAGATGGAAGATTGAATGAGGGATTGACATCAAAATTATGAGTATTGAAGGTAGAAGAACGAAGGGATACCAATAAATATACTGCATTAGAACATAAGGAAACAAGAAACTTCTCTAAAGTTTAACATGAAGTTCTGGAGACATCAAGTCCTTTGACACAAGCTAAAATCCATCCATTCAAAAAGTTTTTTATCCCCAAATCATTGAGAGTGAAAAGGTACTTTTGGATCCAATAGTTTGTAAGAGTCTAATTGGTTTGGAAATGACCGTAGACTATAAGACAAAGTCTTCCTCTTTGTGTGTTGATGTGTTGTGCTTTATTTGAATGCACTCGCCCTTCTTCTTTTTTGGAAACGTCAATCAAATTATCAAGACACAAATAATCAGTCTGTGTGTGAACATTTTTGGGTGACATTTGTAAAACTTTCAATTCGAGTCATTATCAATTCGAACACATCTTTAGTTTGTCTAATTGGTCAAGGCAGCTGCTGGGATTGATTTTCTCACTCTACTTCTTGGCATTAAACACCATAAGTGGGCGCTCTTCAATACGCTGCCAGGGACTTTTCTTGTTCTCATCTTTATCGTCAAGGTCGTTGTCATCTTCTGGGCTGGTGACAGAGTCACGTTGCGTTTCGCTGTTGCTACTACGTGAGCTGTTACCCCTGCTTCGACCCCTTCTCGGCATTGAAGACCCCCTTGGTTCCTCGGGACCGTCATCCAAAAGAGGGGTCAAAGGGTTTTCCAGTGGCGAACTGGCCCCCATGCGGCTCACTCCTCCACTGAGGTCCAGAGGGTCATGATAGGTTGGTTTAAAGTAGTGTTTCCCGCCACTTGTACCGCCGTTTCCTCCGTGGCCCTTGCGCCCCCTTCCGTGGTGTTCCTCTTTGGTCTTGCGACCGGACGCGGATTTGCGGTCATGTTGGGTATCGTGAAGACTTGTATCTCCGTTTCGGTCTTTATTGCTCCCGGCAGGGGCGCTCAATGTGCTTTGTGCGCTGTGGTTCCCGCTGTGCGTGCCTCCGTGGCCGAGATCAGCACCTACATCTATGTATGAGTGGCGTACGTGAGCGTTGGCACGGCCGTCGAGTGATATAAACCAGGCACGAGGATGTTGCTTTACCCCCAGCTCCAGAAGCTTCTTCTCCGTGAGGGCTTGTAGCTCCCCATTCATCTGCGAAATGGTGGAGTCATTGAACAAAACAGGGATGTGAACCGGTCCTGGTGTTCCACTTGAGGGCCAAACACTATCATCTGAGCCTGCTGGAGATGCACCTTGTTGGGCTTCTGAATGACCTGAACCAGGGGTCTGGCCTTGGTGGTTTTGGCCTTGAATCCCGCTGCTGGCTCCCTGTGAACTCTGTCCGTCTCTGTCTGCCTGGTTCGCTCCATCCTTTCCCTGATCTGTGCCACCGAACTCTGACGAGAGCCTCATGTAGTGGGCCGGGATCACAAGAGTTGGTACCATAGAACGGTACATATTCTCCTTCATCTGATCCAATGAGCTGCAGAATATAATCTGACCTGGTTGCGTGTTGAGTGACGTTGGACGAGCAAGGTGATCTGGCCCTTGCAAGACCTGCGAGTACTCCGGTGGCTTGTCAACATTTGGTGGAGAAGGCGGATCAGACGTGTAGCCACGGTTATCATTGACAACGTGCCTCCGGCGATAGTCGTCCTTCTCGCCGGGGCTGTAGTTGCGTCCGTAGTCCTCGTGTAGAAGATTGCTGTCCAGATTGCTTGTATCTGTGGATCGATGCACCTTCATGGGGAAACTCTCTGCATTTCTTTGGGCACCTTTGGACTGCTTGGTCTTAGAGGAATGCCGAAGCTTATGGGCAGGAACGTTTCTGGTAAACTCTTCCCGAGCACTCTTGAAGGCATGGGATGGGGATCCCTCGGATTTGTTGGCGTCCAAGTTGCCATTGGAGGCAGCGGGTTCAGCATGGCCACCACAGATGAGGTTCAAGTGGGACATGGAGGTGCCTTGGTCCCGTTTGGATCCGTTCAAACCAGATGGACCTTGAACCTGTTTCTGCTGCCGTCGGGGCTTCAGACACTTTCGTCTGGAAAATAAATATTGACATTTAGTAATCTTGTAACATGTATCTTACAATCAACCCAGGTTCAGTGGGAAGACATGCCTGACATGCTGCAAAATGATTTTATAGTACGTCGTTTCTCACATGTTTAACAATATTTTCAAAGTGAAATGTCCTGTGAGGGGTGCAAAAAGCATGTTCATGTTTTATTCAAAACCAATTAACATGAATCTGGCAATGTTGTTGGTTGTTGTACATTTCGTGGCAGTTGAACTTGGTGCACGTGGTGCTTAATGCTATATTGCGTTTGAAACTAAAGTACCACCTACACTAAACCGAAAATGTTAAGCAAACATAAGATGAAAATGCATTTGCTGAAGCAACCATGCCATTTTAGTTTGCAAATTTCAAAACGTATTTGTTTACAAATCCTACACATATGGTAAAAGTGTTTTGAGGTTATAATAACATACTATTGTGTAAGGAACTTTATTAATCAATAATCTGCCCCTTTAATCATAATTTGTGAGAAATGGATTAAACGCTGCCGGCCTTTTACTGCCTTCCTTTCAGCTGGAAACTGAAGTGAATTGTATGTATCATAGACTGTGAGAAAAGATGGACAGCATGTCTCCGCTTCCTTCCACTGTAGAAAAATAAAGCCAAAATATCCCAGTTTGGGAAAAACTTAGTTCGGAGCCCAAGTCTGCGCAGTAGTGATCCTGAGGTGGACCCGTGGCATCAAGGACCCGCCCACACTTCCGCAGACTCAATCGCAAGCACAGCTGTCAATCATGATGTTACCCCCTTTTTATAGCATCGAAAAACGAACTAAAACCAAACTTATTGGGAAAACGAACACTTGAACATACAGCTGCGTGATGAGAACTGCTGTACCTAAAATGACCAAAACCATCTTTGGGAAAAAAATCATTTGAAATGTAATTGGATTTTTTAGTTTGCCTTGCATCCCATTTGCTTACATGGAGAGGGCGGGGTTTAAGACCTGTACTGCAGTCAGCCACCAGGGGGCGATCCAAATGCTTCACTTTCAAGATGTGTGCGGCACACTTGGTATGTATAAATACTTTTTTGGTTAAACATTTTTTAGGAGGAGGCATGTTCTTCCAATGAGCCTATTTTGCTTATAATAACACATGATTTAGACAAACTAGTACACACCTGCAGTAGTAGAGTAGGACACAGAGTAAGACTAGTACCAGCAGTGCCAGAGATCCCAGGATGGACAGCAGGAAGAAGGTGTGGTAGGCCGTGATGTCCCTCAGGCCTGGGTGAGACAAACCTGAGCCTAGTGTTCAAATACAAAGCATGCTCAGCCTTCGTGTGCTTTTTTTGTTGTTGGCGTAAACCAATGCGGTTGCATTTGAGTATATCACCTGCTGAAGAACGGAAGGCTGCGATCCAGTAGCCAAGCTGGGAGGCAGTGAAGTCCCACGTTAGCTGTGTTCCCTCTCGAGTGATAAATCCTGTTCCATTTCGTACCCATAGTCCTAGAAAACAAACACATAGCATTATTTACAAAATGATGAGCTAGCATTGATTGGGCTTTAGCAGGACTTTCTGGAGGACTTTGTTAAATAAAAGCATGTCTTTAAGGTGTCTTAAGCATGATAGTACATACCTGTCTTGGTGTCGTACATCCATACAGGAATGCTGGTTGCGGATCGTATGCGAGTATCAGAAGGCAGAGGCACGGAGATGTGAACGGGCTCGGTGACCTCAACCGCTCGACCCTCGCGGTCAAACAGTTGTGCACTGACCGCTGCTATCGTTGTCAGGTCCGTCCAGCCATTCTCTCCTCCTTAGCACAGTTACACCATCATAAATATACTGTATTGTCTACAGATCTCTTTCATACTGCAAGACTCTCTTATCTCACAATTTTTAGTCTTATATAGAAAGACTGTAGTGTTTTTCGGACCTGTGTTGTTTGGTTCCAGAGCGAGTGGGTAAGGGAATGAGTTGATTTCATTCTGCTCTCTGGCTGTTGTTAATACTGCGGTCAGTTCTGTGTAGGAGGAGTTAAACTGTAGGCTCCGCCTTGGAACTTGCAGCCATGGCTGGCTCCGCCCACCTGAAGGTTTAAACAGTAATAGAGTACATTAGCGCCCGCCCCCTTTTTCAGCGGCACTGGTTCCGGAAGTATTTTTTCCATTCATTTTTCACATAGGGATTTAAAAAAAAGTAATTGTTAAAGAGTTATAGGCCATGAACCAAGACAATCAGCTACGAGAAGTTTTTGAAAATGGGACAAAACTACAAAGGTACAAGAGAAGACTGTGCTTAACGGATTTAGTGAGACAAAGAACTACAATGAAGCATTGCGAACAGCATAATCGAATTAAAACCGATGGAGAAACAAAACTACTCATTTACAATCGATTACATCATTCACAGTGCTTCATGGGAGTGGACGGAGCTAAAGAGTGTTGCTTGTTTCCACTCTCTGATTGGTGGAATTTTCTGTACAGCATCATGGGTAATGTAGTTTTTCAACACAAATTCCATTGTTAAACACGATTATTTAAAACTAAGTTGAAATTATGCGGGATGACGGCTTCAACAGAAGCAAATACCATTGATTAACAACCTTGTTGCTCACAGTAACTTTACTACTTTTATTATAGAGATTAATATGCCACATAATTAAAAAGTCTGGGCATAAATGTGTTTCTTGATAAATCGATGGTATTTGAGGTGGATTTGGATTTTCCAGAATTTGAAGTCACACAGAAATGTTCATCAATGGCCAAAACTGAAATGGAGCAGATTAGAATTACACAATCTTTTTCAAAAATGTTCCTTTTTTGAAGTTTTGTATGGGTATACAATATTTTTATACAAGAGTTTGTGTAAACCAACATTATTATATGATTATATACTAGACTGAATTCTTAAGTTTGGAAACCAACTGTATTTTGGCATAGAAATGTCTTCTAATGTGCGTGTATGACAACTAAAGCCACCTCTGTGTTGGATAAAAGCGTATGATAAATCACTAAATGTAATGTACGCTATATAGCTGGGTTCCCACTTAGGCAATTCACTTCCTTTGTTCTAACATTTTGTGAAATGTAAGCCTCTCCAAAGCACACCACAGATATAGTCTTTCCTCCACAATAAATGCCCTATGATTATAGTGGAATTGGAGCAATTAGATAGCAGATTCAGATGCAAAAAGATTCTGTAATGGCATTAGGATATTTCTGCTGTTGCTATGGTGACAGCTGCAGGAAACTGAAGTGTCAGGTTGACATAAGCTGAAAGCTTTAAAGAGAAGAAAATATTGATATATGGGCACATGCCATGCATTTGTCAACTCAGTGTCACTTATACGATATAATAATAATCGTATATTATGTGAAAAGGATTTTGTGATAATCGTGTGTATATACCGTACAAGTTGCTTTAAAGATCACAGATGTTTTCTTACTTGGGGAGCCGTGAAAGACCTGGATGACATCATCATATAGGATCAGTGTGCCAGGCTTCTGGGCGATCAGGTAAAGACTGACAGAGGCATATACTAACAGAGAGAGAGATTTGTTAAAAAAGTAGTCAAATAAAATGGCCACAGATGTCTGTTATGCCACACTGAACAGCATGATAACGGACATCAATATAAACTTCACCTACAGTATATCAGAATTAGCCGATGTCAATGACAGATTTTTACAGATTCTCTATGTTTACTCACAGGGTACGCGGCTGGCGTGCCATGGCACTGAGCTGGTGAGGTAATCTCTCTGAGATGCTGTAATGATTACCCATGTTCCTGTGCGGTACAGAAAGCTGACCACCTGTACACCATCACTGCCTGCTTTGCTTTGTGCCAGCACACTCTGGTTCCCATGAACCGTAATAGCAGCGTTGGACAGGGGTGAAAGATCACCGCCGTCAAACACCTGGACCCTCACCTGCACCTCTGAGAGGGATAAAACAAGTTCACATGACCAGATGCATGGCAATAGCATTACCAGACATATTTACGTCAAACATCAAATATAATAAATGGTCCTTTTAACCTATTATATGATGCACTAAAAGACCCAATGGGTATAGAAACCTCTTAGATTTGAGCACAGACAGCTTCATGATTCTCATAAAAAAAAATGAGGCAGCTCTCAAACAGCATTCACAGCTCACTCTGGAACAATAGCATGCAATCATATAGACAGCTGAAGTAATAAATAAGCACACTTCTAATGCGCCTGTAATGAGCTGCCAGTGGGCCTCAGTAAATCTTAGATTTGAATAATTGACAGGCACACCAAAAGCTGTTTAGATTCAATATGCTTTTTCGTGCAGCCAATAGCTTAGGAATTTCTAACAGGAAAAGGCCAGGATTGCAATAATATACACTTATTGTTTCTGGTCTATATAGCCATGCGATGCATTTAGAGTAAAATTCGTCAAAAATCTGCATTTCGGAATTTGCATTTAGCAATCAGAGGCTGATGCATACAAATGATATGCTTTTGCATTCATATTTAGCTCGTTTGCTCGATGTTTTACAAATAGCCCACCACTCCCTCATCCAGACCCGCTATGCGCCCCTTTATTCTCTACTCACCGAGAGCTTCCCTTTCAGGGATCGATTTGCCAGCTGTCCCTTTAAAACTGGACAAAAATAGAAAGAAAAGAAAACGAGAGAGCAAAAAGAATGGCATCTTCAAAGCTACATCGCTGTTTCCACCTCGTCAGCCATTTGTGTATGTGTTTTTTCAGACATGGTCGCCAGCATCCTTCTGTGTGATGCGGGATGCTGCGCTGCCGCCTGTCATTGTCAGTGGAAGAGGAAAAACAGCGGCCTCGTGTGGTCAAATTGAGCGGCGCTTTAAAAAAATCCTACTACACCAATATTGTTTGTTTTGGGAATTTGTTCTGTTTGCATAAAGGGGTGACCGGGGTAAGTTGCGGTAGGCAGCTAGGAGTTCATCGTGTTCCGGACCTCGGTGTTTTTCTGAGGTGTATATAATAAAGGTTGTGAAATAATTGCCTGTGACTGTGAAAGTCATGACTGCGAAACCATACATGTCTGGTTGGGGCAAGTTGTCATGTATTGTAAATGTTAATAATGTAAATGTATAAATGTATCCAATGTCATAATACAGTATTTGTTGCAATGCTTGTTTTACATTTTATTATTTCATAATTGTTTTATTGTTGAAATTTTGTTTTGTTCATTGTGACAACATGCCCCATTGGGTTTCACAATGGAAATTTGAGCTGTCTTGAGTAACTAAAAGGTTTTGATCTATCTATCTGTCTATCTATCTATCTATCTATCTATCTATCTATCTATCTATCTATCTATCTATCTATCTATCTATCTATCTATCTATCTATCTATCTATCTATCTATCTATCTGACATTACACTCGTATTTTAAAATGGATGCAAAGTTCTTTAATGCAGTTTATCAGAATAAAAGCCACACTTCATGGAAGTCTGCAAACATTGTATCAGTAAACACCTAGATGGCGCTATTTAAATAATGTATGCTGATCTAACTAAGTGAGATTCAATGAACTCAACACGAGGTCAGATTCAAATAAGAGTCCACATTGTGAGCCTGTTGACTTCAGGAATCAATAATTGTGGGAAAGGTGAAAGATATGAATGAAAGAGTGGGGTAAAGCCTGTCCCATGCTGACCCACAGGTATTCCTGCTGTGAAATAGGTCAGTGAACAGCTTATGTAAGCCAAAGGGAAGGGGGGTTCGAGGAGCTGGTGGTCTTTCCCCACTTATATGGAAAGGAATGAATCCTGGAAAATCTTTAAAGGGATAGTGTCATACTTTACTCACCCTTGTTCCAAACCTGTATAAATGTCTTTCTTCTGCTGAACACAAAGGAAGATATTTTGAAGAATATGGGTTACCAAACACAGTTGATGGACACCATTTACATACAGTAGTATTTCCCCCCATGGAAGTCAATGGGGCCCATCAACTGTTTGGTTACCCATATTCTTCAAAATATCTTCTTTGGTATGTATCTTATTATTATATGTTAGAAACTGACATTAATACTTTAACATTTTAAGAAATTCCCATGGCCATGATGGCACTATATTTTTAAAAAGATTTTCCTTTATATTTCCTTAGACATGTCATTGACCCACAGTTGTAAAGTGATAATAAACTTAAAATAAGATTATGAACTAAATTGACCACATAATCATAGCAGAGGTTGCGTATGACGTACAGGTAATGATTTTGCACGAATATTGACCTTTGTTTGATAGTAACACACCAAAATGTTTATTTTATACTCCCCGCTCCGCGTCCGCATACATGCTTAAACTAAGCCATGTTGTAAACTGCTGCCTGACCGTCCTTAATCTTTGATTGGCAGCCGAGACGTCCAATCACAGCGAAGTTCCCCGCGCGTTACGCGGCATTCTATTCGCTCATTTGCCACCGCGCGCGTCAAGCTGTTCCACGGAGACGTCATCGTCTCCTGACCAATCACAGCTCACTTCCGAGCCGCTTGTTTCCCGCCCTCTTCGCTGTATCTTTTACATTCTTTCGCACTAAGTATCAAAGGTACTTTGTATCCAGTTACGCTACACACCAGTGAGCTATCAGCATCTATATTGGGGATTTATTACGAGATTATCAGTACATATTTTTTATGTTTATGTTCCTCAAAAGCAGAAGGGAGGAAAGGAGCCCGTCACTTTGTTCCCGTCATCAGTAACATCAGTAAACAGCAGGTAGGGATGATGCTTTCTGACACTATAATGTACATCGGATGCATGATGATCTGTAGTGTGTTGGAGACGATGGGTGATGGAGATGTGTGGGGTATTTTGTACTGATTGCCGGTTTTTATAGCTGGTGTGCTAACAATCCGTTATTGGCCTTGATAATACTTGCAATAGCCCACAAATCCATCGCTATTTAATGACAGGAGACTCCCAGGTCAGCTGCATGCTGTCATTTCGACCTTTATAAACCTCCTCGCCTGCTGATCAAGCGTCTAATGCTAGTTTATAATGGATGAGTGTGTTTTCTGGCTCTGTGTTTGTTTCGCCCGCTAGGTTTTTTTTTTTTTTTTTTTTTGATTAATATGGGTAGTTACTGATTCATTGCTACTGTTATGCATTAAACACGTTTTATAATTCAGAGAGTCGGTTTCTTGTGGGAGGACTAAATTGCAATTTAAATGATAAGCCCCTGATAAAGTCTGGCACCTGTCCATTACGGTCTTATATCTTTTTGACTATTTTTTTTAAAATGATTTGAATATTATTATGTTTCCTGATTCCAAAAGATCATACTCCAGTGTTTTAGTGCAACATATGTGAAATGATTCACTCGTTATTTTTAATTGGGTTAAAGTTCATTCAATTCATCCCTGTGCAGTGCCCTCCTCTGGTCACGTGTGATGGTGCAGTTGTAAATGCCTCATTTGCATGTTTTCCCAGAAAGCAGCGCCCCATGTGATGACGTGAGATTGTTTATTTGCATAATTAAAGTTTTTTTTTTACTTTCTTTCTTACCAGATCTTTTAGTGAGCTTATTTTTATTCTATTTTTGATTAAATGTATTTACACATAAAAACATTTTTTTTATCATATATATTATATATATATTATTAAAAATACTAGCCTGGGTGTTGGGAAATATAAACAGTGGAGCATATTTTTATCTGAATTTTTGGGAACAAAACTTTTGATGAAATGAAAAAGTATGTTTTGTCCAGGTCAGGTCACATGGTTTAGAACTCATGACATAAAAAATTACATTCAGATTGTGTAATGTCTTCTTTTTATCACCTTTCTGTTACTTTATTATTTATATACTAGTATTATAGTATTTATTAATATTTTAATTATATTAATATTTATTATATTTTCAGTTTTCATTTAGTCATTTTGTTGTAATTTTGTCTTTTTTAGTAGTTTTTTATATTTCTATTTCTATTTATATAATTCTAAAATAGAAATATAATAGAATTGATATATTCTATTTATATTATAGTTAACACTAACAACGCTTATCTGTCACTGGTATAAATGAATTGTTTATATGCATGTGCAAATGTATAGGCATGTTAATTTCTTTAAAAATGCTTTGTGCTTTGACAGTGTAAAGCTTCTTTTACCAAGCCTGTGTAAGTCACTGTACATATAAAGATTTAATGGCGCACATAGACAGTGAATCTTGATGAATTCTGTATCAGTGTTTTGCTTGAGCAACAGACTGGTAGTCACGAGGGAACCCTTTGCTCTTGGTTGCCATAACAACACTGTTGCCATAGATACATCTTGTCTGGATGTAGATGTGGGAGTTGTTTTATTTATTTATAAGTTTGATTTATACATAAAGTGTAAGTGTCTGTTCTGTCCGAATGAGAAATGAAAAAGAATGAGTTTTAAAAGGGAGTTTCCGTTCGTTACACAGACCGGAAAGAGCTTCTCCACTATTTCATAAGCATAAAACAAACCCTTAACTGAAATGTCTGTATCAGCACTGCTCTTGCCTTAATGGATCATAACTCAAAATGTCAAACTTGTTGATTCATAATGGATGGGGATCAAGTATAAGTGAGATATTCCGGGATGGATACGTCGAGAGCTGCATGCATAAAGGAGCTTTGCTGCAGTGAAATTTGAGCCGCCGTTTTAAAAGCCTCTGTCTTCGTCTCACACTCTCTTCAGAAATGGCAGAAGCCCATCAGGCCGTGGCGTTTCAGTTCACCATCACCCCTGAGGGGATCGACCTGCAGCTGTCCCATCAGGCCCTGAGACAGGTCTATCTGTCAGGCCTCCGCTCCTGGAAGAAACGCGTCACACGCCTGAAGGTAAACGCCAAATCATATTTGCATCTTTCCTTATGTGATGTGTGTTATGTGATGAATCTGAATATTTAGTGGTAAATAATGTTTGGGTTGGAATTAGGTTTAAATGCAACTTGATTTTATTGGATTGTGGATGTTAGGCTATGATATTATTAGTTAAAGTGCCCCTATTATGCTTTTTCGGATATTACCTTTCATGTAATGTGTGATATGACTTTTTGTGAAGTTTCAAAGATCAAAGTGCAGATAAATGAAGTAATAGAGAGCCTAAGCCCCTCCCCTTCCGGTCGACCACCACGGGACCTTATTTCGGAAAAATATTGTATGGTAGTCAATGGCGAAAGACAACAAATATTTTGATCTCGTTTGAATTGTGCCCTGAATTACACATATGATGTTTGTCAATTTAAAAGATACATTTTAAAGTCAAGAAAGTCGCAGTTTGATGTGAAACTGTTGAGGTATAAGACTGTGAAAATACTTACAAAGACTACAAACCCCAAAGCCGCACATTTTCTCTCAATGAATGAAGCTAACTTTACTGAAGCTAACGTCTGTCATTGTTTCTATAGTCTTGCGTTATAATCGTAACGTTACGCCGTCACGCCTGAGTGTTTTGTACCAGACTGCACACACACGAGCAGCGGATCTCGCTCGTTGTTTCGCTTCCCGGGAGATGTAGTTCATCGAGCGATTTCCACATAAAACTAAATGTTACTCTTCTGTTTTATGACAAACTGCGACTTTCTTGACTTTCATAATTATCTTTTAAATTGACAAACATCATATGTGTAATTCAGGGCACAGTTCAGACGGAATAAAAAGATAAGTTGTCTCTCGCCATTGACTACCATACATATCTTTCCCGAAATAAGGTCCCATGAGCCGGAAGCGGAGGGGAGGGACTTGGGCTCTCTATTGTCTCATAAAAGAAAGAATCGATTCTGAACGGCCTGAAACGAGTCTTCAGTAATTTCCAGTCTTATTCCCCTGCATAAACCTAAGTAGGTTTGTAACAAATTTGCATAATGATGATCTTCATTGGCTGCCCGTGAACAACATCTACCTATATAGTAGATTTTGATATTTGATTGATTATTAAATCTGTCCGGTTTATTTTTGTGCTTGTTTAACGTTGATAATTCTCACACATTCCCCAGCTGCATTTCATAGTGTCTTTTGTTTATTCTGGCCGTCTTTTCTCATTTTTCTTGTGTTTGTTTATTGCTTCTCTCGTACAGAACAATGTGATCACCGGCGTGTATCCCGCTAGCCCGTCCTCATGGCTGTTTGTTGTCATAGCGATCCTGGCCACCATGTACACGCGCTCGGACCCTTCCATGGGCCTCATCGCTAAAATCCAGGAACATCTGCCTGTCAGGTAAAAGAGCTCACATTGTGGCCTCAGACTAATTGAATTTGATCCCAGTTCAGATAACAAATGAATGATCTGCATTGTGAACTCAACGATACACATGAAACATTTGTCATGCTCTTATGTAAGTCACTTTGCAAGCTTTTTCAAAGGATATGGGTTCCCGCCCATGAAAACATGAGCATGCCCGCAGAGGGTGTGTACCTTCACACACCTTGATTGAGTTGGTTTCAGACAAAAGCTAAAGTTATATTACAACACGGATGCTATTTTGTGTTCCAATAAATGTATGTGTAACGATGACTTTAATAATGAATATCTGGTAAAAATTCTGTCATTTTAATCCATTCTTATGTCTTTACTTTCTTCAAGAACAGACAAAGTTTTTTCCCTCTATTAGAATTTCTGAAATATTTGGGAAAAGCATTTTAATGTTATTATTTAAAGGTGCCCTAGAATGTTTTTTATTTATTATTTTATAATGTTTCCTGGGTTACCCTTATAATGTTAGTATGTTTTTTAGATAAAAAATAATCATAATTTAGAAATAAATGGCATTTTTCCTAGCCTGCTTTTAGCCTCTGATTTGAACACTCTGTTTGAAGGGGCGTGTCTGCTGTGGGATTCAGTGTAACCGCGGCCACTGCTGTGATTGGCTGTGGGATTCAGTGTAACCGCGGCCACTGCTGTGATTGGCTGTGGGATTCAGTGTAACCGCGGCCACTGCTGTGATTGGCTGACATGCTTGCATATGAAATAGCTACGCATTACATGTGAAACTCTCTCCCAAATACTTTTACTACTGCTATTATACGTTTTTACTATAACAGCTATCGAGATTAACGAATCGTGAGATGTTTTTAAAGTATTTAGATCTATTCCCATCACATAAAATGTTGCCGTGATGAGCATTGAGCAGATGACAGTGTGTTGATCGCGAGAATGAAGATCTTATCATTGCAAAGCAGTTTCTACACTCTCTCTGCTTTCACCAATGCAAACACGATGATGTAAATACAGTAAGAGCTTCGTTGTGCAGTAACGTGCGTCATTGATTTCATAACGAGTTTGGCAAGTGTCCAGATAAACTCGCGCTGTGTGGAAAGATTGTTCTTTGATCGCTTTCTGTATATAATTTGTTCACAAATTAAATACGATTATTTTCATCTTACTAAAAGAAACGATGTGAAGCTGATATTTTAGTCACTGGCTTGACTTACTGATGCATAAACAGTATTGAACGATTTTGAGAGAAAGATTACCTGTCTGAACTTGAACAATTACACATCAGAAAGTGTTGCTTGGTAGCTCGATCCGAGGCCAGCTCTGTATTGGCCCAAGTTGAGGAAACACTCGGTGAAATGTTTGGAAATTTCCAGAGAAAATAAAATCAACCCAATGTTTCTTCAGAAGGCCCAGATGAAGGAACTAAAAAATACTTTTGTGTTCATGTGTACATCCACACTGAGCAACTGCCATGCTTCGGCTGCGCAGTTCCGCCTGGCATTGAGGGCTGGCATTATGCAAATATTTGGAGGCGTACATATTAATGATCCCGACTATTGCGTCACAGTCGGTATTGTGTGGAGAACCGACCGTTTTTCAGGGGTGTTTTTCATAAACGTGAATTAAATGAGAACGCGAAAACAGTCCAGTTTGAGATTCACTCTATGTCATGTCCATGCACTGAACTCTTGTTATTTGACTATACCAAGGTAAATTCAATTTTGAATTATAGGTCACCTTTAATACTTCACTCCTAAAGTTTGGGGCCTGTAAGATTAAAAAAAAAGAAATGAACAGTTTAATTCAGCAAGGATTCATTGATCAAACGTGACAGTAAAGACATAATAATGTTACAAAATATTTATGTTTCAAATACTGTAAATGCTGTTCTTTTGAACGTTCTACTCCTCAAAGAGTCCTGAAAAAAATGTATCATGGTTTCCACAAAAATATTAAGCAGCACAACATTGCAGTTCAACGTTGATAATAATCAGAAATGTTTCTTGAGCAGCAAATCAGCATATTAGAATGATTTCTGGAGGATCATGTGACACTGAAGACTGGAGTAATGATGCTGAAAATTCAGCTTTGATCAAAGGATATAAATTGCCTTTTTAAATGCATGAAAATAGGAAACAATTATTTTAAATTGAAATAATATTTAACAATATTACTGATTTTACTGAATGTTTGATCAAATAAATGCAGCCTTAGTGAGCAGAAGAGACTTCTTTCAAAAACATTACAAAAACTTTTGAGTGGTAGTGTATGCATTTTTAGATTTTTAGTGTTATTAAAAAGACTTGAAGTTGTGTCCTCAGGTTATGCACCAAGCCTAAAATCTCCTCATCATGCAACATTTAAATACTTTTTTTTTTAATCATTGTTTTTTAATTTATTTATTTATTTAAGGGAAGGTCTTACTGAGATACAATATCTCTTCTACCAGGAAGTCCTGGTCAAGATGTGCAGCAGAAGAAAGAAAATTCACACAAAAATACAAAGAAGAACATGAAAACCACACAGTAAACAAACACAAAAAAATAGGTCTGATAGGATATTTACAATCCTTAAAAAATGACATTCACCTTATCAAAGTGCACCAGTTTCAAAGTGTCCCATAAGCTAGAAAAGTTCTGAAGTATTGCATACAGCAGTGTAATGCTGTGTGTGTTTGGTTGTAGTGATTCCCTGAGCATCCAGTGTCGGACGGTGGTTTCTGCCGTGTTGTTCAGCACTCTGCTCTGGTTCTCCCTGATCTTCACCATGAGGCTTTGCCTGAAGCAGTTACTGTCCTATCACGGCTGGATGTTTGAACAGCACGGGAAGGTGTCCAACACCACAAAAATCTGGGCGGTAAGTACAGTCATGCCATCAGACACACCTAACCTGCAACCACCCAACCTGCAAGTGTAAATAAAGGTGAAGTGTTTTCACCAAACAGAATAGTAAAAATAAAGACTTCCAGAACACGCATGCCATCCACTATTGGTTGGCAAACCAATCAATTTGCTGCATTGGAGTCAGTCAGTACAATTTTATTTGTATAGCACTTTTCACATTACACATTGTTCCAAAGCAGCTTAACAGAAAATCACGATATTAATATTTATAATATCTTCATGTCTTATATTTAGCAGAATAGAGCTGCGCAATAAAATAGTCGAAATTTTGCAAAGATACGAGCAATAACACAGTTGAGAGAGCCTAGTATATATCGCCCTATACATGAGTATAATGTGTGCATGCGGGTAAAGTTGGACAGGTATCCAACTTTATACAAAAAGCTGAATGACAAAATATGACATTTTGCAATTAAATAAATCAGTCAGTTGAGATTTGCTATGTAGTGTATATCGCTTGATGTGAGTGTACTGTATGTTTGTGGAGGAAGTTGGATATAATATGTGTACAACTTTATATATAGAGTACGTTTGTGACAAAATAAACAATCACGCAGCTGAGATTTGCAATATAGTAGATATTGCTTTTGCTGTACGTGTCTGGCTTTGAATCAACCAGTGTTATTTTTAATATCATTGTGATACTATTATATTTTTTATTAATATTTTACATTTTTCTATTTTACATTTTCATTTTAGTTAAATTCGTAGTCATTTTGTTGGGTTTTTGTCATGTTTTTTTATTACTTTTTATTTAAGTTTGAGTTATTTTAGTTAGTACATCAAGTTAAACTAAATAATAATGAAATGTTTTGCCTTGCCAACTAGCTGAAATAAAATAAGTGTAAGTATTTTTAAATGCTATTTAACAGTTTCAGTTAACGCTTTTTTAATTTCAAGTAACGGGAAAAAAAATTGTTTTTATTTTTAGTTAACCGTAATAACCCTGGAATCAACCTTCAAATATTTGATTTATACTGTACATAGTTGTCTATGCATATTTAACTGGATAGGAGAAAGTATTTGAAAATCACAAGTAAAAACCCTTTACCTTATAAATGTGTGTGTTTTCAGGCCATGGTCCGGATCTTCTCCGGCAGGCAGCCTCTGTTGTACAGCTACCAGGGCTCTCTGCCAAACCTGCCCGTTCCGACAGTCAAGGACACTGTTAACAGGGTGAGATCATCATCATCATCATCAGCAGCAGCTGCAAACTGCATCACTAAATACACTTTATATGGCAAAAATGATGATTTATTAACATTCCAAGCTGTCTCTCTTCTGCTGTAGTTCCTGGAATCGGCGCGTCCGTTGATGAGCGATTCCGAATACGAGAGGATCACGACTCTGGCCAAGGAGTTCGAGAGCAGTCTTGGGAACCGCCTGCAGTGGTACCTCAAGCTGAAAGCCATGTGGGCCTCCAACTATGTGAGAACAACCAGCAAACATCCACATGAGCTTAACATGCAACCTTCAAAATGCTGTTTGCAACCTGTTTTACTTCCATGGTCTGAAATATTTCAGAGCGAAACTGAATGTTCAATTAAAGGAGAACTCCAGCGCAAAATGAACCTTTGGTCTAATAAAACATTGGTACCTAGTCAACCGTTCTCTGAGATTTGTTTTCATGATAATCGAATGTAAAGAGTTTTATCTCTAAAAACTGTTTAGCGTATAACGCTAGTAATGGGGGCATTTAGTAAGTAAAAAAGAAATCGCTAGTTTATACCACTAACAAGGCTCAAAATAGCCCCACACGAACACAGTAACATAATGAGGGTCCCTGCATGCAAAACGAAGCATTGAGAACTTTGTAAGTGTACAGACCGTTTAATGAGAAGATATTTTATGAAGACAGTCCACTTCGTGTATACAGACAGGAGCCATCTTTGGAAAACAGTCTCGACTAATCAAACCACGAACGACGTGCTAAGTGAGCTGAACTGTATGAATGGCGTTCGTGGTTTGATTAGTCGAGACTGTTTTCCAAAGATGGCTCCTGTCTGTATACACGAAGTGGACTGTCTTTATCTTTATCTTCTTATTAAACGGTCTGTACACTTACAAAGTTCTCAATGCTTCGTTTTGCATGTAGGGACCCTCATTATGTTACTGTGTTCGTGTGGGGCTATTTTGAGCCTTGTTAGTGGTATAAACTAGCGATTTCTTTTTACTTATTAAATGCCCCCATTACTAGCGTTATACGCTAAACAGTTTTTAGAGATAAAACTCTTTACATTCGATTATCATGAAAACAAATCTCAGAGAACGGTTGACTAGGTACCAATGTTTTATTAGACAAAAGGTTCATTTTGCGCCGGAGTTCTCCTTTAAGAAATTGTAGGACGGAATTGAATTTTAGTTATCAGGATTTGATTGGTTCATAAAGAGTGAGGATTACACACCAAATGATTCGTGATTTGAGGAAAGTGGTTAGAAAGGATTTGTGTAGTTGTTCAGAGTAGGAACAATTGCATTTTTGTTACGTTTTAATGAAAGAGTATAAAAACAATCAATTATATTTTATTTAGAATAAATAGTGTGCTGATTAGCAGAGACAAGGAGTTAAGTTTAATATTTATTTAATAAGAAGGCAAATTGGGTCAATTTTGATTTCACGCTGACCTGAAAATCATCTTGTGCTAGTGGGATTGTGCCGTAGGATGGTTCAAAGATTTCCTGACCTGTTTTACTTTGAGATTGAATTGAGGCTGGGCGATTATAGCTAAAAATGTACTTCTCAATATTTTTCCAAATATAGATGATTTTCAAAATATATATCGATATTTCTGCATTTGCTCTTGAGAAATTTAGGGTACGTTTACACGACATTGCATTTTTCAGGCTGTACCTACCATGATTTGAGTGTTTAGAAATGAAATTTATAAGATGATTGTTGTCAGATTTCATTGGTGATTTCAAATATGAAATTTAATGAACAGCTGCTTACTATATAAGCTAAACTTCTCAACATTTTTGCAATGTACACAATATTCACTAATTTTATATTGTCAACAAAGATATCGCAATAATGGATTTGTTTAGACTGAATTAATTTTTCACTTAATTTTACAGTGACTTTGTTACACAAGTTAAATGTAGTTACTGTAGTAATAACTATAAATTATAATTTATAGTAATAAATAAATTATAAACCAAATCCTAACCCTAACCCTATAGTAAGAACATGTAGGTAATTAATATTACATATTATTTAAATGTATATTTACACTGCAACACGGACATCTTAAAATAAAGTGTAACCAATGTTTCTTGTCTGATCTTTAAGGTCAGTGATTGGTGGGAGGAGTATATCTACCTGAGGGGGCGTGGCCCAATCATGGTCAACAGCAACTACTATGGAATGGTAAGACTCGCTGTGAAAACACTCGTATAAACAAGCAGGAAGTTCTAGTGGTTTGTGTGATTTTTATTTTTTTAAAGTAAGATTTTTTACCTTAAAATAATGTTTCCAAAATGGTTTCAGTGGTTCATTAAGTCGTAACAGGGTGAAAGGCACTTCTGGATTCGCTTTGCGGTCCTATATCTGATATATCCACTCTATGTCAGATTGCCAGATCGGGTCGAGTTTCTGTAGTTCTAATGAGACATAAGAAAACTACAAATTTGACTTGCTTTACGTCAAGCGTTAAAATAGTCATTATTTAGTTTTTCTTTGTTTCTGATGTCGCAATACATCATAATTTCATGAAATCATGCAACATACTCTACCTTGTCTGTGGACATCGTTCATTCCAAAGCCGGTGCTGGATAAACAACGAGCGTGAGTGCGACAGTAGGCTGCGGTGGGCTAAATTATTTACGACAGCGCTAATGGGCAATTCCGCTTCCAACCTGTAGGGCGACTGCAGAGGAAAAGTTACTTGGTGTTGCTTTAAGTCGTGCTCTTTCATTCGCAGGACTTCCTGTACGTGACACCGACACCGATTCAAGCGGCGAGAGCAGGAAACACGCTTCACGCATGTCTCTTGTACCGCAGGAAACTCAACAGAGAGGAAATCAAACCTGTGAGTCCACATTGCAGCACTGACAGATGGTATGAGGTGGAGGGTGAAAGCCCTCGTCGCCCCGAGCGAGGACACAGATTGATCACAGAGCTGTTTTTAGCTGTGCATTGAACTTTGTTGGACTTTGAGTTATATGGATTGGGTAATAGTGTGTGTGTGAATAGGGAAGAGCCACAATCATCTGTATCTACTGAGTCCGTTTTTTGCATACTTGCATTAAAGAGAAAATAGTACGCAGAAGCAAAAACGTTTTCCCGTTATATGTACATATACCGTATCGTACGCTACAAAACTTCCTAATTAGTTCATATATATATCAGCAAAACTTCACTCCAGTTTACATGCAGTATAAAGCAGAATAGCATATAACCGCCCACATTTATATATGAACATAATGTATTAGCATCATTTGGTGAAAGAGCATTTGAACTATGCCAGTATGCAGAGATTAGATAACCATAACAAATCATTTACATGTTTACTGTTAGTTACAGTAGCAGTTATAGCTTTCTTAAAGGGATAGTCCATTCATTATAATGAAAATGAGAATTTTCAGTTTTGTGTGGCCTGTCCCTATAACTGTAATGGTCAGTGAGAGAGTGGAAAATGGTTAGGTTACCTTGACTAACATTATAACTCTGTCTTTTAGGGTCGTGTTCCAGGTTTAAATATTCCTTTGTGTGCCGCTCAGTGTGAGAGGATTTTCAACACCACACGCATTCCAGGAGAAGAGACGGGTAACGCTAAATGATTTGAATGTTTAATGTTCACCAAGGCTGAATTTATTTGATTAATAAATACAGTAAAAACCATAATATTGCGAAATGTTATTACAATTTAAAATGACTAATTTCTATTTTAATATATTGTAAACTGTAATTTATTCCTGTGATCAAAGCTGAATTTTCAGCATCAGTGTCACATGATCCTTCAGAAATCACTCTAATATGATGATTTGCTGCTCAAGAAACATTTCTGATTATTATCGATGTTTGAAACAGTTGTGCTGCTCAATATTTTTGTGGAAACTGTGATACTTTTTATCAGAATTCTTTAATGAACTGAAAGAACAGCATTTGAAACATGAAATAAAAAGCTTTTGTAACATTATGAATGCATTTACTATTACTTTTGATCAATTTAAAGCATCTTTGCTAAATAAAAGTATGGCTTTAAAAAAAAACAAGTTTGAACATTTACAGACTACTAGAATTAAAAGCTCTAAACTCATTAGAGAAATAGAGAGACTGGTTCTGTCTGTTTGTGCATCTCTATTTCTATTTTTCTTCTTGTCTTCAATAACCTCTTCAGTCTCTTAAGTTCATTTTTCAGTCTTTCCTCCATATTTCCTCATTCTTTCTAAGATGATAGGATGTTTGACATTAGTCAATTTCCTGGAAGGGTCACAAGTACAAACCAACTTACTGAATAAACTTACACACACGTGCCCACACACACACACACGCACACCCTGGTCTGGCCTGGTTTGTATTGTACACACTGACTGACTGATACACAAACACACTCAGATTTGTCCTCTTCTAGTCATCAGAAGCAGTTTTTGGCACCATTTTCAGATGCTTGATTTCAGATGCTTCAAAAGCTCATAATACACAAAGCATGAATGCAAGCAGTGAGAATTTGCATTGAATGTTTTTCTGTGTGCATTTAGATTCTCTGACCCACTGGCAGGACAGTGAGTATGTTGCGGTCTTCCACCGAGGCCGTTATTACCGCCTGTGGCTGTATCATGCTGGCCGTATGCTGTCTCCCAGAGAGATCGAGCACCAGGTTCAGCGTATCATTGATGACCCATCAGCCCCGGCGCCCGGAGAGGCCAAACTGGCAGCCCTGACGGCAGGGGACAGGTATACACAAACACACACACACGCTCTGACGCACTACACAGGGTTCATTTACCACAAAACAAACATGCATGTGCTCCGATTTCTCTTTGTAAATAAATGTAAAATGCTACACTTTAATGAAAGTTGGCAAAGGTCCAGTGAATGTATATCAAACGATTGGTTAGAAATGTAATTCTTCACTTTTTAAATGAATTTCTTTACTAAATATTAGTAATATTTCAGTCGGTGTTATTTTAGTATAATAGTTTAATTAGATTTTATTTTTGCATTTGCTGTTTTCAGTTTAATGTAAAAGATTTTAGTTTTTAAAATTCAAAAGTTTTAGTAAGTTTGTTGTGTTTTTGTCATTTGTATCCGTTTAAAAAAATAATATCTATATAGTTTTAAATAATATGTATTTCAATTTTAGTTATTTTTGTACATCAATTAAATGAAAATGAGAAAAAAATGTTTTTTACGTTTTATTTTATTTCAAGCAACACTTTTTTTATAGTTTTGGTTAACTATAATTACCCAGATTTTAGTATTTTTAATGCATTTATATTATTAAGAATCCATTTCACTGATATAAAAATTGGGCATTGTGCAATGGACGATTATTTAAATGTAAACCATCCCTTGATTCTTTCTTTAAGTGTTTTCTATGAATGCTTGAATGGTTTGAACTTTCTTTCCCAGAATCCCTTGGGCCCAGGCCAGGAAGGAGTTCTTCAGCTCAGGGGTGAATAAGAGATCTCTGGACTGCATTGAGAAAGCTGCGTTCTTCGTTGCCCTGGACGACGATGAGCAAGGCATGATGGGAGATGATCCTGCTGGCAATTTGGATCGGTACGCCAAGTCTCTGCTGCACGGAAAGTGTTACGACAGGTGAGATGTTCATCCGTCCAAAACTGTCCGTCCGTTACGTTACAAATACGTGAAACTTATTGACAACACTAAAATTATTTGAGTATATTTGCTCTTATGCTGCCAAACATACATGCATTTATGTCTTTATTAAGAAAGTGTTTTGCTCTTTTTGTCTAAGGTGGTTTGATAAGTCGTTCACAGTGGTGGTGTATAAAAACGGAAAGAACGGACTCAACGCTGAACACTCCTGGGCGGACGCACCTATAATGGCTCATGTGTGGGAGGTGAGAGACAGAATGAGTGAAAAAGAGACAAACGAATGAGAGATAAACTCAGATAAACTAAATGGTGCTTGCTAAGAATGAATTGATACAGTAGGAAGATTTCTTGTCTTAAACAACAGGTTGTAAATAGTTCTTGCTTGACTAAAAATATTTTTTAATAAAAGGGATGGTTCAATTCTAGTAGATGCTTATTTACATCGAATGGCTGCTAAAATTCTATAAATTTTTATGTGAGGAAATAAAAAATTAAAATTAAAATCAATAATTTTAAATGTTACAAGTGAATTTAGGTATTACCGTGTTATAATGTACATTATGAAAAATTCATATTTATTTCGAGATTCTTTATGACTGTCAGTGATGAAATCATTGTAATATCTGGATATAAAGTTGCTTTTTTCTCTCGCATATTTTTGCTTGAACTTTGCATTTTTGCAACTTTTTTTCTTCCAGTAAATGCAAATATTTTTGTTATTAACACTAATAGAGTTTTTTTGCATATTTTACATAGTCTTTGCATTCTTGCAATTTTTTTAAAGAAATAATTAACTCAAAAATTAAAATTCATTCTCATGTTGTTTCAAACATGAATGTGGATAAATAAAGATAGTTATTCCTTTAAACTTATCAGTGCCTAATTTTTGCTAACTTGCAAGCATTGTTATTTTTCTTCCAGTAAATGCAAATCTATTTGTTATTGCTATGTTAGCAGTTTTTGTTATTAATACGATGTCAGCTATTTTCTAATACAATTGTCTCTTTCTCTCTCAGTATGTGATGACTACGGATTGTTTCCAGTTGGGTTATAATGAAGAAGGTCACTGTAAAGGAGACGTGTCCTCCTCCCTGCCTCAACCTTCTAGGCTAACCTGGGACATACCTGTACAGGTACAAACACACTGTAACACCTTCTCATGTTACAGTCATGCAGTGCACAGTGACACTGAATTATTGATCTTCCTGTATGTGTTTTCAGTGTCAGGAGCGTGTGAATCAGTCTCTCGCTGTGGCACAGGCCCTCGCCGACGACATCGACTTTCATGTGTTCCCAATACAAGAGTTTGGCAAGGGTGCCATCAAAAAGTGTAAAATCAGTCCAGATGCCTTCATTCAGATTGCGCTTCAGTTGGCCTATTATAGGGTAAGACACAAACCCCAGCGTTGTGTGCTGAAGTCATTCTCCTCAAGCTCACACTAGCAGAGGAACCACAGGTGTCAAGAATCACATTAACTATGAATATGTTCCACTAACACAAAGTGGCACAATACGTGTGGTTTTCATTTCTTTCAACACTAGAGCTATTGTTTTATTATTAATAACATAACCTTTTTTTGTGTGAAATGTTTGAAAATGTACTTGCTTTCATATGTTATCTAATGCAGTAACGTTAAAATATTTTTAAGTGTGACTTACTGTATATAAAATAAATTGTATATATATATATATATATAATACACTAAGTGTGTATGTTTCACACATCTCCATTGTCTATCTTAAGTGCCCCTATTATGCTCTTTTAAAGGCTCCTACAACAGGTTTACATGCATCCAAGGTCAAAAAACACTTGAATTTTGTCATAATATACATTACAACATCACCTCTTTTCTCCCAGTGTCTAAAACAGTTTGATAAAGGATTCTGTCTCTCTAAACCCCTCCGTTCCGAGAGCCTGCTCTGCTCTGATTGGTCAGATGGCCCAGTCTGTTGTGATTGGTCGATCGCTTACAGCGCGTGTCGGAAACAAAGCGTATATTGCCATATCTGAATTTCTTCCTCAGCGCTTATTTGTTGTTTGAGGATCAAAGTAGATGTTGTTCGCGGGCAGCCAACAAAGATCATAGGCGGTAGGCAAATTTGCATTATGCAAATTTGTTACAAACCTACTTCGGTAATTTCCAGTCTTACTTCCTGCATAAACCTAAGACTCATTTCAGGCAGTTCAGAATCTATTATTTCTTTAGGAGACAATAACTTCATTTATCTGCACTTTGATCTTTGCAGACGTTTTACATCCACAAACAGTCATATCACACACTACATGAAAGATAATATCTGAAAAAGCATAATGGGGGCACTTTAAGTAACTTTACTGAACACTGAAATTGCTTTGTACATGTATGACTATGTAGGAAATGTTATGACCAGGAACAGGTTGCATTGATGCAACTACTCAGGTAGTTATCTTGACATATTACATACATTTATGACATATATTATTTTATGTATAAACTTATTATTTAGTGTATATTTCACAAATCTCTGATGTTTTAGCAACTTTACTGTTCACTGAAATTGTTTAAGAAACATTAAACAATTGATGTAACTATCGAGGTTTATATAATGACATTCTTCCTTTCTCGTTCATTCCCCAAATCCAGAATCGAGGCACGTTCTCTCTGACCTACGAAGCGTCTATGACCCGTTTATTCCGCGAGGGCCGGACTGAGACGGTGCGTTCCTGCACCGGTGAGAGCTGCGCTTTCGTCAGAGCGCTAGATGGTGGAGAGGTAACAAACATACACACATTACACACATGCTGTGCATGTTATATTTTTGTAGTGACAGAAATATTTTGTTAAAAAATATTTTGTACACCGATTCTATCATCACTTCATTGGTTACCTATAAAGCTCCGTATTAATTACAAGGTCTTGCTTTTGACTTATAAAGCTCTGAATGGTTTAGCTCCAGTCTATTTAACGGATCTTCTATCGCCCTATAATCCATCGCGCTCTTTAAGATCACTAAATTCGAGGCTTCTGGTCATTCCTAGGATATCCAGATCCACCAAAGGAGGGAGAGCATTTTCACATTTAGCTCCGAAGCTCTGGAATAGCCTTCCTGATATTGTTCGTTGATCAGACTCGCTTTCCCAGTTTAAAACTAGACTAAAGACGCATCTATTTAGCCAGGCATTCATAGACATTTTATCTTACAGTTACTGTAAATTCGGCCTCTACTTCATAAACGCCAGAGGAGAACTGGCCCTGACTGAGCCTGGGTTCTCCCAAGGTTTCTTTGTTTCTCCATTGGGTCATCTGATGGAGTTTTAGGACACCATCGGGTCACTTGATGGAGTTTTTCGGTTCCTTGCCACTGTTGGCTTTGGCTTGCTCAGTTGGGGATATTCAAATTAAATGACCCATCATACCACTGATCCGCTCTACCAAACTTGGATGTCTTTTTCCAGTAATAAACAAACACTGTTAAGTTGTTTTGATTGATACTGTGAAGCAGCTTTGATACAATCTGTATTGTGAAAAGTGCTATATAAATATATTTGACTTGACTTGACTTGACTTAAATGCTGTGAAATTGAATTGCTTAATGCATGTAAATTCTGTATTTTTTACAATTTAATACAATAATTTAAGTATTTTTATTTGACAGTTGATTACTTTTAAACTGTTTTGCTACATTGTGAATAGTTTAAGAGCATCTAGTATCTTTTCAAACATACCCTTACAGCACAGTGGATATTTAAACCTCTCTCTCTCTGTCGGTAGAGTAAGGAGGTGTGTCGACGTCTCTTCCGTACGGCGTCTGAGAAACACCAGAATCTCTACAGGATGGCTATGACCGGAGGAGGAATAGACCGACACCTGTTCTGCCTCTACATTGTGTCCAAATACTTGGGAGAGGAGTCACCCTTCCTCAAAGAGGTGTGTGACTCTGGGAATGTTATCTGATTAGCAAGGAAGTTGGAGCTAGATAAGCTTAACTGATTTTGATTCCTTGCAAATGCTCTTTCAACATACACGATAAACCTGTCGAGAACATGTCCAGGTCATTTCAGACAAATAATAATGTATTTTTGTATCGTGATTCGTGACATTACATTCATAACAGATTCTCATTACTGTAGTGCAAAAAATACACTTAACAATAAGTTTTAAATAAATACTATAAATATATACTTCCCAAAAAAAAAACTTCTAAATAATTTATTAATGTTAGTTTCCAACATTTACTAATACATTATTTTTAAGAAAATATATCTGTTTATATTAGTTAATGACCTGAGCTAACTAACAATGAACTAGCGTTAACAAATATTAATACATACTGTAACAAATGTATTGCTCGTTGTTAGGTCATTTTAGGTAAGGCATTAATGAACTAATTTGTTAACAATAACATAACAATAATTATGTTAACTAATGGGACCTTACTGTAAAGCGTTACCAAAATGTTTTCCTAAAAGCGGGTTTAAAAAAGTTATTATTTAAATTGTGAAGTGTGTTAATACATCATGGTAAAATGTACAGCCTTTAATTTATGATGAATAAATAAATGTGATTTAACACAGTTAAAAATAGCGTGACTTACTACTGAGGATAATGAGAATAACAAAAAAAAAATCCTCTAAAATTAAATTTCCACAAATTATATAGTAATGAAAATTCCGGGGAAATTTACTCATGAAAAAAATGTCACAATGCAAAAAATCATAATAGTTCAAAATTAGTCTATCTTTTATTTCGATTTTGTTTACATATGTTTGTGAGATTCACCCATCTAACTACATACATTTTTAAATGCAATATTATATTATAAAATATATAGTACTTTAATTTTGTAAATATCTTATTATTAAAAATATTTGTATTCTAAATTTTTGTTTTTGTTTGTGTATGTTTTCTTCAGGTGCTTTCAGAAACGTGGCGTCTGTCCACCAGTCAGACTCCACTCCAGCAGGTGGAGCTGTTTGATTTCGTCAACCACCCAGACTACACAACCTGCGGTGGAGGATTTGGCCCGGTCAGAAATATTCATGCATATTCACTTAACACTTAAAGGGTAACTAAACCCCTGACTCCACCCACTGGCAATATTTGAAAAATGCTGGAAAAGTGGGAACTGGGAAGAGTCCAGCGGAGGGGGGGCGTGCATCTCTCTGTAGGCAAGGGCGTGGTTAGCTGGTACCACAACTTCCAATAGGAAAATTCAACTGCAGTAGCCACCGTTCAACCTGAAGAGGGCAGCACTCAGACGTTTTTAACACCATATATTGTAGAATTAAACCCTTTAAACCCAAATGTCAAAAAATATACTCGAATCAATTAACAGCATTTATGAAGCTCCATTCTTACAGATCATTAACTAAAAAAAGTTTTTTTAGTGTTTAGTTACCCTTTAACCATTAACATTCAAATTGTTTTTACTCAATTGTCTGTGCATTTCTATAAATGTTCGTCTGTGTGCTCTTCACAGGTTGCAGATGATGGTTATGGCGTGTCTTACATCATCATCGGAGAAAACATGATCAACTTCCATATTTCCAGCAAACACTCCTGCCCTCAGACTGTTAGTACACTAAAATATGCTTCCGTTACCAATTTCCTGAAATCAAAGGAAAAGAAAAAATAGAGACTAGGAAACGATTTGAGAAGCTAGCTATGTTTCCACCCATCTATTTTTCAGCACAATTTGGGATATTGCATTAAAACACTGGATGGAAACACCAAGATGCACAAATTCAAAAAAAAAAAAGTGTATATAAAAAACGTAATGCCTCAATTGAGGTGCATACATTTATTATCTGATTTGCAACTTTGGATGGAAACATAAAGTCTTGCTAAAGTTGGTAGGACAAAAACTCAGATTAACATGGCAAATATAACATTTATGGCTTTCTCTATGGTGCTGCACCTGATTATGACAGTGTTTGATGACAATCACATGTAATGCTATTTTGGTTTGGTTTGCAGGATTCTCACAAGTTTGGAGCTTATATCAAGAAGGCCTTGGTGGATCTCCTGGAGCTGATGTCACCGGAGAAGCCCGACCTGTCTAAAGCTGAGCAGAACCACTCGAAAAACCCTCAGAGCAAAAAAGACCTGTAGAGGTAGAACAGATTGCCTATGACGGTCAAAGGAAGACATGAGGCCACTGTGTGTGAGAGTGTGTGTGCGTGTTCGTTTGAATGCACGTTTGTTATAACCTACAAATATGCATTCATACATTCCATGCTTGTTGTAATCAATGCCATGAAGCCATGAATAACATAATAATGTAAAAATGGTGGAAGCTGGTTCTTCAGAAAAACGTATTAGTACAAAATAACATTTATGACAGAGGACTGAAGGCGAAAGGTAGTGTGGTAGCGGAAAACCTTTGTGTTTTCCAGTAGAACAGTTTTCAATATTTAGATTTAAATGAGGTCCTCACTTTTAATTGTAATAACGAATCAAAAATGATTAGTGTACATTATCGCCAGATGATGGGAATCTAATGGTTAATGATCTGACCAGTTAGTATAATGGTTGTAGGTTCATAACAAGTTAGGATGACATATGAACGGTAATGCATCACCTCTGTACCTTCTGATGAAGGCACTTCACTGCTCTTACAGTACAGTAAATCACATCTAATAGAAACTCTCCATCTGAACAGGTTATGTTAAGGTTTAAGTCTCAGAATAACTTGATCTTGGACCAAAATCCAGTGACGTTTTACTTGAATCCCAGAGCAGATGTACATTTACAATTTCAGTGACCAATGACTCAGAATATTACATGTGACTGCAGTTTTAATATGATTGTCCAAATACATTTATATGTTCATCTCACTATTAAGTCTATTAATTTTAACTGTTTTTTTATTTAAAAGTACTGCTTTTTTTTATATACACAAGGTCAATTTACAACTTAATTATTCACAATGTATTGGTTTGAGAATGTCTTAATAGGTATTAAAAGTGATGCCAGAGGAGAAAACATTTATGCCACGACACATTTCTGTTAATATCTCAGGTGTTTCGAATGCACAATTAAACTTAAAAGATGAATCACGGCCAGTTAATTGTAGTTAGTTCCTGTTTACTGCTTCCTTAAAGGGATAGTTCACCCATAAATTCTGTCATTAATCACTCACCCTTATGTCGCTCCAAACCTGTAAGACTTTCATGATCTTCAGAACACCAATAAAGATATTTTAAATGAAATCTGAGAGATTTCTGTCCCTCCATTGACTGTCTGCCACTCAACTACCATGCTTTAAAAAGTTCATATGAAATTCATATGAATTGAGCAGTTTAGTCTAAATTTTCTGAAGAGACACGATCGCTTTATATGATGAACAGATTGAGATCGAGAATGAACCCTTATTGGTTCTCACACGTCAAACGATCATGCTTTCCATTTACTACAACTGATGTGTGAGTTAATGAATGTTTAAATGTGAATAAAAGCCTAAATTAAATCTGTTCATCTTATAAAGCGGTCGAGTCTCTTCTGAAAATTTGGACTAAACCGCTCAATTCATATGGATTCGTTTTACGATCTTATGAACTTTTTGAAGCGGTAGTTGCATAGCTGTCAATGGAGGGACAGAAAGCTCTCAGATTTCATCAAAAATATCTTCAATTGTGTTCTGAAGATGAATTAAAGTGCCGGTATTATTGGAATGAAATGTAAATTATGACAGAATTTTTATTTTTGGGTGAACTATCCCTTTGACTCTTAAGAGACCTAGATGCTAAGTATATAGTGCAAAATCTTGATTTGATTTTAATTTTAATTTTTAATTTATGTACTTGGAATCCATTTATATGGTTAACCATATTCTAATGAACTAATTAAATTGCAAAAATGCTTTCAAAGCTAAATGTGGTCTTGATTAATATGTATTTACTATTTAATAATAGTAATAAACTTTAAAAACATTCCGATGTAACTTTATTTTTTTTAAAAAAGTATAAAACTGAAAAGTGATTAAAAAAAACAGAAATTGATTTAATCTGTTATTGTAATATGCACTAATAGACAAACTAGAGTTAGAATGTGATGCAGGACATATTACTATAATCATACTACTATAACTCATATGATTAGACAATTGTTGCATTAGAACATACAACACCAAAAACTGTTTTTGCAAAAGGATATGAAGGTGGTGACTGGTTTCACAGGTAAAGGAATGAGATATGCTTATCAACGTCAAACATTTACAATCAATATACAGGCCGCATAATGCTGTATTTCAGTATTTGTTGTCGCTGTAAGCCCTTTGCTACACTTAGCCGGACTGAGAGCAAGGGCTTGTAAACTTCCTCTTAGTTTTCAGTTTTCTCTTTGCAATCTGTTGGCAGCTGTACTTTTTATTATCTCTGTTACACCCTCATACTTGGCAGATATAAAGTTGCCTTTTGAGTGCGCGAGATCTCGTTTGCACAACTCCTAGATATTGTCATTTTGCAAATATCGATATAGTTCAAAAAGGCCTGTATCTTCTGTTCTCTCTAACACTGCTTACACTGTATATCTCACTAGAATTTAAACCTTACTGAAGGATTTTTTAATTGTTGTTGTTCTATTCTTATTGTCACTATTCTAATAATTAACTTGAAACTGAAAACAGTAGCAATGTAAGTGTTTGTGTAGTGCTGATATTAATGTGGAGCGGCAGTGTTTTACCTCATCTGTCTTATGAATGTTGAATCATCAGCGATCGATCTCTCCTCTGTCCCGGGCCAGTACTGTATTCTCTGCTTGACTTGTTCTCGGATTTCCTTTGGGCTCAGACTATCTGTACACCGCAGAGCTTTACACTTTCTCTCTTACTCTGGAAATCTGTCTTTCCTTTACATTTTGTATGTGAATGAAAAGGAAGAGACAACATGTCACTTTTTTTAATTAAAATTGTTCAAGCACACACGTGTTTGTGGTTTTATTATAATGGCGTGATGTTTGTGTTTTGCTTGATCAACATGAACGTTCTCTCAGAGTTAGGGATGCGCCGATATCGATAACCGACAATTGTTTATATTTGTAATCGGGCTCAAAAATGATAGGCCAATATTTCAAAAACAAAAGTCTCACCATTAAAAGCCATGTCCCAAGCACAGAACTTATGTATAATGTTTTCATTATAATTTTATGTAGCTTATATGACACTTGTGCTGCACATAACTGTATTTTCCTTTTTGAAATGATTTTCAATATTTCAAGCAATTCAAAACCATCAGTGTGCATCTGAAGGAAATAATCCTTTGTTTATCGGCTTTAATATATTGGCCAACAATAACGTTCAAAATGAACATATATCAGCCGGTACCGATATGGTGTTTTGTTTGTAGTTGTTTTTTCCTATATTACTTTAGTTCTCTTAGTTCTATTACTTTAGTGTTCCTGTTTTTGTAAAGTTTGTAATCTGTGATCTTACCTTAAGAAATGTATCCATTTATTTGAGTCATTAATGCTTTTATTCAATTTATTTGTTTCTTGAATCACCCATCCACACTTGTTTGTGCATTTGTTGGTCATTTAAGCTAATTTAGGCAACACTTCATGATAACATTCATTAAAGGTTAACATACATGAATACATTTATATAATGCTTAAAATCATTAGTCCATCTACATTCAAGCAGCTAGAATCTATATAATTATATATATTGTCATATTCATATTTAAATGTTTGTTAAAGTTATGGAGTCTTGCTTAATCAAATCTCCCATTAAGACAAATTTCAGTTTCTAGTCTGAAATTGCCCTTTTTTTTGTAATTCATCAAATGCATATGGCTGATGTAGTGCAGTGTGTGTTTGTAAAGTGTGTATCTGAAACTGCGAAAATGTCCTTCAGTCACTTTTCCGTGTGAATACTGCATGTGTGTCGCTGCTCTGGTCGTGTGTTGCAGTGAATCCTGATTCTTCAGCGATCTCCTTCACTCTGTCAGCAAAACCTGACACTTGCTCTTTTGAAAGATCCAACAGGAAGCTGAACAAGAAAAACACAGAGATCATGAGCATTCAGAGGTTTTGCTTCCAAGCTATGCATCAAAATGTTAGAATGAGCATGAATGTAAGTTTGATTGTGTGTGTGATGATGGACCCACTTTGCTAACTCTATTAGCAGAGCAGCATCAGGCGCTGCGATCTCTCTCAGAGAAGAATCGAGCTGATGAACCATACTGAGAAAACAGAGATGGTGTTATCATCAGACAGTTTATGTTGGTCACTTGCACACAAACTCAAGTACTGTTTCTGTGAGCTGCATATGAACAGGTTTCACCTGGCTGAACAGAAGATGCTGTTGAACAACTTTCTGTATTTGTTTTTTAGGGGAAGTTTGTTGAGAGAGTCTGGAGACAGAAATGACACTTTCACTCCACTCAGGTTCAGCAAATCTGCAAAAACACAAGAACCCAAAGTAAATGTGTGGAAAACTCTCAAACTATTAAAAGCAGCACTGTTTGATTTGTTTACAGCACTTCACTGACACAATAGGACAGGGGTCGGCAACCCAAAATGTTGAAAGAGCCATATTGGACCCAAAAAAAATAAAAAATATCTGTCTGGAGCCGCAAAAAATTAAAAGCGTTATATAAGCCTTATAATGAAGGCAACACATGCTGTAAGTGTTATATTAGCTTTATTAGTATCAAAATGATAAGTAGGCTACAAATTAGAGCTTAGAACGGCCCAAAAAATCAAGCCCGGCCCGGCCCGGCCCGACACATTAAACGTAATTATGAGCCCGAGCCCGATTTTAACCCGACCATTTTTTAATGCGTGGGTCGTTATAACTGACGTTCTCAACTTTCTTTCTCCCGCCCGCAACATTTGTTTTGTCCCGCTCCCGCCCGCAAATACACTTTTTTCTGTACCTCCAAATACTTTCAAGTTAGCCTACGTGTCGCCACCATACATCCTCCTGATAAATTATTTGTTATTAAAGCATTAAAACACAAACCACTGTTAATTTAACATGAAAGCAAGCAGTTTACTGCGTGCATGGTTTGCCATGACTGAATGCGCGCAAAGTGCGCTCTCTTAATAATCCGTAAAAAGATGACAGTTCATCGCGATCTCACACATCTCTGTTATTATCAATGAAGCTGACTGCACAATGAATCTTTCATAATATCCACACTTTGTTCATTATAATTAAAGGATTTGCCAGCATACAGAATTCAGCACTGAACAAAAACGTCAGTTTCGAGCGATGAGGGGAGTCTATCTTAAATGCTTCTGATTGGCCATTGCGTTCAAGAAATCAACACATATGTCTGTGATTGGCTATATCGCTCAACGCTGCAAACATGTTATGAATAGAAATTCTGCCCTGTAAATCGTTTCTATTTTGTTTTAGTAGAGTGAGTGCATTACCGCACGCGCCCGCGCTCGCGCTCGGCCATCAAATCTAGTCCCGCGCCGCACTCTATTGCGTTGGGAGTGCTCAGCTATCTTTCTCTTTTTCCCCTTGGGATCCATGGCCCATGACACACCCGCCGGTTTGTTTGTTTGTTTGTCAGCCACCGGTCTACCATCACGCCGATCTGACAGACACGTGTGTCACAGTCTATGACGTAAATTCTTCAGTGACAGAAATGTTGAAATTAAATATTTATCATACACATTTTTACAACGTTGAAAAACTTTAAGAATATTTGTCATGTTTTTCCTCATACAGAAATTATATTAAAACAAAAAAAATATTTTTTCCATTTTCAAATTTTTGAAAAAGCTCCAGGGAGCCACTAGGGCGGCGCTTAAGAGCCGCATGCGGCTCTAGAGCCGCGGGTTGCCGACCTATGCAATAGGACATTACCAAGTGCTTGTGTGTGTTGTACTGCTGGATGTTGCTCATGTTCTGAGTGAGTTTGAGAGGAAGGTGGATCATTCTGTATCTTCTCTTCTGTTATGAAACTGTCTGTGGATTGACAGCAGGAACTTGGAGGGTTTGGTACATCTTCATTCAGTAAAGAGCTCCCTCTAGTGGCAAGACATTCAAACAACGCCAAGACGTTGACTTCTGAAATATCCTGAGCAGTCTGAGAGAGAAAGATGGCCAGAGAAAGGTAAATCATGTATTGCAATATAATATATATATATCATGCAGTATAAATGACAAGCTATAAAGATAAGTCATACATGTGGTCTTGGACAGTAAAAGAAGTAATGCAATATAATGACATGGTTTTTGTTTGTAACTTCATATTAGGGGGTATTAAATAGTTCCTGTCACCTTTACATGTTGATTGTTCTGTTTCTTCAGCAGGTCTTTGTTCTCGGTCACTATGCCGAACGACAGATATGGACTGGAGACGATGTCCCCCCAATATCCTCTAACAGCGACCTGATCTCCTCTCTGGTACAAACACACACACACCGTTGCATGACAGTGTATCATGGCTCACAACTATTATTGTAGACAGTCAATCTACTCACATGATTGAACACTCGTGTGGAAAGCAGACTCTGATTGGCTGTTTGGTAAAGCCCCTCCCTCATTTCAAAGGCCACACCACTTTCCCTCCATTTCACATACTGATGTTTGCTAATGACGCCACACTAAGAGAAAAATCACAGGATTTTGTAGAACAGTAGTGAGGCAGGCTTCATATCCTTAACTAAAACCATAAAAAAAACTACTTTGTTACTTAAAATAAATCAAATTAAAACTTATTTTATTTCAAGCTAGTTGCCAAGGCAACATTTGTCATTTTCGTTTAGTTTACTTGCAGTACTAAAATAACTGAAATATAAAAAGTAGAAACACACACAAAAAAACCTACAAAATTATTGAAACTTGAACTAAATTTTTGTTTCTTTATACATGGAAACATGGAAAAAGTGTCTTCTGTGAATCGTAAATATGTAATTTAGATGCTGTAATTCGGAAATTCCCTAAACAATCACATTTGTAATAAAATATGTGCTGAAATAAGTCTATTTGGCAAATAACTGTGTAACACACAGTAAATTGAGTCTTATTGCACGGCTCTGATTAGCCTTCCGGAGTGCAGGTGTATAATAATGTCATGTTATTTGCTACATACGCCTCTCTGGTGCAGTTTCATGCTGAGATCCCAGTCGAAACACCCCTGTCGTGAGTCGTAGCGAGTCCCCAGGTGCTGCCGGACACGGGCGTCCCAGACCTTACGCACACTCGCTGGCACTGACGGTGGCTGTTCCCACAGTTTGAAGATCCGGACCAACTCATCTCTCTCCTTAAACTGATGATGAAACGGCAGAGGAGTGGATATCACTGAGATGAGTTTGATTATGACATGCAGTATAGAAACACATATATTAATGTCTGCTGGACCTTCAGAAGGCTTGTATCAAGGCAAGGATGGGCGTGCGAGTTAGAGGACAGAGTGTTTGTGATGGAGAGAGAGAGTTGAGCCGCAGCGTGTTTTAAAGTCTCTTCCGTCTCTTTGCGAATCTCAGAATTCCCAAACACCTCCAGAAACACTTCGGTCTTTTCTAAAAAATACAACACAAATAAACTTCCTCGACTTGTTCTGATCTGAGTATACAAACATGAATGCAATAATATGTGACATTTACAGAGTACAAAAACAATGTATAGAAAAAACAGTAGTACATTTGTATTTTCTGGGGATTTCTACACCTTCCCCTAACTTGAAACAGAAATTGTCTAAATGTGATATAAGTTTATTACATCTCATTTGTATCATATATTTATTATATTCTTTAAAACATTTTTAATATTTTAAAATGTGTGAATACATATACTATGCTGGGATTTATAGGTTAAAAACGTATAATTTTTAAAAGAGCAGAAGCTTTGTCAATATATGAAGGTACGTACTGTGTAGACTCATGTTCTCAGGGGTCTGAAGTGATAAATATAGTAGTAATAATTGTCTGGCAACAACCTCCATGCTGTTCTCAATCACCCACACCTGCAACATGCCACACGTCTCATTATTAACACATTAACATGCACAAAACAGTTGATTTATGTTGTGGTAATATGTCATAAAGGCTATTATTATGCTGTATGTAACAGACTCTGAGGTCAGTGATGAATCACACACATGTAGTGTATCAGAGTGTGTCAGTCCAGTGATGGTCTTCAGGATGTGTCTGGGATCTCCACTGCCCACCAGCAGGACATTCAGCTCTCCATCTGACCTCACCATGTTCTCTGTTCTCAATACATCAAACAAATGTGTGTGAGCATTGATCCATATTTACTGTGTTTTGTCAGATACTGTGATGGTTTATGGTTCACCTGAGTTCAGGAGGTCTCGTGCTGGTCCGAATCCCCACCAGGTCACACACCCCGCGCCCTCGACAGTCCGGCCGGCGCTCATTCTTCACGAGGACTAACTTACGACATTATAAAACAGGATAATGCCTGAATATCCTCCTGGGATCCCGTTTTTAGCGGACTGTTGTGGATTTTAGTTAGCTAGCAGCTGGCTGAACTATTTTTTTTTATTGTCTGGACTAATTTTAATTTTACAGAGACTGCACAAGTATGTGAAGCCGTAATATACGCAACATATATGTAGCAAAGTGTAAATAATCCTCTGTGAAACTCACCTCTCGCTGCTCTTGCCGAGTACAAGCAAGCTAATGTTTGGACCGCGGTTGCTTAGCAACAGGAACCGCGCGCCGTCTAGAGTAGTAGGACACAAACACTGTTCTTGATTCAAGAACTCAAAAATCTCAGAGTTAACTACTTAATGCAAACCCTGCCCAAATAGTATCTATGTGACAAGTGAGCCAAGGTTGAATGCACTGGGAATTCCTGTTGAAACGTGGACTTTATATTATGGTGAGATTCAAGAAAACTGAATAAAATCTAAACCTAATTTTCAAAATTTTCGTCTGCTTCTTCTACAATCTATTTTTTTTTTTACATTAACTTAATTTATCTATTACACTCTAAACAGGTGGGCATATACTTTAAAACATCCATATTATTAATTACTTTGAATATTCAGTGTAGCATTTCCGTCGAAGAACCATAGACTAAAAAATAAGAACATAAGAAATGTCACCTGATCAGCTGACGTGATTCGACTATTTCCAACAAAAAATCTCACCTGACTCGTCACAAGCTGGGAAAACGATAGTTGCTGTTAACAGAAGGAAGTTTATTTATTTATTTATTTTGGCAGATAATTAATACGTATTTTAAGGTGCAAATGGATCGTATGTTGAATTATAACCACATACACCTAATTTCTGCTCTTCAGAAATGGACAGGCATCAGAAATTAAAACGTTTAAAATACCTTTATTGTTTTGAAAAAAGTTATACATAACACTGGACCTCTTTCAGAAATATAATAAGTGTATATTTGTTTCATAGTCGAACATAAATTGGGTATTTAAAAAAAATATATATTTATATTTAACTTCACAATTTCATTATCATTAAAACTAGCAAACGGCAGCGTTTATGTATGTATGTAGGCCTATTATTATTATTTACAAAAGACATACACACGGATTTCGCGTAGACTTATCTGTTGTTTTTTGTTTTTATCATATCTAAAGCAGAGTTTGCCTGTTGTCTGTTCTGTCAGCAGAGGGCAGTAACATGCCGAAAATAGTTTTATGCATTTGTACAAGTTAGGCTACCTTTTATTTTATTTTTTCTAAAATTACTGTAAATATTATAACTTATTTATGTATAAGAATTATGTTAAGAATCATATTATGTTAAGTTTTATAATAATAATAATAATGTTTTAAATAGCTTTATTCACAGTTTCATATTGTCTTTTTTCTAGGCTTACAGTGGATTTTCCATCGGTGTCTCAGGTGTGCAGAAATATTAAAAACAGCTGAAGCTAAAGATATGTCAGAAACTAAGCAAGGCAAGTCAAAACAAACATTATCTATAACTCTAATGCTTCGGCTGAGTCTCACTGTACATAAAACACTATTAGGCTAGGACATGTCTGACAGGATTTTTTCGTTATTAATTATTCTTTTCTCTCTCTCTCTCTTCTTCAGAGTTGTCTCTTGTTTGCCAGTCTGACGCTGCATTTTTTAATCCTGGAGATGATGTCGTTCTGTCATGTCATCTTGAGCCAGCCATCAGCGCTGATGGAAATCATGTGGTGGAATAAGGAGGATCTGCTCTGCCATTATAAGGATGGAAGTCATCTATGAATGTCAAACATTACAAGATACTATTTTTTAGCAGTATCAGCTGTAAGTATTCAAATAAACATGTTTGAAAAATATTCAACATAGGTCAGTTTAAAATTGTTCCTTTTACCTCAACATGTGAACTGATAAAATGCATAGTCAAATTTATTTATAGTTTTCTAGTGGACATTGGTTCAAAGCAGCTTTACAGAACAATATTGCAGTAATAATGTCTTACTATTATTCATGTGGTTCAAAATATTTCTCTGTCCAGCTGAAGACTTTAGTCTTGTGATTCCATGCGTGGCAGACGTCATCTTACCTGTTCATCTCTCACCTGAAACCAGTGCTGTCCATGAACATCAGCTGGTATAGAGAGTCAGAGCTCATTTATCAGTATATGAACGGGCAGGTGAAAACAGTTGATAACTATGATGAGCACTGACTGAGTCTGTCCATCCAGGAGCTGGAGAGAGGAAATCTTTCTCCGACTTCGAGAAATGATCAGCAGTCAGATATAGGAAAATACACATGTAACGTTTTCAGGAGTTATCTTCATGACGGATATCTGCAGACTGGAATAGTTCAATCCAAGTGAAAGGTAAGATGCTGTTTCACATATACATTATTGAACTTTTTTTCTCCAGCTCATTTCTGTTCTTTGTTCATGGAAAAACACATCAGTACTGTTTCATGTATGTTGTTGTATATTTACTGAATATAGCAGGTTAACATTGACATTTAAAAATTTGAAATTTTAGTTCTAGTTAAAATATATAAAAAGGCAAAGCATGTAATATTTTTACATGAAACATACAGTGGCCCTAACATTTTTGGATACTTAAGTCATGCTTGAAAATGTCTGAAATTCATAGGATTAGAAACAAAAAAAAAACAAAAAAAGTGGCATCTGCAAATAAATGATGCTACAGCTTTTCTCAGAACCAGCTTCACTTTTCTGAGCCACTTTTTCAATTATTTTTAATCTAATTTTTTTGCTTTCATGGTTGCGTTTCATGGATGTGTTTCTCAAATTCATTTAAATCTCTACAACTGAAGAATGTTGGTAACCAAACCGTTTTGGAAACCATTGACTTCCATTGTATGGACAGAAAAAAACCTTGACATTTCTTAAAATGTCTTACTTTATGTTAAACAGAAGAAGAAAAAAAGAAATTGTACAGATTTGGAACGGTATGAGGATAAGTAAATAATGATTGAATTTTCATTTTTAGGTCAACTATCCCTTTAACATGTGAACATTTCCCACAAAATGTAACAACCAGCAACATTTAGTCTTTATTTTCAACAATCTATCCATTTCTTTATATTTTGTATCCTAGTCAACATTTTTTTTATTATTATTATTGAAAAGTGTGTTTGTGCTATATTTCTTTAAAAAAATTCCCAGTTGTTTTGATATTTTGAATTGATATATAATGCAAAGACATACACATTTTAAATTGTGTCTCAAGTTTCCAAATACTTTATGGGGCCATCACTGCTGTGCTGCGACTCATTCAAAAATCACCTTGATATTTGGTTTGTTTTAGGGATTCAGAATTGTGGTGAAGCTAGATTGAGACATTGAGACTTACTAAGACAAGTACAGGATGACATTCTGATACTGAAAGTATAACTATTAACAGGAACCTTAGGTTTGCTTTAAGAAACACTCGATCCAGATGACTTTGGTCTGAGACAATGAGAAGAAAATAAATTCTCCAGATTATTACAAAACTGAACTATACATAAAGTAAATTGCCTTTTATATATATATATATCACTTTTTTCTAATCTGAAAGTTTGAGGATGGTCAGAGAATACTACAATGTTACTGTATCTTTAATGGGAAGAGCTATTGAGATGTTCATTTCATTTTTGTTGTATTTAAATTCACAATCCAATCTGCAATGTCATTTTTGTATTTTAAATAATATTTTATCAATCGATATCTTGTGATTGTCTGCAGTGGAAGACGATGGCGTACTCGAGTCACGCACAATGGCAGGAGAGACACTGAGACGTGTGTTTGGGCAAAATATCAAATGCATTACAGACAGAATATGTTCTATAAGTGCACCAAACTGTAAGTGTCATGTGCTGTAAGATGGATGCACTTGCCATCATATACTGATGCTTTTCTTCACCTACCTTTTCCCCCTGTTAAAATGCTTTTTATTTTAATCTGTGCACTAACAATCAGTTTCAGTGCATTTTGTTAGTTTCTCATTGTCCACAGTAAGGACAGGTATTCCCTGCTGGTAGCAGATACACCAAACCTTGGTATATTTGTTTGGTTGGATTCTTTTGTCCATTGTAGATAAAAGGCTGACTTACAGCATCATTGCAGCTGTATTTGTTTTGTGATTTGGTTAGTTCAATATTAAGCATGTCCTGTTTCTTTGCTTGTGTGTCAATATTGCAGTGGATAGACACCATTATGATCAAAACACAAGACGACGAACAAGAGGAGGGAATACTGCCACTCCGCGGGAGCTGTTCAACCCACTGACACCGAATCAGCAAAGTGAAATAACATCAGAATTTGTCATTTTACCTTCAATGGCTTGGACACATGCACAAGAGGACCCTGGAGCAACAATGCAAATGGATCAGGTAAGGAGACAAGAGAGTGAATCCACAGATATACAGACACAGGTACAAGACAGAGAAAGAACATCACAATCAGTCTCATCACTACCAGGAGATACAACAGAGAGATCTAGAAGCCCAGGAAGTACAAATAACTGCCAGATTGTATCATTATTAAACATTAAGTAGGAGATATACAATTATTACTGGTCTATAGGGTTAAGCATGTTAATAGAACAATCTTAAAATCCTTGTGTAGTTAATTGACCGTACTTGATGGATGTGTCACGTTGGAGTCTGGAATCAATCACATTTTTGTGAAATCACAAAAAACACACCCTCCCTCCAAAAACTAACATCTAAAATGATCCACAAATGTGAATAACCACTGTAAAGCTCTAATTCTTTGGCTGAGGAGTCGCACCATTACCCTGCGTTAAAACAATTGAATGTTTTAAAATAGAGTTTTGAATTTATAAAATAACTCCGTGGTTAACATTTATACCTTTATAGCTTTATACCTCAAATGTGAACTTTGAAGCTGCAATTTGTAAAGCATCTAAACTGACATTCTTGTGGTAGTTGTAGATCTTACTTAGCAACTTGATGGCAGCTTGTTTTTTAAAGTCAGCATGAAATTGAAGTTGTGACCATCTTTTCTTCCCTATTGTGACGAACGAGAAAAGAATGTTATGGGCGGGACTTGATTTTGTCCATGGGGAATTGATTGGATGGTTGAATTGTTGTTTGCAATAGCTTTCATCTCATGTGCTTCGCTTTAAACGAAGCGTTTTAGGAAGGTGCTGAGCCTTAAAGGTGCAGTGTGTAACATTTTTGAGTATTTATTAACAGAAATGCAATATGACATCCATAACTATGTGTTCATTGGTGTATAAAGAACTTACTTAATAAACCGTAATGTTTTTATTACCTTAGAATGAGGCATTTATATCTACATAGGCGCGGGAATCCCCTTCTATGAAGGTCGCCATATTGTGACGTCATGTTTCTACCGTAGCCGAACGCGAACAAACAGCGTTACAGAGCGCGTTTCGTCACTACCTTGAAAGAGAAGCCGCAGGAAGCTAGAAGAAGCTAGCCATAAACACCGTGAGTAGTGACTTTTCCCTTGTCAGTGGTGTAAATATATAGTTGGATTGTTTCATGTAACTTAATTCTTCTCCCTCGCTGTGTTATGGCTTTGCTATGTGGGGATAAATGTGCTGGTTAAGTTTGTGAGACAGCTGATTAGTAGGCTAACGTTACTCTTGTCATTGACCGTAAAACAGTTACAGGAATCACCAACCCGTCGATCTTGGAAGCATTTTAAGTCGATCGAGTTTCCAAAATCAGAGAAAAAAAGCCTATTGTGTGTGTAGTAAGTGTGTCTAGGGGATGCGGAGGCGCGCGCTGTTACAATCACGTCATTTTTGCCGCGCGCACCTTTGGGCTCATGCGGACGCGTCGAGTATAAACAAGGCTTTACGCTTTAACCGGCTCAGCCACAGTAACAGCTCATATTAGCTCATATAAAATATATAGTTTCATGTGGTTCTTCTCCCTCGCTGTATTATGGGTTTGCTATGTGGGGAGAATGTGCTGGTTACGTTCGTGAGACAATCAGCTGATTACTATTATTATATTATGTATTAAGACCCTTGATCCTCACCTGAAACTTTATCTATGATGTGGTTTATAATGGACTGTGGTACAGAAACTTGGTTTACGCTGGCTATTCTCTGCTGTCTCAGACGACGATGTTTGTCCCGTTTTAGCCACCGTAGCTTCTTCGAAAGGGAGGGGTGAGCGGTGGGCTGAGCCCTTAGTGTAAACTCGCAACCGAACCACTAGATGTCGCTAAAAATCACACACTGCACCTTTAACTTTTACAAAGAATATCTCTTTGGGTTTGAGACTTTGAAGCAGATCTTATACACGCACAAACAGCTACATAACACACTAAAGAAAAAGAAAAACAAGAATTCGCATCATATGAGCCCTTTAAACTAGGAAATATTCAATTTTGATTTCATGGTGACTTTAAAAGCGGCTTCAAAATTCACACCCTATACTAGACCCTAATTCACACATTTAAAATCATATTGATATGAAGATTATTTATTTATTATTATTATTAAATATAAAAGTAGAGTAAAAATAGATGCATTTTCCTAGAACCATAACTAGCTACAGCTCTCGGTCATTTGAACACAAAAATATTTCACATTTACAGTCTGTGAACGTCGGTGTCTTTCTAATCTTTACTCATTTTTTGGATGAATCTCCACGCGCGATGCCCGTTCCCTTCGCGCGCGCGCGCCACGTCACAATCACCTACCGAACTCGCGTGAGTCCTCCCACCGCCCACGCGTGACATCTGAAAGAAAGAAAAAATGAATTAAATAAATAAACGAGCGAGGTGCAGTTCCGCCAGGAGCCGTGAGTGTGTGAGCGCGTGAATGTGTGTGAGTGTGTGTGTGTGTCGTCTGTCTGAAACATGAACCGCTTGCATTAGACATCAGGAGGGCGATTTCAAACGGGGCAAAAATCACCACCAACATCATCATCATCATCCTTCTCTTCCACGGGGAAAACCTGTTCGCACGCGCCAGGGAGCAGGAAGATCAAATTAGGGTGGTGAAATTATTTGTGCAAGCAGCCTATGAAGGGGAGGAAGGTGTAACACATACACTATAATAGAGTGTGTGTTGTTTCCATTAGTGGTAATGATCTTGTGTACTACTCTTAATTATCAGCACTAAAAACATTCGAGGAAAACTGGAGCGTACATGTCGTGATCTGAGAAAAGCATCGGGTTATGCTTATGGATTAACATATGATCTTAACTCAACCCAGGTCAAGTGAGTATGCTGTTTAGTATAGATGTCTACACTGTGTCTGTAGTGCACTAAATGTATGTATATTGTGTCTGATGTGATGTTGCATGCAATTTTCTGTTATGGGATTAAATAAACTCTCTTCATGTCTATTTATCATATGTTTCCTCTAGTGTTTAATGGGTCGGGGTGTTTTATGCGGTGGTGAGCATTACTTTCACAACATTCAACAAGTATTTTTTTGTGCTGCTTTAATGTGGTGCGTTCATGGTAAATGCATTGATGCTGAACCCGGCCACACCAGCACTAACAGCATTTGTGTGGGATATCATGGCACACGGGCAGGTGTGTGAAATGAGATGCGGGACACACTACATGCATGTCCACATGTTTTGCACAGTCTATTTGAGCATATCCTCACACAGCCAGATTTATGAGGATTAACAGGTGGAATAGGATTGCTTGGGATCATTTTCACCTATTGGCCCGAGTGTAAGGCAGAACCGTGGATAACCAGTGTCACGTCTTTTCTGCAGGGATGAGTAATCAGGGAGAGACTGAGAGAGAGAAACGGACAACAGAGCAGAGCTTGTGTGAACTCGTGAAATAAAAGCATGGAAGAGGGCAGAAATGGAAGGCAACAGGTTTTATTTATATACGGTGTAAATAATTAAAGAGCTGTTCATGGATGTTGAACTCGGTGACCAGTGGTTTGGTATGATTGCTGCAAAAACTGAAAAGCCGGTTGATAATTGAAAGATTAATCTGATACATGCTTTATATCCTTATTCCTCCACGTTAAACAAAGGCATTTGCTCTTAAATCAAATCACACACCGAGCTAATGGAATCAGATGTGTTGGAGCATCTGCTACTTTTATTAATACAGTTCTACTTATGACTTTTGAGTGAAATACAGTTTTACAATCACACTTGATTGAATTAAAATAAGTTGTGATTGATAAGTATTTCAATATTATTCCCAATTCTCTCCCACTTTTATCTGTTCTTCTGTAAATAAGCAGTCAAAAAGTAGTTAGGCTTTTATGTTTTAGTCTGTTTGGACAATCATAAGTGAGATTGAATTGATATAATGGTCAGTAATTTTTGGTTTTGTTTGTGAAAGAAGTCTCTTCTGCTCACAGAGGCTTAATTTTTTTAAGCAAAAAATACAATAAAAACAGTATTGTGAAATATTATAATTTACAATAACTGTTTTTGGTGAATTTATTTTAACATGTAATTTATTCCTGTGATCAAAGCTGAATTTTCAGCATCATTACTCCAGTCTTCAGTGTCACACGATCCTTCAGAAATCATTCTAATATGATGATTTGCTGCTCAAGAAACATTTCTGATTACTATCACTGTTGAAGACCGTTGTGCTGCTTTCAACATATCAAAACTGTAGACTTCTCATTGGTATCTGTAAAATATTGTCCTCTATTATCCCGATTTTAGGGTCGATTGATCTGTGGACAGTGTAAAAAGTTCTGTACTGCAGATGGCAGTGGATTACATGCTGAGATGATGTGGTCATATTTATTATTATTCTTTATAAGCAAGTATGATCTTACATAATTGTTAAACCTAAGTTACAGAAATATATCAGTTATTGGCAACAAAACTGTAACATTTCAATAGTTGGTTGGATTTAGAACACATACTGATCCTGTAATACCAAACAAGTTGTATTATCCTTTCAGTTTAATTTTTTGCAAGTTTGCAGTAAAGAACCTTGTCTTGTATTCGGCGAAGTTAACTGGCTGTATTTGTCAAGACAGTCCTTGTGAAGTTCCAACGGGTCCGTTGACATTTACGTGATGATGTCACTGTGCCCCATCTCTGCTAGTCCGCTAATAGATTCTCTGTCTCTCTCTCTTCAGACACTTTGCTGTAATTGCTGTTAAACTTGAGAAAGAGCTGAGCTCTCAGACGCAGAGGTGAGGAAGGGGTTACACTGCTGTAAGATGATACTTTCCTCATTTAGCAACTTTGACCTCTTAATCATTTCATATTTCTCGTAATCCCTTATATTTCCCAGTCTCAGATTTCTGTTTTATACACAGCTTCTATTTGCCTCTGACTGAAAGGTAGCCTACACTGAAAAGAAAAAGTTGCTGCCATAAATGAAGTGCCAACTTGAATCTTTAAGTCATTTTAACTTAAATTACATTAAACTGATTTTTTTTTTAATGAGCTGAATCTTGTATAACTTATGAAAAAAAAGTTGAAATTTGATGAGTTAAAGCAATGTAAAAACATGTTGTCATAACTTATTGATCATATAATTTCATACAATGTATGAAACCTAAAATACTTCTGTTGGAGTTGCTGTAGCATTTGTTAGTTGCGTATATTATTCTATTTTCAACTTTAACATTTTTGCTACTGTGTGTTCATTTAGGATTAATATTCATCCTCTCGTCTCAACCACACAAAATATGTTAATTCACTTTTTATGATTATCAAAGCATAGTTAGATCTTTTGATCATTTTAAAATGTTTACTTACAATGTAATCTGCATATAAAATGTATATCTTACTAATAATTCTAGTCATGAAGTACGTTTACCAGCTGTTTACTTCGTGAAATGTAATAAAAAGGTTAGTGTGCTGCACACGTTTCCAAAAAGAGGAAGAGCTCCTCTGGCAGCCAATGGCGCAGTTGCGCGCTCTTTTGTTTGGAGGATAATGGGCTGCTATGTGTGCTCACAGGTAGCCCAGAATGATAGTTTGCCCTTAAGGAAGGTGGAAACGCTTGTCTACACAGCAGCTGAAGCAGACAATATGGAGTCTGCTTTCCACTGCGGTCTGTAGCACGTCGCTGAATGAAAATGTGAGACGCGCTGACTCGCGCGCGCGCGCACGCACACACACACACACACACGCACACAATCACGGAGTCTGCTGCTGAGATGTGTTATGTTCACAGCTGCTGAAATCGACACATCACCAGTGCGTCACGTGATGTCCTGTCTATCCGAAATGATTTTTATGATGTGAATCATGCATTTTGGGTTTTATTGCTGAAGTATTTTTGTATCAATAAATACCCCGTGCTTGCGCGAGATAAGACTGCTAGCAGGCAGGGAAAATATCCTTTTAACGTGCTCTCTCTCTCTCTGTCTGTCTGTCTGTCTGCACATAATTCTTTCTGCATCAGTGGATCTAATGTTTTGACCTTTGAAGGAGGAAGAGGAAGACGTGGGACGGTGTGCGCTTTTGATGAATGTCTCGATAGAATGGTTGAAATTGTTGGCGCAAAGATCAGATCAGGGAACAGAGAGAGAGAGAGAGTGTGTGTGTGTGGTGTCACTGCAAAGGGGAGGCGACTGCAGCACTCTGCATCGGTGCAGTTCCCTTCATGTCCTGATGGGGCTCCACTGCACCAGACGGGAACATGTGAGGGGCTGCCAGACTTTAATATACTGTAGATGGGGAGCTATAAGATGAGGAGAGTTTTGGAATGCATATCATGCCTATTGCAACTTAAAGGGATAATTCACCCAAAAATGAAAATTAGCCCATGATTTACTCACCCTCAAGTCATCCTACATGTATATGACGTTCTTCTTTCAGACAATACAATCGGAGTTATATTAAAAAAATGTCCTGGCTCTTCCAAGCTTCATAATGGCAGTGAATGGCCGTTTCTGTTTTAAAGTCCATAAAAGTGCATCTATCCATCATAAAAGTGCATCTATCCATCATAAAAGTGCATCTATCCATCATAATAGTGCATCTTATAAAAGTGCATCCATCCATCATAAAAGTGCATCCATCCATCATAAAAGTGCATCTATCCATCATAAAAGTGCATCTTATAAAAGTGCATCCATCCATCATAAAAGTGCATCCATACATCATAAAAGTGCATCTATCCATCATAAAAGTGCATCTTATAAAAGTGCATCCATCCATCATAAAAGTGCATCTCCTAAAAGTGCATCTATCCATCATAAAAGTGCATCTATCCATCATAAAAGTGCATCCATCCATCATAAAAGTGCATCTTATAAAAGTGCATCCATCCATCATAAAAGTGCATCCATACATCATAAAAGTGCATCTATCCATCATAAAAGTGCATCTTATAAAAGTGCATCCATCCATCATAAAAGTGCATCTCCTAAAAGTGCATCTATCCATCATAAAAGTGCATCTATCCATCATAAAAGTGCATCTATCCATCATAATAGTGCATCTTATAAAAGTGCATCCATCCATCATAAAAGTGCATCCATACATCATAAAAGTGCATCTATCCATCATAAAAGTGCATCTTATAAAAGTGCATCCATCCATCATAAAAGTGCATCTCCTAAAAGTGCATCTATCCATCATAAAAGTGCATCTATCCATCATAAAAGTGCATCCATCCATCATAAAAGTGCATCCACCCATCATGAAAAGTGCTCCACACTAGAGTTCTCAACGGGTCGGGTCGGCCCGACGGGACCCACGGGTTCGGGTCGAAAATATTTGCAAATGACTCGGGTCGGGTCGGACCTCGGGCTTAATCTTTTAAATTGTACAGTGAAAGAAAAAAAAAACATTTATTATTCATCGCTGCTGTTCACTGTAAAGAAAGTCTGGCTGCTGCGTGCAACGTGCATCGCGACGCGAGGGCAGACCTGACGCCGCTGCGTGCACGCCTTTAGCCCGGAGAAGAAGATGGAGTTGGTGAAAAGTAAACTTGCTGCAGGTGAAATCACCGTTGCTCAGGGGCGGCGCGACACGTTGTGTGATTATCTCGGCAGTTTAGGACATCGCACAAGATTTGCGTCAATACAGAAAACATTTAATCACTGGATATTTTTTTTCGTTTATTGAAATGTGGTTTATGTCAGCTGGATGGGCGGAATGTGTGAGACGTGAGAGTGCGCGCGCGCGCCCGCGCGCGGCCGGGGCTCTCTCTCTCTCTCTCTCTGCGTCAAGCGCAGCAGTCATTCTACATACATCATTCACCGATCAAAAGGGTGGCGTCGGGCCGCGGGTCGGGTTCGGGCAGATAATTCATTCATGTTGATGTGTCGGGTTACATCGGGTCCGGGCTTTAAAAGCCACGGGCCGGGTTGGGTCGGGTTGTAATTTTCAGGCCCGTTGAGAACTCTACTCCACACGGCTCCGGGGGGTTAAAAAAAACCTTCTGAAGCAAAGCGATACGTTCATGTAAGAAAAATATCCATATTTAAACTTTATAAAGTAAAATAACTAGCTTCCAGTCAAACGAACATACGGATTCCACTTACGCCTAAATCACAACTAATGCGACGCACTGCTGATATTTACGCTACGCCATGACGCACTACGCTACTTCTGACGTCACACGTTGCGTAAGTTGCGCTTTGGGCGCAAGTAGACTGCGTTTGGCTGGGAGCTAGAATTTTACTTTGTAACGTGTTAAATATGGATATTTTTCTTACACAAACGATATGCTTCATTTCAGAAGGCCTTTTTTAACCCCCCAGAGCTGTGTGGAGCACTTTTATGATGGATAGATTATGATGGATAGAAGCATTTTTATGATGGATAGATGCACTTTTATGATGGATAGATTATGATGGATAGAAGCACTTTTATGATGGATAGATTATGATGGATAGATGCACTTTTATGATGGATAGATTATGATGTATGGATGCACTTTTATGATGGATAGATGCACTTTTATGATGGATAGATGCACTTTTATGATGGATGGATGCACTTTTATGATGGATAGATTATGATGGATAGATGCACTTTTATGATGGATAGATGCACTTTTATGATGGATAGATTATGATTGATAGATTATGATGGATAGATACATTTTTATGATGGATAGATGCAATTTTATGATGGATAGATGCACTTTTATGATGGATAGATTATGATTGATAGATTATGATGGATAGATACATTTTTATGATGGATAGATGCACTTTTATGATGGATAGATTATGATTGATAGATTATGATGGATAGATACATTTTTATGATGGATAGATGCACTTTTATGATGGATAGATGCAATTTTATGATGGATAGATTATGATGGATAGATGCACTTTTATGATGGATAGATTATGATGGATGGTTGCACTTTTATGATGGATGGATGCACTTTTATGATGGATAGATTATGATGGATGGATGCACTTTTATGATGGATAGATGCACTTTTATGATGGATAGATTATGATTGATAGATTATGATGGATAGATACATTTTTATGATGGATAGATGCAATTTTATGATGGATAGATTATGATGGATAGATGCACTTTTATGATGGATAGATTATGATGGATGGATGCACTTTTATGATGGATTGATTATGATGGATAGATGCACTTTTATGATGGATAGATGCACTTTTATGATGGATAGATTATGATGGATGGATGCACTTTTATGATGGATAGATGCACTTTTATGATGGATATATTATGATGGATAGATGCACTTTTATGGACTTCAAAACAGAAACGGCCATTCACTGCCATTATAAAGCTTGGAAGAGCAAGGACATTTTTTAATATAACGCCGATTGTATTGTCTGAAAGAAGAACGTCATATACACCGAGGGTGACTTGAGGGTGAGTAAATCATTGGCTAATTTTCATTTTTGGGTGAACTATCCCTTTAAGGTCTTCTATCGCTTTCTGTCATTTACATTATAGACCTTAATTAGGGTAGTGCCATATTTAATTTTCGACAGGAATGAAAATGAGGCTTTGAGGGATAGAAGTTTGGATTGTACGAAATTGTTTAACAACACACTGATTGTTCAGCTGACGAAATGTCTTTCTGGGGGGAAAAACTATTTGGTAGACAAAAACTCCATAAAACATTGAAAGTTGTGAATTGTGGAAATTACGTGACCTAGCACCTTTATAAACTTCTTGCCATTGTAAATTCAATATGGTGTCAGACCTGACTGAAGGGCCGGTCACACTGCACTTTTGGTTCCATTGACTTCCATTCAAACGCATGCAAATGTGTCAGCCCCATAGACTAAAAAAATATTGACGTAGTGTCCGTGACATCACCCATAGGTTTCTGAAGAGCATTTTTGAAGCCCAAAGTGAGCGGAACCAGCCGTCGCCATCTTGGCAGCACGTCACTTCCGGATAACCAAAAATGGGCAAAGATGCGGGATTAGCTGAGGTGGCGTGACGCTAACAGACAAACGACTAGTAGTGACAGTAGAGGCAATCCACCTGTAACTGCCCTAATGCAATTGCCCCTTGTGGGATTAATAAAGTGGTTCATTTAACTTAACTTAGAACTTAAAGGCCTAATATAATTTAAACGGATGAGTTATAAAAAAAAATCACCCACCTCACAGTTGTCATGAAGGGCAAAATTAGCCAAATAGACCAAACCCCTTTTTGTACCAGGCTGTAAACACATTTTTTTCTGCTGTAAAGTTGGGCATTTTAACAGGGGGGTCTATGGGATTGACTCTTTTTTGGAGCCTGACGCTAGTGGCCAGTCGATGAATTGCAGTTTAAGTCACTTCCGCGTAGGATTCAAGAGAGATACGAAGGTTGCCGCTTGGTCGGACCGTAAGCTCAAGCGAAAAGTTTCGCATTTCGCTGCGTTCCAATTTTCAAGTTTCAAGCACAAGCCCTGAAAAGTGAAGCCAAAGCGTCTCGATCGCCCCCCGGTGGCCGGTCCTAGTATAGGTCATAAACCCCGCCTCCCCATGTTATTCAACGGCACGTGAGACCAACTAAACAATTAAATTACACTTCAAATATTGTTTTTCCAAAAATGGTTTCTGTCAATGGTTTTTTAGCCTAACTACATCAGACTTCGTACTTCCGCTCAATTTCAGTTCGCTTCTGTACTCAGTCTGAGATAGCGACCTATCTCTCAGTTTTCCTCCGGCCTGAAAACAGCCGGCCAATCAACGAACAGAGTGCGGGCTGAGAGCCGTGACGTAGACGCTAAGCGCCGAGTTTAAGATTGTATTTTAGGTTAGGGAAATCGAAAACGACCGCGGATATGGAGATACGGGATGCAATTCGCTCTGTTGTGGAGAATATTCCCAGCATTTGCAAAGTGAAGCCCGAACAAGAAGAGTGTTTGTTAAACATTTTGAATGGAGGTGATGTTTAAGTTGGAGAGAGAGGTGATTGGGTTATGTGATTGGCTTACGGGTAACCAATGATTTTATACTTCAGACAAGCGCCCCCCCGCGAGAAAGTATGCCATTATAATTATGCCATTCCAGGCTCTGTCTACGAAGCAAAGCGAAGTAGCAGAGTTTGGTATTACCAGGCTAGTAGTTTTTATCACGCTGATGTAATTTCAAGTGTTTGTTTTTAAAATAAGTTTGTTTTTAGTTAGTTATTTGATGTGGTGGTGATGTCATGATTGACAGCTGTGATTGACAGGTTCTCTGAGCGAAGTAGTCACTGAAGCACCAACAGACTTTTTTTCGGGATCTTCGGAGGACTGAGGAGATTGGAGCTTTAAATTTAATATCAAAATTTCTATAATTCATTTTTAAAAAGTGCAGGAGAGAGTGAGGGCCTTGATTCTGCCTTGATTTCGCGGCTTTACTTCCCGCTCACTACTGCGCAGGTCTGGTCCCGAAATCGTTTCTGCGCAGACTCAAGTTCCAAGATGTCAGCGCCATATCGGGATACTGGCGGCTTCACTTCTGACCAATGGAAGAGAGCGAAGGGGCGTCGTCCATCTTTTGTTTACAGTCTATGACTCGGACCTGCGAATTCGCAACACATGAAGACATCTGACTAGTAGAAGATCGATGCGTCCAGGCTTGACCTCTTGGCTGAATTAAAAGAACAATATTTTTGCAGTATAGTCAAGTAGATTGTATATTTTGTACATTTTGAGTGTATTACTATGTTGAATTCATGTTTATGAAAAAGACGCTTCATAGTGTGACGTCATATCATGACCGCTGCAGAGTCCGAAGAAATTTTGCATGCTCAAAGTCTAGTGTGACGGTGGCTTAAGGTATATTATCTTGCTGTTTACTCATTCTTTTTTTTCATTTTGTCCTTTATGTACCCTTTCCTGCTGAAAAAAGAAAACATCTTAAACCGGCCTAAATATTTTTGCTGGTCTCCCAGTCTGGCCAGGCTCATCTGTTGGTGGTTTTAAAGAGGTTTTGGCCACTTTTCAGCTGGTCAGGCTAAGGAGACCAACTCAAACCAGCTGCTTTAAAGGGATAGTCCATCCAAAAATGTAAATTGTCATTATTTTACTTACCCTCATCATGTTGTTCAAACCAGTATGACTTTTTCTTCTGTGAACTTATGCTGGTAACCAAACACTTTGGGTTACGGTTGACTTTCAGTGCATGAACAAAAATACAGTGCGAGTCAATGGGAACCAAAACTGTTTACCAACATTCTTCCAAATATCTTCTCTCATGCTCCACAGAAGAAAGTAATACAGGTTTGGAACAACATAAGGTAAAGTAAATGATGCAGCAGGATACTATTTTTTTTTTTTTTCGTGATTTTTTTTTTTTCTTTTTGTTATTTTTAATGGCTATTTTAATTTCTCAGGTTCATTTTTTTAATCTTGAGTTCTTAATTAGATAGATATTTCTGACTCAACATTCTGATGTTTGAAACTGTAGTAAAACACGGCCCTAACAATAAACTCATGCCTGTGACTATAATATAGCAAGTTGATGCATTGCTTGGCAACAGTAAACAGCCTACAGTTATGCTAATTAACTGTATTGATGAAATAATTGTTTATTCTGATTAATGCCTATATAGACTGATTCAGTCATAATATTCAATCGACTGCGCAGTATTCTATTCCGAACAGCCCATGACACGCCCACTGTCTGCCATTGGTTAGAAACAGGACACTCCACCCCAAACTCACTCCATTGGTCGAGTCAGTGTTGCTGTGTAGGGCTGGTTGTGATGATCAAATAAACAGAGCAATGTTTTAAAAGCAGCACAGATTCACGTGTGTGTGTGTGTGTGTGTGTGTGTGTGTGTGTGTGTGTGTGTGTGTGTGTGTGTGTGTGTGTTTTAAGGAAATCAACCTACAATTGATTTACTAATAGTTGTCTTTTCATATTAGGCTGGATAATAGGACATTTTAACATCAAAATCACCTTTAAGTTTTCAGGTTTTATGGCTAAGACCTACTCTTACTTGTCGAACGCCTTGCAACGATTGGCTTTTTTTCTTTTTCATCTTCATATCTCCTGCATTTTCCTTTTCATTTGCTTGTATTCCTTCTTTTCCAGCCCCCCCTTCCAATCTCTCGCTCTCTTTCATGAGCAGGCTTTCCATTTTTTCCCAAGTACAGGAACGTAAGTCACTAACTCTCTCCAGTCTTTTAAATTCTCTCTCTCTCTCGTCCCCTCCCCCCTCTCTCTGTCGGTGCTGGTCTCTCCTGATCTGTTCTTCTCTCCCTCCCCCTCTTGCTGCAGTGTTACTGCTAATGTATATTAGCGTCACTGCAGTCCTCCACTGCTCACCCTCTCCTTCTCTCCTTCAGCTTCCATTTCCTCTTCAGTGCTAACAGCATTTTTACTTCTCATTGTGTTGTCTTATTTTGCGCAGGTTCTGTGTCACATGCCTTCACACACACACACACACACACACACACACACACACACACACACACACACACACACACACACACACACACACACACACACACACACACACACACACACACAGGAGAGGGTGAATGCGCTGGGTAATTATACCTTGTCTCCCTCACCCTGTGTTTCAGGATTTCTCACGCCGCTCGCATAATCTCTAAACCCTCTTTTTTTTCTTGCCTACTTCTCTTTTATCTATACTTGTTTTTCTCACCTTCTCTTTGTGACCCCCCTATCCCTTCCCCTTCCCAAAAAATGAAAATAAATAAATAAATAAATGAAATAAAACGTCACCACTGCTGCCGAGCTCAGTTCTGGTGCCTGCCTTACACACACACACACACACACACGGCGCAGTCAAATATTAACCCTCTCAATTCTTCAGTACTTCAGCAGGGATTACGTTTTTAGTCATTTTAAACTTTTGCATATTATTTTTTAGTCAGGTACACGTATATTCCTCATCATGTAATCAATATTTCTTCATATTTTCCCTAATATTAACTATACCAAACCCTAATTGATTCTAATAAATAGTCTTTTATGCTTTTTTTAATGCATAGTTTGAAAGTACCTTACTGGGCCAAATCCTTACTTTTACTCTACCCGTAACTCATTCCACATCCTCTTTTCTCTGTGTTGGTCTAGTTTTGTTTGCCCTCTCTCTGTCGCCGCAGTCCTGCTGCTGTCCGAGGTGCTGATATCAGCCCTCTTCAAACTTCTGAGTCTGCATTCATTTTTATTTCAACAAAAGCTTCTGTTTTTCTTCATTTTTGCTCTAATATCTTTCCCCTCGACCTCTATGCCAGCTTTTTTTCACTTTTCCTCCATCTGTGCATTCGACTATCTCACTTTTTTTAATTGTTTTCTTTAATGATCCCTCCTCTGGGTTCATTTAAGTATCACATTATTCCATTAACATGCTCTCTGAGTCACATTTATGCACCTGAACAGCTTTGAACTCACTATTTCTATATTGCTTTTCCTGCATTAATCTGAAAGCTCTGTGTTTATGCAACAAAATCAATATGATATACAAATTTTTTTTTTATGCAAGCACAAGTACAGTATTTTAACTTCTGGTGCTCATGTAGTTTTAAGTCAATCACTGTGAATACTAGTCAGGGTTTAAACAATTAAACAAAGATCTTTTTGAAACAAATTTCACCGATAATTACAAAGAAATGGCATGTAACACATTGAATTAAATGTAACATTTTGAAGCAGAAACTCTGAAATAGTATTTTCTTGTAAAATGTGCTCCGATAATCTTTGATTTACTTTACATTTACTTGGTGTATTTAAAGTTTAATAACAAGTTATAACTTAATGCACTTACTTCTATGATAAAGTTACCACAACCTTATATATATTCTACACTAACATAAACAGCACAACTCTTGCAGACATCGCATACATCCGCTATCAGAAGTAAATAGTCTTACCTTTAATATTTCCATCCTCTTTCTTGACCTTCTTCTCTAGATCCCTCTTGCTCAAGCTGTTTAAGTGTATTTCTGCGAGAGTTGACTAACTTTCACCAGAATGCCTAGAAAAGAATTTGAATAGACAGAAAGGAAAGTGACTAAGGAGTTGAGTTTCTAGCTGCCGAAAAGTGCGATTAAATAGACAGAATGGAAGAAAAAACATAAAAAGAGGCAGAGAGAGTAATGGAAGAAGGAGAAAGTGCTTGTGAAATGAAATGATGAAGGAATCAGCTGAAAGGAGGTGATGTAGTAGAAAAGAGAAAAGTGATGCTGGACTCCAGAGTCGTTCTCAGTGAATTGTGATTCCTTAATGCGGATTTGGAGAGCATGGGATGGGGGGATGGGGGGTGGAAGAGAGGAGGAGAAAGGTAAGGGGGGGGGGGGCAAACAGAGATGGGATAGGAACAGAAAGAGAGCAAAATGGAATGAATACTTTAAAAGCAAGTAAATCAACCATTTCGAGCAGGGCTCTTTACTACAATAATAGAGAGGGGAAGAAGAGGGAGAAGCACAAAGTCAGGGTTTTACTGCAGCAAAGCTGCACTGTTCTCTCCAAACCTCTCTCGCTCGCTCTCCCTCTCTCTCGCTCACACCCCCTCCTGCTCAGTGACGCTCGGCTACAGTGCTGTACTGCTGTGTGTGCATAATGAGCACCTTTCTATCTTCCTCTTTCTCTCTCGTTCCCTCCATGCAATGAAGCTGCAGTGAAGCTCTTGACTTATTAGCTGCTTCATTTAAAGAGATAGAGAGACGGAGGGAAAGAGAGACAGATAGAATTCTAATCAGTCGCAATAGTCTCTCGCCCTCAGTTGCGTCTAGCAGTGGCGTAGCTTTGAGAGTTGCGGGCCAAAGGATGTCTGAAAGCAATACGCATGAATGATGGATTGACGGACAGTATCTGTAGTCGACATGCATGCAATTGCATTCAATTATATATGAAATATTCCTTCGGTTTCATGCATTAATGACTTTTTGATTACTAAACTTACCTTTTTCAGTAGTTATCATGCTTTACAATTGATCACTGAAGTATTGAGAGAGAAAAAAAATAATAATGAATTGTTTGACTGCCAGTTATATAATTCTCATATTGCATTCTATTCTATTCTGTTGTCTAGTAGCTCTACTTATCGTGTTCTCTCTTATATTTATCGTTTCTGTTTGCATTTGTCATTTGCGGGTTGCATCAGATAAAAGCATCCTCTAGATGAATAAATGTAAATCTCATTGTGGATAACTTGTGCTAAGGGACAATTGTTTTTATGATCCTGTTGTTTAATGTGTCCTGTGTGTTCAAAACGGCATCAAAGCCCTTTGTATTGTACTGAATGTTTCCGTACGATTGTTATTCGATGTGCTCTGATCTTTTTTAGTGTCTTACAGATAAGTGTGTAGTTGATTAGTTTACATGAAATACTCTTGGGAAGTCCTGCAGTGTGAGATGCTAAAAACTCTAAAACTCTTTTAAACAGCATTATGATTTTGTAACCTATTATTAATTCAGAGACCGCATGCAATTGTAAGATTTGAAGGAAAAGGGTGATTTTAAATGGAGACCAGTTACTGTGCATGAGCTACACTCTTAAAAATGTCCTTTATTGACATCTATGATTCCATAAAGAATCTTAAACATCCATGGATCCTTTCCATTGCACAAATGGTTCTTTTTGGAATTGTTCACTAAAAGGTTCTTTAGGAAACCAAAAATTAAAGGGGAGGGGGGACCATTCTGGACTCTTTATTTTTAAGAGTGTATAAGATGCATGCATTCTTTAATCTTGATGTTGATGTCATAAAGTCATGCGTCAATTACGCGCACACATGAAGCAACTTTTGCCCGAAAAAACACACAAGGTCACATGGCAACCTTCATGTCACTGCAGTATTTTTGGCATATCAATAGCGGGACCCCCATATGATGTGCAAGATCTCTTCCTTATACCTTTACTAAACATCTTCCCTCTTTCTCTCCCCCCTCCCTCCCTCCTGCCTCCCCCCTACAGACCGCTCTTCTCTCCTCCCCTCTCCGTTTTTTCTCCTCCTCTCCCTCCCCTATGCTCAGTTCGGTGTGTGTCTCCTCATTCAAAGGGCGCAAGGGTGGGAACAAGTCGTCCAACAAAGCATGTTACAGCGCCGACATGACTTGCCCGTCGGAAAGCGAGAAAATCGTCATCAACTGCGGCGGCGTGAGGCACGAGACGTACCGGAGCACGCTGAAGACGCTTCCCGGGACGCGGCTGTCGTGGCTCACTGAGCCGGACGCCTTCAGCAACTTCGACTACGACGCAAAGTCAGACGAGTTCTTCTTCGACAGGCACCCGTCCGTCTTCTCGTTCATCCTCAACTACTACCGGACGGGCAAGTTGCACTGCCCTAACGACGTGTGCGGCCCGCTGTTCGAGGAGGAGCTCGCCTTCTGGGGCATCGATGAGACCGATGTGGAGGCGTGTTGCTGGATGAACTACCGGCAGCACCGGGACGCGGAGGAGGCGCTGGACAGCTTTGAGACGCCCGAGCCGGAGGTACCGGACGATGACCCTGCGCTCGCGGGGGACGGAGACCTGAAGCGGCTCTGCATGCAGGAGGACAACAGGAAAGCGGGCTGGTGGCGCGTGTGGCGACCCCGGATCTGGGCGCTCTTCGAGGACCCTTATTCATCCAAATACGCGCGGGTGAGTGTTCAGCACCTCTTTACGCATGGACAGCTCCGTTAACTCGGTTAACTCATGGTGCTGGTGGGCTGATATGTTGCCGAATCCATGAACTTATAACCTGATTAGTACATCCAAGTGCTTTTTGAAGACCCAAAATGTTGTATGCATGAACTAGTTTGGTTGTTAACTGAAGGTTTTAGGTTCCAATACGAGAATGGTTTGTGGATTGTGCCCTTGAGTTTGAGCATTTAGAAAATGTACACTCTTCTTCTTTAGTGGTTCTTTATAAGTTATTTAGGTTATTAAAATATTCTTTGAACTATATGAAAAAATGGTTCTTTTTAAGAACGTTTGATTCTTTTGGGAACCTAAATGGTTCTATTGCATCGCTTTAAACACCCCCTTTTGCAAGTGCTAAAATAAAAGTTATTTATTGCCATTGAGGGTTTCATCAAAAACCATAAAATGTTCTTTAGAAAATGTTCTTCACTCTAAGAAAAAAAATGGTTCTTTTAAAAACTTTTTTCTGAAAGGTTCTTTGAGGAATGTTTCTTCAGCTGCATCTGTAAAAACTCGCTTTATTTTTTACGAGTGTTCACTTTTTTAGCCCCCCTTTATGAATAGACAAATCCTTAGTATATACTTCTGCTAACCCGCTAAACTAACTTTCATAGTTTAACATAAAGGTTGGACATGTTGAAGCTGAAAGTTCAAACACCATAAGCGTTGATCAGATATCATTGTGCCCTTGAATAAGACGCCTAGCCTCAGGTTACTCCAGAGGGATTGAACCAGTAATTAGTCACTTTTGATGAAGGCATCAACTAAATGAGTAATTAAGAAATCTGTGCACTTTTATTCCTTCACAAGGGATACTAAATACTTAATTTAACTCAACTTTTAACTGTGTGTTAACTGTGAGATGGGAGGTCATTGTGCCTTTATGCTTGTTTTTACTTAATTAGTAAATCTAGATGCTAGTTACTCATATATACATTGGTGAGTGTGTATGTTTAGGTAACATTTTGTAGTTTATTAACCTTCTTTGAGGTGATGCAGCCTAGTGGGTTGGTAACTGAACATTTGTAGGTTTGTAGGTCCATGAGAGTTGAAGTATCACTGTGCCATTAAGCAAAGATACGTCCCTTAATAAAGTGTACAGTAAGTGACTTTTTATAGTAAGTGGCTTTGGATAAAAGCGTCAGATAATGTCTAATTAGTCAGTAATTGTACATTCTGGAGTATTTAAAGATCTGAACTGGTAATTGAGAAGCTGTGGGATCACGAACTGTCCTTCGCTGAACTTTGAAACAATTTTCACTCAGAAATTGCTTGTAAAACGGCAATTAAAATATTGAATTGAACACGACATTGTAAAGTAGAAAGGCTGAAATATTTTCTTGTGAAAATGTGCTCCAGTAATCTTCATTTTATTCACAGTTTCAAAAATATTTTGAGTGTTGATCAAGACATTTACCCTGAGGTTAAGTCACTGTAGATTAACCTGTAACCCAAGCTGGTTAAATGAGTTTTGAAGAGTGCAACCTGTCAAAAAGAACTGGATATTCCCCCAGAATCACACATTGCATCACCATCAAACACATACCATACTCATATTTCTGCGTGTAATTGCACACTGTAAAAAATTATCGTGATTTTAACGGTAAAAGACTGTAAAAATGCTACAGTGAAAAACTGTTAATTGGTTAACAGAAAGTCTCCTTACTATATACGGTAAATAACTGTGATAGATCTAACGGTACATTTAATGTAATTTTACTGTAAAATACCGTTAAATTTACAGTTTTTGAAAGTGAAAAAGAACAACTCATTGTATAATTTACAGTGAAAAACCGTAAATTGACATTCCCACAATTCCCTGCGTGACACTTCACATTTGATGTATTTTTGTTGAAATAACTATGTTTCTTCTTAGTTTTATTAGTTCTTTTCTTATCAGTTATGTACATTAGAGTTTTATGTTACATTTAATGTTGTTAAATTAATGTTTATTGCATTTTTAAAATTTCATGTGTTACCATGATGCTGTTTAGTGTTTGTGCGAATAAGACTGTGCAGCTTCAATATTGGTACTAACTTTCTCGTGGAAGAGCTGCTTGTGATGAGCTTTGATTTATCATGTGACTTTCTTCACTGCTGTGATGATTGTTGGTTGTCAGTGTAATACAATGGTAATACAATGGTACAAAACAGATATTAATACATATATAGGTTGGAAAATTAACATTATATCAAATAATGAAATACGGTTTATTACTGTAAATTTTAAGTTAAGTCTGTAAAACCAATAACGTTTGTACCATATTTTTGACGGTAAAGTTCTGGCAAACACAGCTGCCGGTATTTTACCGTAAAAATGGCATTTTATTTTTTACAGTGCATGTTATCGTGCAGGAGCCCCAGATTCATCTGCAGTCTTTGTTTCAGCTGTTTTAAAAAGTTGCACCTTACAGTAGCAGCCACCATTACTGCATTTATAAACCCACTGCTCTTATGAATCTTTTATGCTTCTGATGCCCGACGCAGGAAACACAGACGCTTGTTTCTTGTACGAATCCTTGGTCATTTTCATTTAAATGCGAGCTTGTGTTTTCAGAGCGAATAACGTTCAATCTGATGCGATTATAACTGATACAGGACGAAACGGTTGCTGCTTCAGAGACAGGGTGCACTTGATTGATATTGCACAAATATGATAGACTATCACTCATATTTTGGCTCAGAGGCATAGTCAAATATTTGAAAACAAATGCCCCAGTGTGTGCATAGACTGTCGGTGTGTGTGGATGTATCAGGTTCAGCTGAGGAAGTGAATTGAGGTTGTGTGTATACAGAAAATCTATGTGCATTTGTCAATGGTGACTCACTTATAGCAGGCCATATGCTTTTTAAAGTTGTTTGATCAGCACGTTTGGTGATTATCACATGCTGTGGCGTGTCTTTCGTGATTTTAGATGAAATTGAGATGTATGGCTGTACAATTCAAAAGCTTTTCAACACATTATGTCATAGAGGTACTCTGATCTTCCTATCTGAAACTAGATATAATGACTTTACTGTGTGAATTTTTAGGGAAGAGCTTAAAAGTATGGTCCACGTATATATAGACGAGGCACGATCGCTGTCTGCTGTGTGTTTGTGCGCTTACAGATGGATTTAGACTGATATCTGAGGAATGCATCTTCATTGTCCAAATGTCACTCGCTGGTCAATATTTGCCACAGTTCATTCACCTTGTTGTAAGCCAGGGTTTACTGTATAGTTGTTGCTGAGCACATGCAAGCATTAACATGCATGTTTGCATATGGTAAACACAATCAATTAGTGGTCGAACGATAAAGGTTTTTAATGTCTAGTGCTGACTGATATCTAGAGAGCAAGGGGAATGAAGGCAGTTCTGTCAGGACCACTATCGTCAAATACGATTGACATTAGCGTACAGTTTGGATTGGCGGTATGTTTCCGTTCTGGGCGAGAACATTTCATACACTATGGCAATTTAAAGTGCTTTACAGAAAATGATGAAAATAATCACAAAATAAAAGCAAGGAAAATTAAAACTCTTTTAAAAAGAAATTAAAAGAGATATACAATACAGTTAAAACAGTATTTTTCACAACTCCCAGTTTTACTCTGAGATTTTCCCACTGTGTCTGTGGTGTTCGTTCGGCGCGCCTAAGAAAGCTATTGGACGTCTCCGATGGACACGATTTTTCCCTAAATTCGGACAGGAGGTGCTCTGGAAAGCATTTGAATTTGTCAAATTTGAATCACATATTTAAATGATTTACTCCATTCGAAATTTTGGGGTCTTTTTTTCTCAAAGTAACACTTTTATTTAGCAAGGATGCATTAAATTGATCAGTAAATACATGTATAATGTGACAAAAGATTTGTATTTCAAGTAGAGTAAATGCTGTTCTTTTTCATCAAAGAGTTCTCAGAAACAAAAAGTCTCAGCTCCACAAAAATATGAAACGGCACAACTGTTTTCAACATTGATAATAATAATAATTAATAAATATAATAAGTACAATTTAGTGAAGGCAAATGAGATGCTGAATTTAAATTAAACTATTTTACACTTTTTGGACATTATTCATAATTAAAGGAGAACACATTTCTTGATAAATCATTGATAAATCCATACTTTGTGCTGTTTAAATTGAATTAAATGCAGAAATTTACATAACGATTTTTACAGAGAAATTGATTCTGCTTGTTTTTCATGAGTAACGCTTATTTATTTGAACATATTTATGCAAAATTCTCCAAACACTTAAAAAAAAAAGAGAACATGGTTTCTCACAAAGCATTTGACTGGTGTCACGGTTTCTCTCCGGTCATGCATAAGTAGACGACACCGATCCGTAGCCTACAGTAACACTCCAGTGATCTCCAATCTACCAGGACAACACAAAAAGGACGGACAGTGGAAGGTGAATGAGAGAGGTGAAAGAAAGGATATTGCAGGCGTGATTTAAAGCCACTCGCTATAGATTCATCATGTGGGTGAAGTGTGAAACATTTATGAGCTGAGCGATAATCTTCATGTTTTTCATACCAACATCAGTCCTCTCTGAGAATCCAACACACACACACACACACACACACTGGCGTGCAACACTGCTGCAATCCTGCTCTCCACGCAGCCTGAGCTGTGCACTAGAGCAAAGCATGAGCGAGAGAGGGTCAGATGTAAGGAATATGGGGGGAAACAGAGATGGAGGAAGCTGAGCCATGAGAGATAGATATTTGAGAGGGGGAGTGGCTGGAAACGAGAGGATGGGGGGAGAGGAATGCATTATGGACTCATTTTAACATCTTCAATTATTACTAAAGGCACCGGACGCCCTCCTTCCTCACTCTCTGTGGACTATTGACTGATCGTTTATCGATCGCTCGAGTCTTTGTCTCTCTGAAGGCATCCGATCAACACACACACACACACACACCCCGACTGCACTGCAAGTAATACTGTGCAGTTGCACGTGACACTTCTGAAGGTTATTGAGAACGAATCCTCTAATGTATGCATCCTAAAAGCTCATGCAGAGATCAAAACTTATCTCATTAATGTTTACATTTGATGTTTAGGACTAATTCTAGCATTTTTCGGGATCCTTTCTGTGGTCATTTTTATATTCCTTTTTGATGGGTGTTTTATTGAAAGCACAGTGGAATGGTAACATATACAGTGACCCCAAAAACACTTAAAAGTGATAGTTCACCCCCCCAAAAAAAAACATAATTTACTTACCCTCATGTTATTCCGAACCTGTAGGAAATTTTTTACACTGTAAAAAATATGTTTTTAAATTAAATAAATGACATTATTGGAGTACAATTTACAAGAAAATACAGGAACATTTTACTTAAGGACTTAATGTATAATGCATTATAATGTACTTTATAAGGCGATATAATATTTGCAGATTCATTGTTACATCTGAAAAATTGCTTGTCATGTGTCATGCATTATACTTTCTAAAGGTGCAACAATGAATAGACGAGTATTATAATGTATTTTTACTGTGGTTACAATTATTCATGAGACCATTATACAATGCATTATAAGGTGCATTAGAAAGCATAATTAATGCATTACCGAAAATACTGTTGAGTTTTTCTACTTCAGAATTTTGCATTTAATTCAATTGGTTACTTGCTGTTTCTTTAAAATTGTTTCTATACCATTTTTTTTTCAGTGTATGTATAACACAAAAGACGATATTTAGAAAAACATCAGCATGACGTTCATTGTATTGTATTTTGTATAAGGAATTAAATTTTTTGGGTGAACTTTCCCTTCAAGACACAATTCCATGTGTGAATGCCATTGCATTAGATAAAAGTTTGTGAAGGGAAAAGCTTGTACAGCACATGCCATTTGCTCTGTGATTTTATTATCTAATGCACTGACATTCAGATGGTTTAAAGTGTGGCTTAAATGACCAAATACTTTTTTGCTTCAGCTGTAATGTACAGAGGGAGAAACTTTTATCTACAGTAATGTAATGAGTGTCATGGAGTTATTACTACAGCATCATAAATACAGATCTCAGGCAGCATGTGTGAAAAAGGTACAAACAAATCACGTGATGCTCATGGCTTGATTTCAAGTGACATATTGCTTGAGAAGGAGCAGAGATTTAAAAAGACTTACTGAGCACCTGTTTGTCATCTGTCTTCCATATATAGGAGACATTGCTGGCACACTTACAGGTGCATGATAGATAGATGGATGGATGTATGGATAGATAGATGAATCGTGCGGTTTAGTCCAAATTGTCTGAGAGACTCGATCACTTTAGAATGATCAGATTGAATTTAGATGAACTTTACGATGAACTTTTATTTACATAGAAACATTGATCAGCGAACATAAACAGAAGCTCAACCGAACCTGCTTAACTCACGAGAATGAACCTCATTGGTTCTTGCAGAAGCTCAAACATGATGTGTAACACGAGAATGAACCTCATTGGTTCTTGCTGAAGCTCAAACATGATGTGTAACACAAGAATGAACCTCATTGGTTCTTGCTGAAGCTCAAACATGATGCGTAACACGAGAATGAACCTCATTGGTTCTTGCAGAAGCTCAAATGTGATGCGTAACACGAGAATGAACCTCATTGGTTCTTGCTGAAGCTCAAACATGATGCGTAACACGAGAATGAACCTCATTGGTTCTTGCAGAAGCTCAAATGTGATGCATAACACGAGAATAAACCTCATTGGTTCTTGCAGAAGCTCAAACGTGCTGCGTAACACGAGAATAAACCTCATTGGTTCTTGCAGAAGCTCAAACATGATGCATAACACGAGAATAAACCTCATTGGTTCTTGCTGAAAGCTCAAACGTGCTGCGTAACACGAGAATAAACCTCATTGGTTCTTGCTAAAGCTCAAACATGATGCGTAACACGAGAATGAACCTCATTGGTTCTTGCTGAAGCTCAAACATGATGCATAACACGAGAATGAACCTCATTGGTTCTTGCTGAAGCTCAAACATGATGCGTAACACGAGAATAAACCTCATTGGTTCTTGCTGAAGCTCAAACGTGATGCGTAACACGAGAATGAACCTCATTGGTTCTTGCTGAAGCTCAAACATGATGCGTAACACGAGAATGAACCTCATTGGTTCTTGCTGAAGCTCAAACATGATGCGTAACACGAGAATGAACCTCATTGGTTCTTGCTGAAGCTCAAACGTGATGCGTAACACGAGAATGAACCTCATTGGTTCTTGCTGAAGCTCAAACGTGATGCGTAACACGAGAATGAACCTCATTGGTTCTTGCTGAAGCTCAAACGTGATGCGTAACACGAGAATGAACCTCATTGGTTCTTGCTGAAGCTTAAACATGATGCGTAACACGAGAATGAACCTCATTGGTTCTTGCTGAAGCTTAAACATGATGCGTAACACGAGAATGAACCTCATTGGTTCTTGCTGAAGCTCAAACGTGATGCGTAACACGAGAATGAACCTCATTGGTTCTTGCTGAAGCTCAAACGTGATGCGTAACACGAGAATGAACCTCATTGGTTCTTGCTGAAGCTCAAACGTGATGCGTAACACGAGAATGAACCTCATTGGTTCTTGCTGAAGCTTAAACATGATGCGTAACACGAGAATGAACCTCATTGGTTCTTGCTGAAGCTTAAACATGATGCGTAACACGAGAATGAACCTCATTGGTTTCTGCTGAAGCTCAAACATGATGCGTAACACGAGAATAAACCTCATTGGTTCTTGCTGAAGCTCAAACATGATGCGTAACACGAGAATGAACCTCATTGGTTCTTGCTGAAGCTCAAACATGATGCGTAACACGAGAATAAACCTCATTGGTTCTTGCTGAAGCTCAAACATGATGCGTAACACGAGAATGAACCTCATTGGTTCACACATGTCAGGCGAACATGCTTGAGCTTCTGTTTACCACAACTGATGTGTGCCTTGATGAATGTTTATATGTGAATTAAAAACTTAAGTGAAATCTGTTCATCATATAAAGCGATCGAGTCTCTTCAGAAAATTTACCGCTTAAATTCATATGAATTAGTTTTACGATCTTTATGAACTTTTTGAAGCGTTATAGTGGAAGTTGCATAGTTGTTAATGGAGGGACAGAAAGCTCTCAGATTTCATCAAAAAACTCTTCATTTGTGTTCTGAAGATGAAAAAACGCCGAATCTGCTGGCAAATAGAGAACGCGACAGAGCTCAAAATAAAACAAGAATCAACATTAGCGAGAACTGAGGGATTAGAAATGTTGTAAAAGCAACGCAGAGATGGTGTTTTTATTACTCAATAGGTGAGTAAGATATTTTACTCAACAGATAAGCTATATAGCTCTCTAAAAGAGTTCACTGGTCATTTCATTATGGTTGTTGTAGCTCTGAACTGGAATTTATTCTCAAGGAAGTACGGTGTCTATTAATGGGTAAAGCTACAGTAACGTCTTCAGCTAGTCAGCTTGAGATCTGGTAAACTGGTTTCATCTATGAAGTCTAGTAGTGAATATTTAATGAGCAGAAGGATAATCATATTCATCCACACAGTCACGCAGAGCCGAAGCACAACCACAACAATGTTCTTTCGCAAAATGCATGCAGTTCAGGTGTACCTTTAAGAAAATATAACTCGTTTTAACCTGTTGCTGTCTTTTTACTCTGGTAACATGGTAACCTGCATGATGTCTGCAGTTGCATGTGTTTGACAATGTCCTCACCAGTATAGGTTGCTGTAATTATCTTGTAAACCAGTCTCACATATAAGTGTTTGACACATATAAGAGTCTGCTTCCATCAACAGTTCTGGGACGCCCGGTCCCGAAACACCTCTTCCCGTCGGGCCCAATCATATCCACGGTGTTCCCGAGTCCCATGCATAGCAGTCGTATTAAACAAACTGCTTTGGGCATCAGCTTTTTGTAACATTGGCAAGTTTAACAGGGACGCTGTGTTTTGCCTAGAGAATGAATGCAATCTGAGCTGTGCTGACACATACACACCTTTAAACACAAATGCACACAAACACTGTCTCTTGACAGTCTTCTTCAACACATACTTATGCACAGCAGGGATAATTGTAACACTTTTTGGTTTTTGCTCATTTATTCAGAAAATAAAGTCTAAAATGCTTTGAACTTTCGCTATAAAAACATCTTTGACATTATTACATATTAATAAAAGTCAGTCATAATCATTTTCTGTAAAGCTGCTTTGAAACAATATGTGTTATGAAAAGCGCTATAGGCCTACAAATAAACTTGAATTGAATTGAATCATAATTGAGTTGAATAAAATTAAGCTAGAACTACATGAGCACGAAAACTTTAGAATGTGAGATACCGGTGTAAAATGATGCATGATTTGATTTATTGGAAATATCCCAAAATTAATAAAGAAGGTGTTTTTACTTGCTCTTTACAAATATCACGTCTAATGTAAATTAGTCTGTTTGTTTGAGGTAGAGGACTGAAGTCTTGCTTTCTTATCCTGCTGTAATTTTTGCACCAGTTGTTCATAAAAATACTCAAACGTTCATCAAACACGCAGGCACAATCTCATAAACATACATTACTGCTTCACTCCACTGAGTTTTGCTGTTTTATATACGCCATGGCCTACAGAGGCCGAATGCCGAAACAGAGAAACACTTTAACAGAGAAAAGTGGTTTCAAAGTTCATTTTGATTGATTTGATGTCAATTTCACACTGCATTTTCTCTGAATCTCTGTATAGTGGAGCCAAACCCAACTGTCACAGGACAGATCATAGTTTAAAAGTCGTAACTCGATTTTGACATAATGCATAGTTACTCTCTTTTGCCTTTGCAGAGCAGTGCATCTCTGAGAGACAAAGAAATATCTTTCGAGCCAATCACACTTCTGTAGATTTGACGTATTTAATGAACACAAATGCAGAGGACATAATTGGGTGTGTGTTTGATGAGGGTTTATCTCAGCGTGTTCCTGAAATATGGTTGGAAATAGAGAGTGTGCATTTTCAGGACATTTCTGCAGGAATTTGAGTTGAACTATAGCAAACTTTCATGTAAATTTGAATGTAAAGAAGTAGAATTAAATTAATAGATATTCATGTGTGAAGTTTTTAATGAAACTTTGAAAGTTGGCTTGACAAAGCATTGCTTGAAAGTTTTCACACACACAAAAAAGGTCAAAAGTTTGGGCTTTAAAAATGAACTGGCCAAGCAGAACTAATTCGAGAGTAAATTGTGCATAAAACGATTATGAAAATTCAGTGGAACAGTGCATGTATGAAAAATTTCTAAAATGATTTACTGATGGTTAACAGAATTTCTTTAATCCTTTTTTTTATGAAAATTGTCTAATAAGTGTACAATAATGTTTATTGCCTTATCAATGCATCGTGCACATTTTTATTTCTAATTAATTTTGAGTAAAATACATTTTCATGAAACATGAGCAGAACTAATATCTTTGTAAATCGTGCATAAAACTTGCATAAAGTGTTGCACTGTAAATGTAATGGGACTATTTACAGTACAGTTGGGGTTGGTAAGATGTTAAATGTCATTCTAATATGCTGATAATATGAAACATTTCAATGTTGAAACCATTTGTGTTGATTTAAATGTTTGTGGAAACCGTTTCAGGATTCTTTGATGAATATAAAGTTCAAAAGAACATTATTTAAAAAAAAAAAAATCTTTGTAACATTATAAATGTCACTTTTGATTAATTTCATGCATCCTTGCTGAATATACACTACCGTTCAAAAGTTTGGGGTCAGTGAGAATTTTATTTTTATTTTTTGGAGGAAAGAAATCAATACTTTTATTTATCAAGAAATAATTAATTTGATCGAAAGTGACAGTAAAGACATGTATAATGTTACAAAAGTCTTTTGAACTTCCTATTCATCAAAGAATCCTAAAAAAAAAAAAAAATACTGTACAACTGACAGACCAACAACTGTTTCAACATTGATAATAATAATAAATGTTTCTTGAGCATCAAATCCTCATATTATACTGATTTGTGAAGGATCATTTGACACTGAAGACACTGGTGATGCTGAAAATTCAGCTTTGATCACAGGAATAAATTACACTTTACTATATATTCACACAGAAAACAGCTGATTTACACTGGAATAATATTTAATACTATAACTGATTTTTGTTGTATTTTTAATCAAATAAGCGCAGCCATGGTTAGCAGAAGAGAATTCTTTTAAAAGTATTTAAAGTCGTACCGACCCCAAACTTTTTAACGGTAGTGTAAGTATTAATCGTTCAAAAATCGTACTGACCCCAAGCTTTTGATGTAGTGCAGATTTCATCATATTTAATAAACTTTGTGCGTCACAGTCGAAGAACACTTCATTTCCCAGAACCGGTTTTGAATTTTCTTTCAATTGCAATCCAGTAAAGTCCTGTGGTCCTGTGGTGATGATCTCGGTGTTCTTCTTAAAGGGCCAGAGGAGCTTGACCTGTAGCAGCTTCCAGCATCATGAGCTCAGAGACACTGGCGTCCTGCTCCATGAATATTTTATTGGCAGTCTTGACATGGCTTGAAGGGTTGAGCAGATGAACAGCTCTTATGTGACGGTCTTGGAGTTGGCGTCTCCCAGGGGCCTTGCATTCGGGCTCCTGGTTGCTTAATTGACAAAGACAAGTATACTGTCATGTCCCTCAGACGATTTTCACAGCTGTCCCTCCACATTCCTCCTGATGTTCTCGAAGGGCACCTCCGTGATCCTGGTCTGGAGGCTCATACGTTTATTTGATTCATGTGTACTGAATGATTCATGTACACTACGCTTGGATTAATTAGCATGTTTTCATGTTTTGGAAAGAAGTCTCTTCTGCTCACCAAGGCTGCTTTTATTTGATCAAAAATACTGTGAGTTATTATTACATTTTTTTATTTTAATATATTGTAAACTGTATTTCTGTGATCAAATCTGAATTTTCAGCATCGTTACTCCAGTCTTCAGTGTCACATGATCCTTCAGAAATCATTCTTAATATAATGATTTGCCGCCCAAGAAACATTTCTTACTGTAAGTGTTAGTGTTTTTACTGTATTTTGATCAAATAATGCAGCCCTGGTAAGCAGATGAGACTTCTTTCAAAAAAGCGTAACTTTGGACTGGTATTGTATTGGAGAAGTGCTCACGTGTACTAGACTGTGACTCTTGAGAGTGTGAGTGACTGGCGCCAGAGCTTCGAAACATTCGACAGAAAGGGTTTCAGTTTGCCCTGACACAGGTGTGTGTGTGTCGATGAGTCAATCTCTTTAGTTTCATGTCTGTTCCACAGGGAACCCGAGATCAGACCTGCTGGGTAATTTCATCTCGGTGATAATTGGAACTTCCTGTGGCGATGAGATCATATCCTGCTGAGCCACATCAGAGCAATAGCATAACACCCTGGTGTCTGGCTCAACACACACACACACACACACACACACACACACTTCATCTTCATATGTGAGGACGTTCCATCATTAATGGGATGTGGAAGTTTGTCCTTGGCATCTTTGTTTCCAATAAACAGATAGTTGAGCTATAAAGTGATGGCCATGGTTTAATGTTCTCTAACGCTTTTCTAATTATTGACAGCAGTAATTCCATCCATCTCTGAGGAGCAGTTTTATTCTCAGCCTTAAGTAGCCATAAATATTTTATCTGAACTTTTAGTTTTTTAAATACCACAGTATTCACATGGTACTTTAAGGTATTTTTTCAAAAGACATTAATACTTTTATTTAGCAAGGATGCATTAAATTGATCAAAATATTTCTATTTCAAATGAATGCTGTTCTTTCGGACTTTCTATTCATCAAAGAATTCTGAAAAAAATATTTCAACATTGATAATAATCAGAAATATTTCTTGAGCAGATTTCTGAAGGATCATGTGACCATCATTTGTCGTCTTTTTTCCCTCTGGTCATTTTTTAGTTTCTTATTTATTTATTTGTTTATTTATTTTGCTGAGTCAGGAGAACTGTCCCGACGTGTCCGTGTCTGGGAGACAGGACAAGGGCAACACACACACACACACACACACGCACACTCTTTTACTAAAGCATGACCTTGGACAGGTGGACACGCTGTAGATAAGTCACCTCAACGTAGCAAAACCTTTACAAAGTTACTTTTGGCCGCTACTATATAATATATATAAAAGTATAATATAATTATTAATGAATACATTTTACTTTGAGGATACCCAAAGGGAATTTTGTCATACTTGGTTTACAACTATAGCAAAGTACCCCCCCCCCCCCCCCCCCAAAAAAATGTATCACACACATTCAGACGTGCATGTTATGTTAAGGTGTGTGTGTGTGGTCCAGTTAAACCCTATGTTATGGGGGAAAATGTCCCCACAAAGATGGCAATTTCCTAAGAAAGTCCTTGATATTTTTTGGTCCCCATGATGTTTTTTGAAAATCTGAAAATGCAGAAAGTTTTCTTTGATGGGTAGGTTTAGGGTTAGGAAAAGTGTGTGTGTGTGTGTATCTGGTATTTCCTACGTTATGGGGACCAAATGTCACCACAGTAAATTTTGACCTTATGGGGACATTTTTATGGGGACAAAACAGCTTATAAATCATACAAAATAAAGTGTTTTGAAAATGTAAAAATGCAGAAGGTTTTCTGTGATGGGATAGGGAATAGAATACACAGTTTGTACAGTATAAAAATCATTACGTCTATGGTAAGTCTCCATAAAACATGGCAACCAGTGTGTGTTTGTGTGCGTGTGTGTGCGTTTGTTTGTTTAGCCATCTGCTCCTACAGGATAGATGTCCAGCGTAGCCAATGCTAAATTCATCACTTTGACTTTCTGCTCGGTTCAAGAGACACACACATGTAAAGGTGAATGCAATGCATGTTTTCATGGCGAGATGAAAAAAAGTTATCATGTGCGTACCCACACCGTGACTTTGCCGTTTCTTTTACAAAGTAATTCTCTGTCACAAAAGCTCTGTTAGATTAAGGACAGAGATAGAGCGAGAGGAGAGAAAAAGAGAGCGATAGAGAGACTGCGAGTGAACGAGACGGGAGCGGTGGGAAAGAGGGTGGGCTGTGGCGCAAGGACAAACGTACATGGCAACACTGCAGTCTTCTAGAGAGAATACAAAACAGGCGCACGCAACAGTGTGTGAGCTTCTCGCCTTTTCAAGCAATGGCAAAGAAATGCACGCTTTTGTGCATCATGTTTTACACACAACGTGTCAGAATAGCAGATGCACTGCAGGAGGAAAGTGCATTCGGCTGGTTGTTTGCATGCAGCTGTGCATGTGAAGTAACGTTCACACATCCTTGTAATGCACCAATGGCACGTGTGGACCGGTGTTACACGGTGCTGTCTGTTATCATAGAGGTGCATGCATGCCTTCACACACACACACACACACACACACTGTCCCCCTATGACCTTCAGTATCCCGCAGTGTCCTGTGTTACATCAAATGACCGATCACTCTCTCTCTCAGGTGTCTCTCCTGATGTTATGGGTCGTTCCCATGTGACGCTGATATATTTCCTCCTGTGCTGATGCATGAGTGTGTGTGCACTTTTACGTCTGTTCAGTGTCTATATGCATTTCTAGAAATGTATAAATCTCAATTATGCATTTAAATTTCAGATTGTGAAACTCATTATTCAGTCGAAACGGTTAATTAAGAAAATAAGCCTCTTTGGTATGCGTGTTACAGTGATTTTAGTTGATTTTGAGTTAATAGGCGTTTTTAGGCATGATGTGAAGTGGTAAAGCATGGTAAATCACTATAAAACATCACCGAGTGGCTTTTTTTTTAACGGCACAATAGCAATATGATAAAAGACATTGATGTTAAATAAATAGTATGTTTTATTATTAAAGATAGTAATTGGATTAAACATTTAAAAGTATATTATAATAATTGCTGCTGGAAATTCAGCTTTGCCATTATAGGAATAAATTCCATTTTAAAGTATACCCAAATAGAAATCAGTCATTTTGAATAGTAAATATATTTCACAATTTTTCTATTTTTTTCTGAATTTTTTATCAAATAAATGCAGCATTGGTGAGCAGAAGAGACTTCTGAACGGTAGTGTAAAAAAAAAAAAAACATGGTAGTATCAGTTTTTTACAGGCCAAAATATTTTGTGTGTGTCTGAATGGTTGATAAAAATATATTCTTAGATTTACTTTTAAAAGAAAGGTATGGAAGCTTGTTTCTGCCACTAAAAAAAAAATTAAAAAGGTAAATTGCGACTTTTCTTTCTCGCAATTTTGACTTTATTTTTTGTAATTGCGGGTTTCTGGGAAAATTCTTAATTCTGGGAAAAAAAGTCAGAATTCCGAGATATAAACTTTCAATTGTGAGAAAAAAAGTCACAATTATTTGTTTTATTATATTTTTTTATTTCGTGGCAGAAACAAGTTTCCATAGAAAGGTTTTTTTTAACCAGCAGTCTATTTTTTTTTTTAAATCACCACAAATGCAATATGATGTTCAATAAATAGTAAGTTTTATTATTAATAATAATAATTAGATAAAAATGTTTTAAATATTATAAAAATAATAATAATATTTGGATTTACAAAATCTTAAATAATAAAAAATTGCCGAATTTTTCTTGTTTGTTTAAATGTTTTTACAGTCTTGCTAATTTTGCATCCATTTAGATCGCACCTGTCTTTGAATGTGGCTCATCCGATCGGGATTTAGAGTTGAACTCTTCCTGTTGTCATATGTGATCTTCTCTCGTCTTCATTGCATCCATTAAAACATGCTGATGTTTTCAGGTTGCGGTCGGTCGGATGTACCGAACTTGTGACATCGCTACAGGCCTGTAATACTCTGAACTGAAGGCGATTGGCTCTTTAACATGCTTGAGAAGGTTGAACTTCAGTTGGCAGGGATGATCTGGTCTAGATGTGTTTGGATAATAATCCCTGCAGGTTCTGTTAAACTGTCCTCATGTTCAGGATGTGCTTACTGCACAGTACATACTGTATATACTGTATGAGATCATATTCAGTGCTAAATGTTTCATGTGTACATTTCATTTAGAAAGTGGCATTTCATATTTTGATGGGATTGTTCACCTAAAAATGAATATTCACCTTCATGTAGATCCAAAAGTGTATGACTTTCTTTCTTCCGTGGAACATAAAAGAAGATATTTTGAGAAATGCCTCTGTTTTTTGATCCATACAATGAAAGTCAGTGTAGTTTGGTTCTCAACATTCTTCAAAACGTCCTCTTTTGTGTTGCACAGAAGAAAGAAAGTCATACAGGTTTTGGAACAACATGAGGGAGAGTGAACGACGACAGAACTTTCATTTTAATGTGAACTATCCCTTTAATTTGGATCTGATGAAATAATGAGTCAAGAGATGTTAAAAATCATGATATATTAACTCGAGTTCATTCATTACACTGGAAATAGAACAGTAGATGCTTTGCATTGTGGGATGCAGTACACAACAGTTTCTGTTTTCCCCTTAAAGCAGGGTTAGGTTTAGAAAATACATTTTCTATATCAAATAAATTCTGTTCTTTTGAACTTTTTAGTTTGACAACTGTTTTCAACATTGATAATAATTAGAAGTGTTTCTTGAGCAGTAAATCAGCATATTAGAGTGATTTCTGAAGGATCATGTGACACTGAAGACTGGAGTAATGATGCTGAAAATTCATCTTTGATCACAAAAATAAATTACAGTTTTAAATATATTCACAAAGAAAGCAGTTATTTTAAATTGTAATAATATTTCACAATTTTGTTACTGTTACTGACAGTAGTCATGTCCTTTTTTGGATCTTGACACTTGATTATTTGTTCACTCATTCATTTGTTTGTTGAGAGTCGACCTCCGGTGTTGCCCAGCAGAATTAACACGTAATGAATGTTGAATGGCATTAGAGTGAGTCGACGTTGACAGAATTTATTTTCAGCTGAACTTTCCCTTTAACATCCGTTTGCAGCTTTATGTTGAAGGAGATTAACAGAGCAGGCCAGAGAAAGAAAGAAAGATTAGAGGGAAAAAAGCAGACGAAGTGACGAGTGACTTTCACACATGCTGTGAGCGATTGCGTTTATTTTAACGTCTCACACTGTACTGTGGTGCACGACGCGTGTGTGTGTGTGTGTATGTGTGTGTGTGTGTGAAAGAGTGTGCACTGCACACGAGTGTTAACGTGACTCTAATGACGTGTTTACCGCAGCACAGCTTCATCACTGTCTCCATGACAACCACTGTGTGTGTAGCTTCCTCTTCCTGCACCAAAGACAGAAAGATAGTGAGCACAGAGAAATACTCACACACTTACACCAAATACCATGTACTTTAGTCAGTGCCATATTTTTGACAGTGTAGTGTGCTATGTTTTGGACATCATAGTACGGTAATATAGTGTTTTTTGAATATGATACTATGGTAATACCACATTTTTGGGATATGATACTATGGTAAAACTATGTTTTGGACATCATAGTATGATAAAGCTATTTTTTTTTAACATGGTGCCAAAATACCACATCTTTGGACACGGTACTATGGTAAAACTACGTTTTGGACATCATAGTATGGTAAGGGTTATGGTGTTTTTTGAGTATGATGCCATGATAATACCACATTTTTGGACATGATACTATGTTTTTGGACAATATAGTATAGCAATATTGTGTGTTTTTTTAACATGATGCCATGGCAATACCACATTTTAGGACATGGTACTGTTTTGGACATCATAGTCTGGTAATATTGTGTTTTTTTCGTATGGTGCCATGGTAATTCTATGTTTTTGGACATATGGCCAAGCTGTTTTCTATCCTAGTATGGTAATAATGTGTTGTTTTGAGTTTGGTACTCTGCTAAAACTATATTTTTGTTTCACAATTGTGATTGTATTACCATGCCATTCTTTTGTGGTACTGTATAAATACCATGGTATGTGAATATGATAATAATACAGTATCACGGTATAACCATCTGATACCATCAATGTATCAATGACACAACACTTTTTTATTTATACTCTAACTCACAACAGAATGGTTAATCAATAATAATTGTCCGTTTGAATTGTGATTTGCATGTAAGAAATGTGTTTTTGAAGTGACATATAGCCTAACTCAGCGTAACAATATTTTTTTGCAAAATTAGATTAAAAATGCTAAGTAAACTGAATTAAATATGCAACATTGTGTTATATAATGATATTGTTGCATGCTCATGTTTATCTTGGCATACTGTATACTGTTGCCTCATTCATGAAACACATGCTAAATCATTGTTGCTATCAGTTCAAAGATTCATTACATAGAAATTTCTGCTTCTCTTTCATAAATTAGGTATTTATTACGTGTAGTACGCAGTATGCTGGTATTCCATGCATTTCATGTAAATGTAAATCAATCTTGCGAAGGGCGTAAAGTACTAGAGAGTGTGACTTAAACATGCAACTGGTTTGTCAATTGACTAGTTCCCCCGTTTAAGCGGGCAATATGGAGTCTGACAGAGCACTACTATGAGAGATCATTAGAGAGAGAGAGAGAGAGAGAGACACCTGGGCAGAGGAGGCTGGTTACTGCAGCAGTCTGTAACTAGGTCAGGTTGAGACTGAAGACAAACAGAGAGAGAGGGGGCTTGTGGGATGAGGCAGGTACTTTAAAAAGAGTTGTGCGTTCATGTTTACCTGAAATAAGCACCTGTCCTCTTCAGATCTGTGCTCTTATTCCCTCTCGTTTTCTTTGTTTTTCATATTCCTGATTGCATAATTACAAATATTTCCCTTGTTGGGAGTGATTACATGTGCTATAAATGTGTAAAAAGGCAGAAATGCGCTCATCTTAAATACAGTTTTAAAAAAAAGGTGCAGGATTTGCTTTGAAACAATTATCAGTCAGAAATTACTGGTAAATTTCACAAATAATGACAAAGAAATTACAGTAGCACATTGAATTAAATGTGACATTTTAAAGTAAAAATACTATTATATTCCTAATTAACATTATTCCAAATATTTCCCTTTTTAAGATGGTTTGGAGTGATTATGTGCTATAAATATGTAAATGACACAAATGTGCTATAGTCTATAGAGAGCCTAAGCCCCTCCCCTTCCGGTCGACCACCACGGGACCTTATTTCGGAAAAATATTGTATGGTAGTCAATGGCGAGAGACAACAAATATTTTGATCTCGTTTGAATTGTGCCCTGAATTACACATATGATGTTTGTCAATTTAAGAGATACATTTTAAAGTCAAGAAAGTCACAGCTTGATTTGAAACTGTTGAGGTATAAGACTGTGAAAATACGTAATCACAAAGACTACAAACCCCAAAGGCGCACATTTTCTCTCAATGAATGAAGCTAACTTTACTGAAGCTAACGTCTGTCATTGTTTCTATAGTCTTACGTTATAATCGTAACGTTACGCCGTCACGCCTGAGTGTTTTGTACCAGACTGCACACACACGAGCAGCGGATCTCGCTCGTTGTTTCGCTTCCCGGGAGATGTAGTTCATCGAGCGATTTTCACATAAAACTAAATGTTACTCTTCTGTTTTATGACAAACTGCGACTTTCTTAATTATCTTTTAAATTGACAAACATCATATGTGTAATTCAGGGCACAGTTCAGACGGAATAAAAAGATAAGTTGTCTCTCGCCATTGACTACCATACATATTTTTTCCGAAATAAGGTCCCATGAGCCGGAAGCGGAGGGGAGGGACTTAGGCTCTCTATGCCTTTGAAAACCACTTTTATACTGTGAAAAAAAAAAAGGTGTAGGATTTACTTTTAAACAATTTTCAAACAATTTTCAAAACTGCTAGCAAATATCACAAATAATTACAAAGAAGCGGCAATTAACACACTGAATTAATTTGACATTTTGAAGTAGAAAGCCTAAAATAGTATTTTAATGTTGGCATGAGACGAAAGTATTTTCTTCTCTATTGTGACGTATATCAGAGTGAAATGGCTTCTAGAATGAGAAAAATGAGGGCGGGGCTTGATTTTGTCCTTGGGGAATTTTGGTTTGCTATTGGTGGATCTCATGTGAGTGACAGGTTGCCCCGCCCTCACGCCAGTAAACACATCATCAGAGAAGAGAAGTGATATCGATAAGAGGGAGGGGACGTTTATTTTGATTGAACATTATGAAGGCACATGAATTCAAAGAATAATTGTGTGCATGGACAAATTATTTATAATAAATACTGCAATAGTCCATGAGAAATAATCAATTGAACAATTGTCAATTTGATTTCATGGTGATTTAATGAATGCTTAAATGCAAAAGTTTAGAAATAGAGAAAATATCTTTAGCACAATGCACAAGCCTCCGCCATGATAGAGAAACGTGTGTGTGTTAGAGAGGGAGGTAGATGGTTCAGTACAAATCCTGGGCAGCCTGTGAAACAAAGCAGTCTTGGATGGAGGGATAAATGGAGCGAGCAGATAGAGGGGTGGAGTGAAGGAGAGGCTCTCAACCCTGTGTGTCCTAAATGCCTGGAACATCTCATGCACGTGTGTGTGTGTGTGTGTGTGTGTGTGTGTGTGTGTGTGTGTGTGTGTGTGTGTGTGTGTGTGTGTGTGTGTGTGTGTGTGTGTGTGAGAGAGAGAGATCTTAATATAAATACATGTTTGATCTTTCTTTCTTATACTAGTGTGCAAAGACTTGTGCATTTGAGAGAATTTGCTTCCACATCCAAATGGTTGCATGAATATAATGTTTTTGGCAGGTTGATTGTAAATTAAACACTCCATTTAATGTGTAAAACTAATTAAAAAAAGGAGCACAAAAGAGCCCTGGATCTCTGAGTGTTTAGTGGGCTTTTATTCTGTGGGTTACAGTCGGATGTAAATCTGTGTTTAAAAGAGAATTTAGGTGAGAGATTATATGAGACTAATGTAGATCAGAGGTGTGTGTGTGTGTGTGTGCAGGACCCAATTAAGGTTCTGGCACACTTTTGAGTAAGTACAAAGGAAAAGTGTATATATCATTATTAACATCAAAATCATTGTCAATGTTTAATTTGTCAAGCTGTTAGTAGAAAGCAACATTTTTAAACAGATATGAATGTTGATTATAAATTTATATTTCTGTTAACTTTATAAATAAATATTATGTATTTATTATATTATATTATATATATTAATAATAACTATTTGGAAAATAGTTAAAATATTAAATGTAAAATGTATCATTTTGTCAGAGCTGTGTTCAGTGTTATTGTAGTATTTATATATACTGTTATAGTATTTATTCATATTTTGATTTAGCTTTTATTTTTAATTTTAGTAATTTTGCTATGCACTTTTGACTTTTTTAGCTTACATTTTTTTCAGTTTTAGTGCATATGTTTTACTTAAACATTTATTTTTAAGTTGCCAAGGCAAAAGTTCAGTAACAGACTGACGGTTCATTTACATGTTTTAAACATCTTTTAAAAATCATGTTCATAATTATTTGAAATTCTCCTATAAAATAGTAATGCAATGTAATGGAAATCATTATATTCACTCAATTGTGATATTGTGAACTAACCGATAAGATTGTCATCTTTAAAAAAAAAACTGATTTTAATGTTTTATCCAGTACATAACCCTCTTTCTACCAGGTCTTTCTATGTGAAGTGATGCTTTGGATAATTTTTTATTGAACTGCATTGATCAGAGAATCAGCAGTTCACTTCCTTGCATTGCCACTGATCTGTATGTAAAGCTATCATACTGTATGTCTCCGTTTATAGAAACGTATTGTTTTACCTAAGATCAGTGTTGGAAAATTAGGTCACTATGGTCAAGGTCAAGTCTATTATATAACTGAAATAAAATAAGTTTAAAGTACTGACATTTCTAAAACTGAAATAACTGAAATAAACTAAATACACACAAAAAAATCTAATAAAAAACACAAAAGCACAGCAAAATGTCTAAAATGAAAAAATATATATATATATTAAATTATATATATAAGCTAATTCACAATATTAATACTATATTGTATAATACTAAAATATTTAAATATTTTTTAAATAACACCGGTGTCTATCTAATGCATAAATGTAAATGTTATATATAATAATAAATAATGCATAAGGTGGGTTCCAGCACAGTGGATATCTGAAAATGAAGCTCCGTTTGTGGGTTTGTGTTCCACCATTCTGGCGTAATGGCTAAAGCTTCGGACTATAAACTTCCGGACGCTGGTTCGGTCATTAGCTGATAGCACTGTGTCCTTGAGCAGGGCACTTAACTGCAGGTTACTGGAGGGATTGTGTCTGTAATGAGTGTGTAATGCAAGTTCCTTTGGATAAAAGCTTACCGGAACAATGCATGCTGGTTAAATCAGTTCGAGTTCATTGTTGTTTCAAAACAGGTGCACATACAATGCTTGTTTTTGGAAGTATTCATAGTGATATTTGACCGTTTTGTATGTTGATCCAAAGTTTGTTTCGTCTCCCCTGCTGAACTCTCTCTTTCTCTTTTTCTTTTTCTTTCTCGTTCTTCAGTATGTGGCGTTCGGATCCCTGCTATTCATCCTCATCTCCATTTCCACCTTTTGCATGGAGACGCACGAAGCATTCAACACCATCTACAACAAAACGGAGAACGTGACGGAAGGGAACGTGACGAAAGAGGAGATCGTGTACGAGGTGGTCACGGACAGATGGCTCACGTACGTGGAGGGAGTGTGTGTGATCTGGTTCACCATCGAGGTCTTCACGCGCGTCGTCTTCTGTCCCGACAAGGTGGAGTTCTTCAAGAGCGCGCTGAACATCATCGACTTCGTGGCCATCTTGCCCTTCTACCTGGAGGTCGGTCTGAGCGGACTCTCCTCCAAAGCGGCTAAAGATGTCCTGGGCTTCCTGCGCGTGGTGCGCTTCGTGCGAATCCTGCGTATCTTCAAGCTGACGCGTCACTTCGTGGGCTTGCGTGTCCTCGGACACACACTCCGCGCCAGCACCAATGAGTTCCTCCTGCTCATCATCTTCCTCGCTCTCGGCGTCCTCATCTTCGCCACTATGATCTACTACGCCGAAAGGATAGGAGCCAGTCCGGACGACCCTACGGCGAGCCTGCACACCAGCTTCAAGAACATCCCCATTGGTTTCTGGTGGGCCGTGGTGACCATGACCACTTTAGGCTATGGAGACATGTATCCGGAGACGTGGTCGGGGATGCTGGTGGGGGCGTTGTGTGCCCTCGCGGGGGTGCTGACTATTGCCATGCCCGTGCCCGTGATTGTTAACAACTTCGGCATGTATTACTCTCTGGCCATGGCCAAGCAGAAGCTGCCTAAAAAGAAGAACAAACACATCCCGCGAGCCCCACAACCCGGCTCGCCCAATTACTGCAAGCCGGACGCCCTGGCAATGGCGACGGCCTCCCCCCAGAGGATCCTGGGTAATGTGCTGGGTGGCGTGCTGGGGTCGAGCGGGCTGGCGGGTGGACTGGCGGGAGGACTGGCGGGTGACTGTCCTCTAGCTCAGGAGGAGATCATAGAGATTAACAGAGGTGAGACAGAACAAATACGCACCACTCTTTCATTGACTGTTTTTAACCTTGTTATGGAAAAATCTTTCCATAATTCTTTTTTTATATGTTTTGATGTTATTACGTGTGAAAGCCGTAGAACAAGAAGTTTCAATAATATGGTCGAATATTTTTAATGATAGTACTGAATTACATTAAGTTTTTGGAGTGGTTGATATGATTAATATATCATAATATGATCATTTTACCTGAAATCCAACAGAAATGTATTTATTATTTTTATTATATTTAAATTTTATATATAACGTGTATATATATAAAGTTTGGAATCCAACAGAAACAAATATTACATCAAACTTTGTTTTTATATTATATATTGTTTTTATATATTATATTATATTGCATATTTTTTATATTTATATATTAAATAGCTATTTTTGGATAGTGATTGTGATTGTGAATGATTTATGTAGGCCTATTAAATATTGTTATGTTATATTATGTTTTTTTATATTTATATATTAATTTCTGTGAACTTAATACTTTGCAAATGAAACTTCAATCATATAAAAAAATACATACAAAGCCACAACCGTCAAAGTCATCTGAAAGAGATATTTAGGAGCTGTGTCGGAAAATGTATTAGTGCATTGTTAAAATGTTGTTAAAATGGTACAATGCAACATAATGTCCTTGCACTGTACAACTGTGTGTGTGTGTGTGTGATTCTCCAGATGCACTGCTCTCCCTACTAATGTTATGTCTATTATCAATTATTCATTGTTTTTAAAACCTGCAAGTCTCTAATAGTTCTATAGGGTCACTATTAGTTATATAAGGTACAGGACAGGAATCAGGGCAATGCATAACCTTGCCTAACAAACTTTTTATTTTCCTATCACATTAGTTCCAGATATAGTTGCATAGTAATTTCTTTCATTCAGGACATGCAAGCTATTTTCTATTTAAGGAAGAGCAACAACCATTGTTTTTATCTCCAATTTAGCACATTTGTTGTTTGCAGATTAAATAATACTTATTTTAAAAAAAATTAAGAATAAACTCTAAACCTAGAAATGCGGTGCAGGACAATAGAAGCTTACAGAATTGACCATATCTGAACCAGATTATCGTTAAGATTATCAGATTTTTTTATTTCACATTGTACAATGGAGTAGTTAATGAGAACTGGGGCTGTCAAGCTGCCAAAAAAAAAAAGTATAATAAAAGTCCTCTATGCGATTCATGTGCTATACTTTAAGTCTTCTGAAACAATATGCTCAGTGTGAGGAACAGGTCAAAATTCATTTTTCACTAAAGATTGTTTTGAGACGGATCATTTCAATGAATCGATTAAATTAGTTCTCAGAGCTGATGTGAATGATTCGTTCACAAATGAACCCGATTCAGTTCTCAAATTCAACTCACTGATTCAAGAAATTGAAGTTAATCAGGTTTAGGACAAAATGAGTAGAAGTAATTAATGCCACAATTGATATTTTTAGGTGATCTTTTCCCTCTTTTCACCTAATGTCCTGTTGAATGTCCCGCATCTCTCCTGTCTCACGCTTGCTGTGTTGATTCATGTCTCTCTTCAGACTCGAAGCAGAACGGTGACGCAGCCAGTGCCGCTCTAGCGAACGAGGACTGTCCAACCATCGATCAGGTTCTCAGTCCGGACGAGCGCAGCCCGATGGGCCGAACACAAGAACGCTACCAGCAGGACAGAGCCTGCTTCCTCCTCAACACGCGAGAGTTTCGACCCACTGATGGGAACGTGCGGAAAGGTGCGTTTAAATGCTTCTGCAAGCGAGTCACACACACGTATTCACACAGTCTCGGCCCAATCCCAGCCTCTGTGCAAGATGTGCTAGATCTTAAAGATCCCTTTCTAACATAGTTTGCACACACAAGCATCCCCTAAAACCTGCCCATCTCACACACTCGTGTCCATCTCTCCAAAAATACAGATTACATAACCATAAACATCTCTGGGTGTTTTCACACTTGGGTGGTTTCACGAGGCTGAGAGCATTTATAATAGATTTGTCAAGTAAAGTCAATTTTATTTATAGCGCTTTTCACAATACACATCATTTCAAAGAAAATGTATAATCAATATAAACAATCAAGCCACTGAGATTAGCATATATCGCTTTACATGTGTACTTCATAATGTTGGATATGCATATACCGGTACTGTACATCCAACTATATATAGAGCTGTGCGATAGTTGAGTTGAAATTGGGTGATGATAGAAGAATTGCAATTTAGTTTATGCATATGCATATGCAACCCTTGAGCACTGGTCCAAGAACCATTCCCTTTAAACCCACTGTACAGTTCGCTTATATCGTGCATTTTAATCAAAAAACACTCTGTGTAGTCAAATACTTCAACTGTTTTTCAATACTTTTACAATTCTCAAATCATAACTTAATTTATATTCACAAAATTATATTAGCAAATGCCCAACCAACCAACAATTCTGAAACGCACAAGCACTTTTGCACATTTCTGTTGTTTGTTGTTGAATCTACATTTGTAAATCATCAAGTGTGTGTGAATCGCTATGGAAAATTATTTTATTTCTCAGTATCTTTGTCATGTTTTACAGTAGAAATATCTAAACTTTCTTAAATCAAGAAACATTTATTTGAGAAGCAAAATTACGTCTGAAAAAATATATCAAAAGTAAATGAATTTATGTTTAAAATATGAGTCTGGTAAGAAAAATAAACTTAATTCTAAGGGGAAAAAATTTGTTCTTTTAAAAATTCTGTTTTTTAAGCATAAACTGGGTTAAACATTGCTGTTTGCAAATATATAAACTTTTTTTGCATTTGTGTATCATATTTGTAAACGCATTAATTTTGAGCCTATTTTAGCTCCATAGTTTAAGGTATGGCAGGACATGAGCAGCTTATGCTATTTTAATAAAATATTTTTCATTTACATGTAATCATTTAGCAGTTAAGTCATCAAAGTGAGTAAATCATCACAGAAATGTAATATTATTCTACAGCAATTTTCAATAAATAAATTAGATTTAAATGTGAAGTGTGTCGGTTCTGAGCCAATAGCGGCACCAAATTAACTTGCAGAAATATTGTCCAGCAAACATATGATCCCACTGTTAACTTACACCATGCATTGGTTGAGTCAATGCTAGTCAATGAACACTAAAATGGGTCAAAATCAGATCCAACCCCTCACTTTAGGCCAGGAACGGTGTGAAAACAGAGTGAACCAGGTTGTTTTTTGCTCCACCTCAAGGGATCTGAAGTTGGTTATTTTAGGATTCAAGTGTGAAAACATCCTTAAAACACACTGACATCTGAAAAATCTCTCTTTTGACATTTTTCCTCTTCTCTTTTTCTTTAATTTCTTAATTTCGTTTTTTTTTTTTTTTTGCATGTCTAATTTTCCATAATAATACACAATTTCTCCTCCGTTTCTTTCCTCACGTTCACCATACTCTTCTTTTTGCCGTCTATATTCCATTCTCTCAATTTCTTTTTTTTTTGCATTGCATTTTCCTTGATCCTTGGTCTTCATTTTTAGTGTCAAACCTTCTGTTACACACAACATCCCACAACACTTTGTGATCCTGTTCTGTCACCTCCAACAACCACACAAATCTCCTCTCCATCCACAAAAATGCACAGCAAATGACACGAACAATGTCCGATCCATGCACGCACAATTCTCAGAACCCGATATATCCCTGGTTGCCGTTCCCTCAACACAACCCGACTCCATTTGGCACAGTTAGATTTAGGATATCAGCCGACGGCCACAAATCCTTCTATCACAGATGAATGGTATAAGCTGGAAGGATATTAATGCAAACTGGATCAAACCATAGTGATCAGAGGTAAAGACCAACCACAGAAATAGAAACATAACACATGCTCATGAAGTCCGATAATTAATGATCTAGGATATTTAACACAATTACACACACATTTACACCTGCATGGGTGTTTCGTTGTTGATGGGTGTAATTTTTCGTGTTGTGTTGTTGTCCTAACAAACTGTCATTAGTTTCATCTGTTAAAGGAAATGAATCTAATGTTGTATGATGTTACTGAATATGAGTTTAAGTTTGGGTTTCACACACTCTCTGACAAATAGATTTGCTCTTGTATGTTTTTTTGCAGATTGGCCACCTCTTAAATTGCTGACTGTCCCAATCTGGACAGTCAATACCAAAAATGTCTGTGCACTGGGGACAATTTATCACCCACTTTAACACTCGGCATGTAGAAACTCAGCACAAATACAATACGATGACACAAATCTTACTCTAAAAGTGCATTTTTTCTGGCACTGTGAGTAAAGGATAGTAGACTAGCAATCAAATGTGTTTAATGGAATATTCCAGGTTTATTTTTTAAAGAAATTAATACTTTTATTCAGCAAGGACACAGTAAATTGATCAAAAGTGACAGTAAAGACAATTTTAATGTCACAAAATATATCTAATTCAAATAAATTCTGTTTTTTTCTCACTTTCTTTTCATCTATTCATCCTGACAAAACAATTGGATCACCGTTTCCACAAAAATATTAAGCAGAAAAAAACGTATAATAATCAGAAATGTTTCTTGAGCAGCAAATCATCATATTAGAGTGATTTCTGAAGGATCATGTGACACTGAAGACTGGAGTAATGATGCTGAAAATTCAGCTTTGATCACAGGAATAAATTACAGTTTAAAATATATTCAAATAGAAAATAGTTATTCGAAATTGTAATAATATTTCACAATATTCCTTTTTTTACTGTATTTTTGATCAATTAAATGCAGCCTTGGTGAGCCCAACATTTTGAATGGTAAATAAATTAAATTAACGTCACATTTTAGGTTAATAGTGAGACTGTTTAACTAACTAACACTTGACCAATCAGATTTGAGTATCACAGAAAGATGCATTGGTCATTTTATCACACTAGTCTCAAGCCATCACATGTAATGTTTAAGTGTTAAGTGTTTCATACAATTTAATAGTAGTAGTAGTAGTAGTAGTAAAATCTTTGTTTGTCCCTTTACAGGGCAATTTAAGTAGCTTCAACCTCACAAACATACACATTTTTATAAAACAGAAAACAGCAAAACATCACAAAACCTTACGAAAAAACTTCACAAACCCCGGGCATTTATAGTTGTACTTTGTTGATTTGCTGTGCTGTTCATGTCTATGACTGTGAAAGAATCCAAATGATTAGGTTGAAAATAAGCTGGAATATTCCTTTAAAGATCCTCTGAAACGTTGCATATACTGTATATACGTTCTTTGCGATGTTGCAAAAGAAGTGAGCAGAAACCCAATCTTTACTCGGACGTATTCAGGTCTGTTACACTAACCTCATACTCTGTAATGACAAAAACATGCATATGGGACAAAGTTGGACACTATGTTGTGTAACAAAGATTGTTTTCAATGTCATATGAGATCCACTGCAATTACAAATGGAACTGCACCTGCTGCAGTGTGTGTGTGTGTGTGTTTTCAGTGGGATCTCACACGCTCTGTATTGTCTTTTTCTTCAGGTTGTGTCATATCCCGCGTTTGTATGTTGGCTTCTTCATATATTCTCTCACTGTTCTACTGTTTCCCCCGTCCTCCTCCTCGCTGTGTGTGCGTGCGTTGTGTTTGTTGTGATGTGACGTCGCTTATTGTGTTTTCAATGTGTTTCCCTCACTCTTCCGGTGACCTTTAACCCTGGAGTGATGGAGGCCGCGCACGTGCGCACCGAGGCAACACCTAAAAATGCAGACACGTAGAAAAACTAACTGGAAGGTTGCTTAGGTGTTCGCTGAGCTGAGTCGAATCACCTCAGGGTTAAAGGTCAGGGGTCGATAGAGGTCAAGGTGAATTCAAATGAGCACGAGTTCTCGGTTCTGTGCCATGCTGCAAACACAACATTCACTCAAAAAAACATATTTGGGCCTAAATTTAAGATTTATTTATAGATTTATATTGCATACATTTTTTTACACACTGAGTTTATATGCAATTCAAATACATAATCTAAAATTTAGCCTAAATGTTTTTTGAGTGGATGTTGCTGCCGATCGCAACAGTGAGGGGAAAATGCAAAGACGGATGTGTTTATGTGTGGCACGGATTCCTATGAATCTGCTCATACGACCTCAACCTGCTATAGTTCCTAGCGTAGCCTGAATCTCCTACATGTGTGTGTGACAGTCTGTGTGTTAGCTCTTGTTTTTGAGGTGTGTGTGCGTGCTGTGTAACTGACGTCTGATTGACTGGTTGACAGACAGACACTGGGATATTTGGACAGACTCACAGACAGACTGACGTAGAGCAGGTAAGAAGGATCCGTGGTGTTTTCCCAGCACTTATCCTGGGCTTGAGCAACACGTCGTCTTCTGGGACGCAGTCGCTTTATCACTTTTAACATCCAGAGACCCTATAGATGCAGAAATAACATTACGTTAAGCTTTAAAGACCAGTGTCTGTTGAGGATATGTTTGTGTGTGTGTGAGTTCTGTTATATGGCATCTTAGCTAAACTGCCAGGCTCTGTTTCAAACCCTAGTGAGCAAACTTCTACATATAGTATATAGAGCATATGGAGCAACAACAATAGTTTCATTAATTACATATATTGCAACCTGACATTAGAAATTTACGGAAGCGTATTGCATTCACTTGAGGAAAACAATCTACTCTGTTTTTCTGAATTAACGAGTTAATTATCTCAGAATTACGAGAATTTTTCATGGAAAAAAGTTTTTGCTCTGTTTTTCTGAATTAATGACTTAATTATCTCAAAATTATGAGTAACTCATTAATTCATAAAAACAGAATGAAAAAAAATTTCAAGAAAAATGTATTTCATAATTCTGAGATATTAACTCGTTAATTCAGAAAAACAGAGTAGATTTTTTTTCTTCAAGTGAATGCAATACGCTTCCGTAGAAATTAAAATCTCTCTCATATTCTCTCTAATACATCTTTAATATTCTCTGATTTAAGGGTGTCATATGATGAGGAATTATAATAAAAAGATTTTTTTTTTTTTACATAAAAAAATCATATTGCTCCATATTTATTTTGATATTTAAATTGATTTATTTATCTAATATTTATTAATTTCAGTTTAACTTGATAGTCAGCGATCCCCATGAAATAAAGTAGTTTTTTAAATGCAATGAAAATCAAATAATTTATTTCTTGTTGCAAAAAAACATATAAACTGAATTCGACAGTCAGTGATGTTTTAAGTTTTAGTAGTTTTGTGTTTTTTTGTCATTTTTGTTTCTATTTAGCTTTGATTTATTTTTATTTTAACTTTAGTTTGTCATTTTAGTGCTTTATTCCAAATTTTCATTTAAGTTTTATGTTTTACATCTAATGTTTATATTTCAGATTTATTTAAATTAACAAAATGATTTTTAATAGTTTTAGACAATAATAACAAGACTGGTTTAAAAATGCATATAAGCAATAGCGAATTGCACACCAACATTTAATATTTGGGGTTATGGGTTTGTTCAAATCACTAATTCTAGGTATAAAATAATTAAATAAGCATAGAAATAGTTGATGATAAAATAACTAAATAGTCGTGGTAAGCATCCTAATTATGCGGCCTTGATAAGATACCTTGTTTTGGTCACAATATGTAACGTTCATGAAAAACACACTCCCATAATGCATTGTGATTTTCATCGAAAAAGACATGGCATGGAAAATGGTTTCATGCATTTAAAATGCATATTTCACCCATTATGTGAGTGTTATTTGTGCAACTGCTGACGTCAGTCCTCACTGGAATCAACTGCAAGCATCCGTCGAGTCTCCCGGGCGCTCAGCACTATTTGTGTGGTGTGTGAGTAACCATTAACACAGTTAGTGGCCATGAAGAGCATTTCAGATCAGTCACTTATGAGGTTCCATTTCAGCTAGGATGCTGCCTTAGAAGCTAACAGACTATGTAGACAGCAAGGCAGCACACTGGGGTTTGGAACAGAGCCATAGTGCCTCGCTGAACGGACATTAGACTGTTAATTGGGCACGATACAGCGAGTGTAAACTGTGTGTGTGTGAGTCTGTGCCAATGGGAGTTGATTTAAGATCTAAATATATTCCTGCCATCTGTGGAACCTATACAGACACACACATATTGCTCTGGGTGTTAAAGCGATCTCTTCCTGTGCAATATAATCCCTAAATGCTGTTCACTGTTCTTAGAGGAGTGTGTGTGTGTGTGTGGGTGCGCGCACCGACCTGCCCTGCTGTAATGCTGTTTGCATGAGGCTATTTACTCAGAGTCAAAGTCAGTATCTGACAACTGAAGTCTCTGTGAAGGATCTCTGTAAGGCATTGTGAGTTCTCTTTCCCTCTCAGTGTGTCTCTCTATCTTCTGTTGTCTTCCTGTTGTTTGTCTTATATGTTTATGACCTTGTGTGTGTTGTTCAAACTGGTCAATTTTCGTGTGTGTTCAACTGGTCAAAGTTCCTCAATGCCCTGTTTTCTGGGCCACACTCGCAAACAAACATCAGTAGTTTCATTGTAGCAACTACAATAGTTTCATAAATGATGCATGTATTTTTATTCGAGACTAAAAGCGAATCTGATTTTAAAGGGGTCATATCATAATGAACCAAATATTCCTTAATCTTTTGAGATCAAACATTCAATATCATCAGTCTAATTGCTATTTATTGTTTCAGATTGTAATGTTTTTTATATTGATTGAAATATATTTTAATATTCATAATTATTATTATTAAAAAACATTAAGATTTATTGCTGTATATTTATTTATTTTTAAGATTTTATTATTTATTATTTTAAGATTTTTATTTTTTATGAATCCAGAAAAGTTGCAGGCGTGCAACTGAATGTCACAATCAGCGATCACCACCATGCATTAAAAAAATATGTTAAAAAATATTTTGAAAAAAAAAAGGTATATATATATCATATCATAATACATCAAGTATTCCTAACTTTAATATGAAGGCAAGGCAATTTGTTTTATTTAAATTTGTTTAAAAAATTGCTCTATTTGTTTATTTATTTATTGAATATTTAATACTGATTTTAATAAATCAAGCAAAATTGCAATTGAACTTGACAGTCAGATAATCATGCATTTTCATTGCATGTAAAAAAATGTTTTTGCTGTTATACATAATAATATGATATGACCCCTTTATGGATTTAATTATATTTTGTTATTGAAGCACTTTAAACTGTTTCAAGAAAGGTGTAAAGCGTGGGTGTCTTTCACATAACAGTCTCTCAGTTTATTGATATTTCCATTACAAATTGTAGCCTAAAGTTGCATTACAAGTTCAAAGTTATAGTCTTTATGAAAGATGCCTTGAGCAAGACATTTTTCAAAACTAAACAGGTGTGCTCTAGTTCCGTCAAGGCAACAGCATGAACTCTCTTTTCTCCATTAAAACAGGGTCTCCATCATGTCTATATTTAGGCTGTGTAGTGAAGCGGTTATGCATTACAGATAGACGTGTAAATATTTGCCCTGATGATACAATTCAATTGTGGAATGCATCAGGAAATCTGAATTTTAGTCACAATTTAGTTCAATTCAATTGGTATGATTCGGCATTATTTTCAAAAATATAAGCGTTCGTCTACGTTCGTGTCAGATTGGATTTTGCATAAGAAAATAACACTGTAACATTAGGTATTATAATAAATTCTTACAATTTGGAATAAATTAACAATGCATTTAGTTAAAGATCATTCGTAAACTAAAATAACAGAGGGTGTTATCACTATATCACTGAACTCAACTCATCTCATATCATCACACACACAGACACACACACTCCTTCCATGTCTATGCGTGTAGTTGTTAATGTTGCATGTGTGTGTTTGCAACTGTGCATTTCCTGTCTGCAAATATCACAACCTGTCATTTAGAAACCCATACATTATACATTAGTGTCATTGTTTACAGGCCTCCTATATTGTCTAAAAACAAGCATCTCTATTATTATTGTGCCATCTTGTTGTGCTAAAGGTTAACAAGTGGCACTGTTGAGGTTTAAGGACTAGTTTGATAACAGAACAGTATCAGGAGCGATTTGATCTGTTCTCCTGTTACAGCACATTCCAGCAGTGAGCGGCCCGTCATGGTTGTGGTGTTCTGTGTTCTGGTCACAAGCCGATCGATAGAGCTTAATTGTGGGTAATGTGAGCTCTCTCTATAGCTAACAGTCCAGCGGTCGATATGCCGGGATACTGCCAGAACAGCCTGAGCTGGAATAAAGCTTTCACTGCACACATGTAGACCTAAGCAACATATATGACAGAAAACAGGACTGGGTATTGACACAAATTTCATAAGCTTGCAATTCGATTCAGTTCCCAATCTCGATTTGGTATAATTTGATTAGCATACATATAAGGTACTGTAAATGTAATTTTTTGCAAAGAACTAAATAATTTCTATCAACTAATGTAAACTAAGAAACCCTGTCATTTGGTATTACTGTAATATTAAAGGTTAAAATTAACAACAGATTTGTATACAAACATTAAAATTGGACATAAGGTAGTTTTATGATGATTACTTTTTAATGATATACCGTACGTATGTTTCTACTCAAATTCGTTGTTGAAATATAAACATTTAAAGATGGCTGTCATAACTTGTAATTATGGATTTATACAAACATACGTTAAATATTGAAGAAAATTTTAAGTAAACATATAATGAATATGTAATTTAGTGCATATATAGCAAAATGCTTCTATCTAGAGTATATATTTCTAGCTAACATTAGCTTTATGGTCAGTGAATGGCTTTTCTTAGGTAGTTACATGTATGCTAAGTTGAGCTGTTGTTTACAAGTTGTTTATTGACGTCTTTCCGTCAATAAAACATTATTACAAGATTACATGAGACATAATGCGGATTTTGGAAAGTTGTCCTGTATCTTTCAACATACCTTCTGATGTTCGTGTTTATTTCGTGTTGTAAAGCGGAAGAGATGATCAGTTCACTCACGCGCGCTCCTGGCGCGCTGCCGCTTCACTTGAACTGAGATCTGTCACGTCACAATAAAGAGCGCCAAGACGGTATTTATTGTTTAAATTTCGCATTAAAATTTACACAGTTTGAAAGCTGAGCCTTTTGTGTGTTCAAGTCTTGTCGGAAAGATCGTATTTACGAGTTGAAGGCACATGAGCGCTACCACAACGTCGTAAATACGAGTGGAAATCTCAGGATTTTAATGCTGCCTTCACGTGCTATTTGGAAGTATCATATTAGTTTCCTCGTTAATAAAAAATGGACATGAACGCCCTCTCAAGTCAAAATTTGAATGCGTTGAGCTGGTAATCATGACTTCTGAAGTGGGAAGTAGGAAATGTCCGATAGCACGTGACGGCAGCATTAACAGTATTAGCAAACGCTTCATTTAAAAATTAAAAAGGCATAATATGCTTATTAGGGATTTTTTTTTGGAAGGGAGGAGCGCTGCAAATAATGTGAAGAGTGTTAGTGAAGACGATTCAGCCGAAATTTATATTTTCAACCCAGCCCTTACATAAACACCCAATAACCTCAATCACACCCATTATTGCCTCAACTTATCAGGGTGTCATCATAATCATTATCCAATAGCCTACCTAACTGATGCTGCATGGTGGTCGCATGTAGGCCTACTGTGGCGTTTATTAAAGATTATAATTTTATTAGGGCATCTAAATGTGGTTTTGATATTTGCACACCCCCTTTTTGTTATTTCATGTCATTCACTCTCTTTTTTTAACTCTTTCCACTGTGTGACTAACACTCATCTCATCCTTCATTCGCCTCCAGGCCGTCAGTGCAGCACCAGAGTTTCTAATGCGTGACTATGGTAGGTACATCAACTGTTTTAAACTGTTCTGTACATGTTCAAACGGGAAACACTTCTTTATGAGGTTTTCCTGGTTCACACTAGGTATGCAAATCTTGTAGCACTCATCATACTGAGCGATCTGAACATGGTAATATTATAAAATATTACATGTACATAAGAAATATAATATAAACTATAACGCACTTTCATTAGCATGAGAGGTATCAAAGCTGTTGTGGGTATTTAACATGGTAAATGTGTTGGAATTATAGTGTTTATTCTATTTTGTGTTACATTGCATTATTTAGTGCAATAAAGGCATAAATATGCTGTACTTTAAGTATATAATTTAGCAAGAATATGCTATATAAACCATTTCAGGTATTAATAGGCATATTTTAGTAGATATGCAACATGAGATGTCAACACGTTATACTTCGATAATGTATAACGTAACTTCTGGAACATCTGGATTTGTTTGAATCATGGATATATATACATATGTGACCAGGTATATTTATTAATACAGTAAATGAGGTCCATTTTAATTTCATGTTGTCTTCAAATATTTTTAAAAGGTAGTTTTGACATTTTTTATTTATGCATTTTTGATTGGTCAGCCCGTTAATTTTTTTCACCGTGCTGTCGCACAAACTTCCTGTTGTTTTAATGGCGCTACATTCTCACACACCGTCCTACTTCCATCGAGTATCCATCAGTCCCACTCCCATTAAATATATTCCCTCTTCCTGTCTTATTCCACCCTCACTAATGCGCTCTGTCTCCTGAGGAATCCTTTAAAAGCTCTTACTAGGCAAACATAATATAAAGGGCGTGTGGCTGTCTGAAGCGATGTTGACCAGGCAGACGGGTAAAACAATCCAGTTGTTCTGTTGTTCTGATGTCCAGACCAGCAGATAGAGTAGCGGTTGTGTCGCACTGTGGTAGCGATGTGTGTGTGCTGTACTGTATTATAAACACAGGCTGTTCTGTATGTGCAAGTCGTTGTTTTTGCGATGGTTCCTCCGTCCGTCTGTGTTCGACGTCAGGCCTCCTGGTGCATCCATCGAATCATGGTTTGTTTGTTTTTTACATGTAATTCGTTGCATTGAACAGTTTGTAATTTTACATGAGAATGATGCAACATTTTACAGAGGAATGCCTTTACAAACTATTTGCACAGAAATTCATTGCATATCGTTGACTGTAGTTTTTGTGTGCATATGTGTCGTGTTTGATTGTGATTTTGTCAACATTTATGTGGCAACGAAAAATGTGTGTGTGTGTGATTCAGGTAAACCCTACGTCATGGGGACAAAATGTCCCCACAAAGATGGCAAAATCTGAAATCCTTGTCCTTGTGGGGACATTTTTTGCTTCCCACGAGGAAAACAGCTTATAACTCATACTAAAAGATGTTTTTTGAAAAGTAAAAATGCTGAAAGTTTTCTGTGATGGGTTAGGGTTAGTGTAAGGGATAGATTATACAGTTGTTCAGTATAAAAATGTTTTGTCAATGGAAAGTCCCCATAAAACGTGTGTGTGAGAATTTTAAATCAGACCTGACTCAGCACATTTGTGTGTGTGTGTGTGTCCAAGTGTGTGTGTGTGTGTGTCCAAGTGTGTGTGTGTGTGTGTGTGTGTGTGTCCAAGCTGTTGTCCTACTTTCAGAGGAAAGTTGTCTTTCTTTTTTTTTTCTTTTTTTTTATCGTCCTTGTTTTTCTTCCAGAGTATTTTTCTGTGATCAACGTGCGGCAAACTTTTCCCACATTCACCTCTTCCTCTCCCAAACAAACACGCATATAGGGAGAAAGCGGGAGAGAGACAAATAAATCTGATATGTGGGTGGAAGGTCGCTGCTAGTCACTTCACTTAAATGTTTGGTCACAAAAGCCTGACTACTAATCTCACAAAAGCTCAATGTAACACTCATGAGTGAGTCTGATTTTCTTTTTTATTACTATGGCAAAAGATGGAATTATAATACACTAAACACTTGTGATTTACTTGTCATGAATGTAATTTTATATCGAAATTACCGTAATTCAGAGTTTCTGGGGAGCTTTATGTAGATACATTACTGTTTTTGCTTATTTTATTTTAGCCGACAACTTTTAGGTAGGCGTTATATAAATAAAAACTTACTATTGGTTGCTTAATATTTTGCAAGATTTTTTTGTTGTTGCATATTTTCATGTCATCAGCAAAGGCATAAATGTAGGCATTTTATGAGTGTGAAGATATAGATTCTGTTGTCATCTTGTGATTACGGTAATTCCGACAACGTGAATGCAGTGGAAGTGTTGTGAATTTTTTTTTTGTCATTATTAGATTATACAAATGCAGGCTTTATGACCTTTCAGTCAAGTGAAGTATAATAGGATGTTCAGGAGGTTGTCAAAGAAACCAGCCAGCGGTCCACAAGAGCATATCTGTGCACTAACTCAACTGTAGTGTATTAATCAGCTTCTTACGGTGATATTTAATAGTAGTACAGAAACACTTCACCTCAGTAAGTAACATTTAGTCTGTTCCAAAACCCAGTGAGCCGCCTAGACATACCTTTATATATAATGAGTTTTAGATCTTGAGCTTTGGAAAGGCACTATATATCAATGAATGAATGATTGAATGAATGTATGAAAGTTTATTTATTTATTCCCAAAATCTATATATTTTTGACCTTGAACTTATATAAATTAAATATTTTTATTTGTTTGTTTGTTTAATACTAAAAGGTATCTATATATTATGACATAGAGCTTTGGAAAGGCACCATGTAAATTAAATATATATATATATATATATATATATTTATATATATATATATATATATATATATATTACCAAAATGTGTCAATAATATATTTTTTACCTTGAGCCTTGAAAAGCCACTAGAATAATTTATTTGTTTGTTTAATACCAAAATGTATCAATATATTTCTGACCTAGAGCTTTGGAAAGGCGCCATATAAATTAAATTATTATTATTAAATATATATTTTTTAAATGCATCAATACAAAATAAATAATTTAATTTATATGGTGCCTTTCCAAACCTCTAGGTAAAAAAAAATGTATTACCTAAATGTGTCAATATATTTTTGACCTTGAGCCTTGGAAATTAAATTAAATTAAATGTATTCATTTATTTAAAACTGCATCAATACAAAGTACATAAAATATTTTTTTTATTTGTTTCCAAAATGCGTCAATATATATTTGACCTTGAGCCTTTAAAAGGCGCTATATAGAATTTGTTTTATTATTATTATTTGGTTGTTTTTTTTATACCAAAATGTATCAATATATTTTTGACCTGGAGCTTCGGAAAGGCACTAGGCCTATATAAATTATTCATTCATTCATTACAAAAAAAAATACATCAATACAAAATTAATTTAAAAAAAAATACTTTACTCAAAATTTGTCTGTGCTTTGTAATTGCTTATTAGAGTGTCACATCATACGCTTTAGCAGTTCACCAGGTTTTGGAGCAAAGTAATAAAAAATGTTTCAAAACCCACTAACAACATTTTATACTGTATAATGTTTATTAATCTGTTGAAATGTCTCACAATGGCTCCCGTGGTTTCTTCAACAATCTCCAGCAGTCTGGCCGAGGAAGCTTCTGTCTTATTTGTTGTCTAGTCGTCTTACTCTACACTGCACTGGTTAACTGAAACACTCCATCGCAAATCCCACAACTTAGTGGCAAACAATCCAGCCAGTGTTTTCTTCAACCAGTGGGAGTGTGTGGACGTTTATCTGTGGAGTATTTGGTTCTGGGAAACTGTGTTTATATGTTGTGGAATTTTTAGTAAACCAATGTATGATGATTTTCATAACTCTCATTTTCCTGTTTTGTCCTGTCTTGTCCTGTGTATGTCTGTCCGTCTGTCTTTTCCCTGTATCTTCACATTTGTTCCACTTTATACCTACGTTTCAATTTTACACTCATGTTACTTTTTCTTTTGTTCCTTTCCCAATAATTCATTTTCTGTCGGCTACATTCTCACTCGAACCGATATATTACCCGAACATGTAACGCCCAATGACAATCCACCCCATCGCTCATGCTGTTCAATCGAAAAACACGCATTTAAAATTGATTCAACCTGTCACTAACGTGGACAAACAATCTGGCAGCCACGGGTTACGAGAAATCTCGCAGCCTGAACAACATATCAGGAATGGCGGGGTCGTCCCTGCGTTTGACCCCCATCACCAGCACGCCCTTTGACCCTTACGAGGCCCCGGGACCCATCCGTCGCTGCCGCTCACCCATTCCCTCCATTTTGTAGCAGAAAAAGCAGAAAGAGTGACAGAAAGACTCAGGAAAGGAGGAGAGAAAGGCAGGACAGCCTCATACTCGCATTCATAGCAATAACAATGACTGATCGTGTGAGCGGAGACCAGTAGATACACAGTTTGTGAATGATCACGGGTCATGTTCGTGTTTGAACTGGACTTGACGGGTCAATAACTGTGCGAGTGTTTATGGACGGGAGTAAATGCTTTGTTTTTCCCCCATGCTTCACGGTAGTCTTAGAGGGAATGATTTTGATGCTCAAGGAAGATAGATTAATGCATTTTCATTTCAAATGCACTCACTACCCTTGCTTTGTGTTCAAAAACCTTCCGTTTCCCTCAAACTCTGAATTAAGATTAATATTACTGTGAATAAGTGTAATTCTGGACTGTAGAAAACTCACCAGAATTTTGAATGCAAGAATAATGTACATATGCAATCATTACTCTGTTCGCAGGGGTTAAAAATGAAATGTATCACGTTTGTTTGTTTGTTTGTTTGTTTGAATTTGTCGTTGGATTGTTATTGGCTGTCAAATAACTTAGTTTAATGCAAACATATTGAATCAAAACTGAATGGGTAAAAGATAAATCTGACAAATTGATTATTTAAGAATTCATTGCCATATAATCACTTTATTTTATTTTGCACATATTTGCTCATCGTCATTTTTGTTTGTTTATTTGTTTGCATACTTTGTTTTGCTCATTATAACATGTTGCCAAGTTTCGCCCACCTCTAAGCAAAGACTTCCAGTCCGAAAACTGAATATGAGGAGCAAAAAAAGTGGGGAAAGTACATTTGATGAAATAATTTTTCTTTGTTTGCCATTGTGCACAGTGTTTGTGATGTGTTAGCGTACGATTTTAAGATGATGCTCCATAAAAAAAGGAATATTGTGCAAACTCGCCCACATATGCAAATCATGTGCAATATTCCACCCTTATTCATAATGCTGCAAACATACAGCACGCACATGTGGTGTTTAAATTTATGTGCAAGCGTGTGATTAATCCTAATGAAAAGGTTAAAAGAATGAAGAATGGAAGATGACGAAAAGGATGTGATGATTTTAAGAGCATTTCTTGTTTGTCTTGTCAATGTTAGTGTCCTGATGTTGTTTTTTTTATCATATTTTGAATGTTTTTCAAAGACGAATTGTTTTTGTTTTCGAAAACATTACACAACAGTTTCATTTGTATATGATATATACGTTACGTGTTACTGTGTTTCTTTTTGGATTAATAGAACTAGACAAAAATATATATGTATTCAGGTCGATGTGACCAAGTGCTTCCAGAATCATAAACAAAAGAGATGATACTAAGTAAATAAGCCATTTCTGAGAAAAATCCTTCCCTGAAATAGCAAAAAGAAAAGTAACATGTTGCAATACTTGCAAAGTTGTAGTTTATAGGAAACTGTATGTTATCTAGTTTTTAATCATTAAATGTGATTTAGTTTCCCAATGGAGAACAACCCACTGCTGAAACAGTAAATATAAGGAGCCATTTTGTTTTAAACATGGTTCCTCTATCATGCAAACCTGGATCCCACAATGTACCCGGCGTCATGCAAGATTCAGTCGCCCTGCTGAATCCCTTCTTCCCCAAATCAGTCCCGTTTTCCAATTTGAAATTGCTACAGTTTCTATGACAACCAAAGTTTGGCGGGATAGAGTGACATGTACGTAGATGGAAGCGAAAAGGCATCTTTTTTTTTATTCACGGATTCAAAATTATATAAAAAGAATATATAGTCAATAAAAGATTTTGAAGAAATTAGTACTTTTATTCAGCATTGATGCATTAAATTGATCAAAAGTGACTAATAATGTTACAAAATGATTTTTAGAATGAGTTGTGAAGGATCATGTGACACTAAAGACTGGTGTAATGATGCTGGAAATTCAGGTTTGATCACGGGAATAAATTATAATATTCAAATAGAAAGCTGTTATTTTAAATTGTAATAATATTTCACTATTTTTACTGTATTTTTCATCAAATAAATGCAGCCTTGGTGAGCAGAATAGACTTCGTTCAAAAACATTAAAAATCTTACCATCGCAACCCTTTGAATGGTAATACATCAGTAAAGTTGTAGTAGATGCATTTTGTGCTAAATTCTAAAATTATAGTTAATACCATATTTTCTATTCAGAACCGAAATGTCCAAAAAATAAGGAACCCAAACTAAATCAAATTTTATAATACTTTATTTTACTTTTATTATACTGTACTCGCATTACCAGATCTGCAGGACGACTGAATCCCGCACGACATCGGCAGCAAGCCTTGTTAAAACGTCTGTATTTTAACATGTTTTTAATTGTTGTGGGATGCCAGGCCTTCTCATACACTGTGAAACCAGAGACATTCTTCCACTAAAACTGAGTAGTCTCCATTAGTTATGGATCTCTAGTGATTAGTTAGTAGAGAAGATTCATTCTCTAGTTTAAAAAAAAAAAAAATCTCTTTCCTCCATTTGTAAGTAAATGTTGAAGTTAATATTGTGCTGTTCTTGTATTAATCCGATGTTTAACATGTTAAAAAAAAAGAACTGATTTTTTTTTCTTTGACTTGTGTATTCCATGTAGTTGTGCCCTATTACCACACTGTCAGGTCACTGAAACACATCGAACATGTTTATATTAAAAAAGCAAGACCCCTCTATGAGGATAATTTAGGCTACAGTGTTGTTGTAGAGACTCATACACTGCTAGCTAGATTTAACTAGCTTCACCTGTTAAAGCAAAGCTTCTAGGCCGACATCGTAAACTTGATCTGTACAAATCTGTATCTACACGAGTGAATGCCCATTAAACTCATCTCTGCCTTTCTCTTTATGTATGCTGGTTGTTCTTTAAAGATGTGTTATGTTGACATTTATGTAAATGAGCATTTGTTTTTGGTGTATTTGTGTGTGTGCATTTTAAATTTCTGTTTGCATATTAACAAGAAAAACTATTTCTTTCCATAACTGAAATGCACTCATTCACCAAGATAACGTTTGAATGCTGTATATGTGTACAATCAACACTTTTTGACAGATTTATTGCCTTATTAAAACCTGGTAACAAGAAAAGGTAACACTTTATTTCGATAGTCCACTTCAGACATTCAGTAGTAGCAAATTAATGAGTTAGTTGACATGTAGTTTCAAAGTTACTTGTAGTTACTGACTATATGTAACTTTTCAAGTACATTTCAAACTTATTCTACTACTAACTCTTAACAGTCTACTAATACTCTCATGAGACTTAGATGACATGTAGTTGCAAATTAATGAGAGTTAGATGACATGTAGTTGCAAATTGATGAGAGTTAATGGACATGTAGTTGCAAATTATTGAGTTAGTTGACATGTAGTTTCAAAGTTACTTGTAGTTACTGACTATATGTAACTTTTCAAGTACATTTCAACTTATTCTACTACTAACCCTAACAGTCTACTTATACTCTCTTGAGAGTTAGATGACATGTAGTTGTAAATTAATGGGAGTTAGATGACATTGACATGTAGTTGCAAAGTTACTTGTAGTTACTGACTATATGTAACTTCAAGTACATGTCAACTTATTCTACTACTAACTCTTAACAGTCTACTAATACTCTCTTGAGAGTTAGATGACTTGTAGTTACAAAATAATGAGTTAGTTGACATTGACATGTAGTTGCAAAGTTACTTGTAGTTACTGACTATATGTAACTTCAAGTACATGTCAACTTATTCTACTACTAACTCTTCAGTCTACTAATACTCTCTTGAGAGTTAGATGACATGTAGTTGCAAATTGATGAGAGTTAATGGACATGTAGTTGCAAATTATTGAGTTAGTTGACATGTAGTTTCAAAGTTACTTGTAGTTACTGACTATATGTAACTTTTCAAGTACATTTCAACTTATTCTACTACTAACCCTAACAGTCTACTTATACTCTCTTGAGAGTTTGATGACATGTTGCAAATTAATGAGTTAGTTGACATGTAGTTGCAAAGTTACTTGTAGTTACTGACTATATGTAACTTTTCAAGTACATGTCAACTTATTCTACTACTAACCCTAACAGTCTACTTATACTCTCTTGAGAGTTAGATGACATGTAGTTGCAAATTAATGAGTTAGTTGACATGTAGTTGCAAAGTTACTTGTAGTTACTGACTATATGTAACTTTTCAAGTACATTTCAAACTTATTGTACTACTAACTCTTAACAGTCTACTAATACTCTCTTGAGAGTTAGATGACATGTAGTTGTAAATTAATGGGAGTTAGATGACATTGACATGTAGTTGCAAAGTTACTTGTAGTTACTGACTATATGTAACTTCAAGTACATGTCAACTTATTCTACTACTAACTCTTAACAGTCTACTAATACTCTCTTGAGAGTTAGATGACTTGTAGTTGCAAATTATTGAGTTAGTTGACATGTAGTTTCAAAGTTACTTGTAGTTACTGACTATATGTAACTTTTCAAGTACATGTCGACTTATTCTACTACTAACCCTAACAGTCTACTAATACTCTCTTGAGAGTTAGATGACATGTAGTTGTAAATTAATGGGAGTTAGTTGACATTGACATGTAGTTGCAAAGTTACTTGTAGTTACTGACTATTTAACTTTTCAAGTACATGTCAACTTATTCTACTACTAACTCTTCAGTCTACTAATACTCTCTTGAGAGTTAGATGACATGTAGTTACAAATGAATGAGATAGTTGACATGTAGTTGCAAAGTTACTTGTAGTTACTGACTATATGTAACTTTTCAAGTACATTTCAAACTTATTCTACTACTAACTCTTAACAGTCTACTAATACTCTCTTGAGAGTTAGATGACATGTAGTTGTAAATTAATGGGAGTTAGATGACATTGACATGTAGTTGCAAAGTTACTTGTAGTTACTGACTATATGTAACTTCAAGTACATGTCAACTTATTCTACTACTAACTCTTAACAGTCTACTAATACTCTCTTGAGAGTTAGATGACTTGTAGTTACAAAATAATGAGTTAGTTGACATTGACATGTAGTTGCAAAGTTACTTGTAGTTACTGACTATATGTAACTTCAAGTACATGTCAACTTATTCTACTACTAACTCTTCAGTCTACTAATACTCTCTTGAGAGTTAGATGACATGTAGTTGCAAATTGATGAGAGTTAATGGACATGTAGTTGCAAATTATTGAGTTAGTTGACATGTAGTTTCAAAGTTACTTGTAGTTACTGACTATATGTAACTTTTCAAGTACATTTCAACTTATTCTACTACTAACCCTAACAGTCTACTTATACTCTCTTGAGAGTTTGATGACATGTTGCAAATTAATGAGTTAGTTGACATGTAGTTGCAAAGTTACTTGTAGTTACTGACTATATGTAACTTTTCAAGTACATGTCAACTTATTCTACTACTAACCCTAACAGTCTACTTATACTCTCTTGAGAGTTAGATGACATGTAGTTGCAAATTAATGAGTTAGTTGACATGTAGTTGCAAAGTTACTTGTAGTTACTGACTATATGTAACTTTTTAAGTACATTTCAAACTTATTGTACTACTAACTCTTAACAGTCTACTAATACTCTCTTGAGAGTTAGATGACATGTAGTTGTAAATTAATGGGAGTTAGATGACATTGACATGTAGTTGCAAAGTTACTTGTAGTTACTGACTATATGTAACTTCAAGTACATGTCAACTTATTCTACTACTAACTCTTAACAGTCTACTAATACTCTCTTGAGAGTTAGATGACTTGTAGTTGCAAATTATTGAGTTAGTTGACATGTAGTTTCAAAGTTACTTGTAGTTACTGACTATATGTAACTTTTCAAGTACATGTCGACTTATTCTACTACTAACCCTAACAGTCTACTAATACTCTCTTGAGAGTTAGATGACATGTAGTTGTAAATTAATGGGAGTTAGTTGACATTGACATGTAGTTGCAAAGTTACTTGTAGTTACTGACTATTTAACTTTTCAAGTACATGTCAACTTATTCTACTTCTAACTCTTCAGTCTACTAATACTCTCTTGAGAGTTAGATGACATGTAGTTACAAATGAATGAGATAGTTGACATGTAGTTGCAAAGTTACTTGTAGTTACTGACTATATGTAACTTTTCAAGTACATTTCAAACTTATTCTACTACTAACTCTTAACAGTCTACTAATACTCTCTTGAGAGTTAGATGACATGTAGTTGTAAATTAATGGGAGTTAGTTGACATTGACATGTAGTTGCAAAGTTACTTGTAGTTACTGACTATTTAACTTTTCAAGTACATGTCAACTTATTCTACTACTAACTCTTCAGTCTACTAATACTCTCTTGAGAGTTAGATGATATGTAGTTACAAATTAATGAGTTAGTTGACATTGACATTTAGTTGCAAAGTTACTTGTAGTTACTGACTATATGTAACTTCAAGTACATGTCAACTTATTCTACTACTAACTCTAACAGTCTACTAATACTCTCATGAGAGTTAATGGACATGTAGTTGCAAATTATTGAGTTAGTTGCCATGTAGTTTCAAAGTTACTTGTAGTTACTGACTATATGTAACTTTTCAAGTACATGTCAGCTTATTCTACTACTAACTCTTAACAGTCTACTAATACTCTCATGAGAGTTAGATGACATGTAGTTACAAATTAATGAGAGTTAGTTGACATTGACATGCAAAAGTTGCAAAGTTACTTATATTTACATGTCAACTTCCAATCTAAGACCCTAACCTAACAGTCTACTAATACTCTCACTTGAGTTACTTGACATGTAGTTGCAAAGTTACTTAGTTTCTGACTATAAGTAAGTTATCAAGTACATGTCAACTTATTCTACTAACACTAACCTAACAGTTTACTAGTACTCTGAGAGTCACTTGACATGCAGTTGCAAGTTAATGAGAGTTAAGTGACATGTAGTTGCAAAGTTAATTATAGTTAATAAAATGTCTAAAGTAGACTATCGAAATAAAGTGTAACCCAAAAAAATATGTACAAAAACATAGATAGGCATAATTTCATTTAATAATTTCATTTTTTGTTCAAACCTCATAATTTGACTCAAACTGATAAATGATTCCGCTTATAATATCATATAGTTGAATGAATTATCTGTTAACTGAATTCTTGCAGTACATGCTTAACTTTTACCAGCGATTCACAGGTAAACCCTCCCCAGCTTTCTACTGTTCTCAGATATAATCAATAAGTTTCCTTTATCAATAATAATGTAGTAGCCTATTGTATTTTTAAATTGATCTAGAATGTATCTGGGGTGGACTATTCCATTCCTGCTTGATCTAGAAAGTTAATTGGCCACATTTAGTTAGTCAAGTGTAATCTTCAGCGTCTTTAGATTTCAGGTTAAACACTGTGTGACGCCATTAATTGTAATTAGCACCTGTGTGTTTTCTCCGGGACTGGACTTTTTCACCCCTGAGAAGATACATTGCACAACCGGTGTTCAGTGCATGCATCTTCATCTTGAGATCTGTGTGTAGAAACGTTTTAACCGTGTTTGTCTCAAATTCTTTTCTTCTTTTTTTTTTTTGTCAGTAACTTTGTTTTTGTGTGGTTTCTGTAAAAGCATTTCTACATCTTACGTTTTCTGTGATTTTTCTTTTTTAAAGCATTGCATAGTTAATAATTGTTTCTAACAAAATCATTATATTTCTGTTTTTGTCCACAGTGTTAAGTTTCTAGCATTTGGCAATTCTTTTAAGGAGACACAGTTAGTCGCTGAATCCTGAAAACTTTGCAGATGGGACCGCACCACCCATACGGGACGTGTGAGGGATGTCGGAGTGGCAAGAGGGTGTGACTGGAAACAAAAAAACAACAACAAAGGAAACTGGAAATTTCCAATGCCGAATCTTCACACGGTAACCAAAGCAACCTCACCGAAATTCCGGATCACTCCTCTTTCTACAGACTGACTGACTTTACAGCAACAAAACCGAACATTGCACTGACACCTGAAAGAGAAAAAAGACTCTTGAAGGAACGAACGGAAAAACATTCCAATGTTTTAAGATCAAAACACCAGGCGTTTTGACTGCCGCACTCACCTGGGCCCTGAGTTTCTGTACATTAGTCTATATGTAAGAATGAAGGACCAAGTTAGAATAATTATGTAGCATTTCTGCTAAGACCCTGTAGCATTTCTTGGCTGGGAGAACTCTCCGACAGACTTTTTACAGACTGATATCCATCGACCGTTTGCACAGAATGACTAAAAATGACTTAGTCATGCACAATTTGTTCTTGTTTTCTTTCCCCCCACTCAGCATATTAGCAGCAAAGTGTGTTGTCCGTGTATTGCCGTGTGGTAGTTCCCACTCCCCGTCCGAGAAAAGTCTGAGTCTTAGAGTAGCTTTTCTTTGTGAATGAATCTAGAGCGCTGAAAAGTGAAACGCAGCACTCTGCTTTGGTAACAGATGTACGTTGCTATTCCCAAACAGTCTTCCAGGTTTTTTCCCGTACGTTCGGGGGAGGCAACATCAAAAACACAGTCCCGACAGACCAAAGCCCAACTGTGACCAAATAATGTACGAAAGCTAAAACGGCACAAAATGACTTTAGATGTTCCCTGTCAGATCTGAACTTTTCGTCCCTTTAAATATGAACGGATTGGCTGTTCTGCCAGGGGTGCTGTCTCTAATTCCCAAAAACCCCTCAAATTGAGGACTTTTCCCATGGGAATCCTCTCTGATTATAGAGGTTTATTATGTGATTTATTTTGTGATTTAGTATAGCTAATGCTGCCATAGATTATATACATGCACATGTGAGTGCTTGGACCAATAACTAGCGTTTTGTCTTCATGGAAAGAGGGTATAAAGGTCAGGGAAATGCAGAGACATTCTTAAAATCTCCCTTTCTAAAAAAAATCGTCTATGTACGACTTGTCTAAAACTGCCTTCAGAGTTTCCCTCCATCTCTGTCTCGTATTCTCTCCTTTTGGCTTGACTGCGTTGTTCCTTCTTAACTAATCAGAGGGAGCGCAGGAGGTCACGCCAAACGAATCAAGAATAAATGTACAAAAAAAAAAGAACAAATTTATATTTTGATAAGTAACATCTCCGTGGTTCACGAGGCATGCGACGCCACCGATGTTCGAATGCGACTGTAAAAATGCAATGCCGTCCACCCTACGAACAACCGCAGCGACTTACACAAAAAAGAATAGAGAAAAAAAGGTCGAAAGAAAAGAATATTAACGCGCTCTTTTGGAGGGAGATATGCTTCATCAAAGAGATCGTTTCCTCGTAGACTGAACTGTGAGAAAATGGATGTCAAAATATATGAAAAAAGAAAATCAAATGAAAAAAAAAATACTTGGAGAGAAAAAAATAATTTAAAAAAATGCATTTTTGTAACTTTGTTTACCAGCATGAGACTTTGCATGACTGTATTTTCTGCTAGCCCTTAGTTGAAGTGGGGAGGGCTAAAAAAAAAAAATTAAAAAAGATATTAATAATAAAGATGTTAATAAAAATTAAAAACATGATATGCAATGGATATTTAAGAAAATAATATATTTAAAAGAGCTATATTTTGTTTTGAAATAGGAAGAAAATGTGAATAAATTCTGACTGCGAGTTACACACTGAACTGTTTTATTAGTTTTAGATTTCAAAAAAAAAAAATCTCAATGCCACCAAAATCTGTTCTGCTACATACTGCCCCATGTGACATTCCCGTTCGGTTTCATTTCTTCCATCGAAATGCCGCCTGGACTGTATATTTTGGTTGCGTATCTCTCTTTTTGTGGGGTCGTCTATCTATCCAAGTGTTTGGCTAATGTTTGTCTGCGTACAACATTAGTTTTCTCTGTAGCCATGATAACAACTGTGCTGATGCTAGCATCCTCTGTAAGCGGGATACGGCGTCTTTTCCCACATGCATCGGGGCTGATAGCGTTTCATTCTCAGTTTGAGTTCACCTGCTCTCATTGGCAATAATATGAATGATAATCTGACGGAGATGTAGCAAAGGCAAAGTGGAGGCTCGTATCAGTCTCAGCGTCTTCCTTACAAACGGATGCAGTGTGGGAAACTGTGTTTTTGTAGAGGCGTCGTGTCTCTAATCTCAGGTGAAAAACGTGAATGCTCAGTTCCGCACCAGACCCCTGCCTGCCCGTGCAGCCATTTTTCATTTTCATCTCGTCTGATTGTTTTAAAGATCCCGTTTTACAGTCATTTGTTGATGTATTTCCTGTTAAAACAGGAAGTTAGGACACAGGGCTCATCCCTTCCATTTGTCTTTAGCCTTTAGCTTAGCAAAACAACAGCTGAATGACAGCTTGTACAATGGACCAAATCAATGAAAACACTTTTCAAACTCTTCAAAGAACAATTTTAAATGCCATTCTGTAATATTGGCTACAGAATTAAAATGTCTAATTTGGTTTTTTAAAATGTTCAGTTTAATCTAACTTGTTTATCATAGAAGTTATTTTTGGTTCTAAGGACACCAGTTAAAGTCAAACATTTAGCTTTAGGCTAAATAATGCAAAACATAGGCATTGTACATTGTAAAATAGGCTACAGAATTAAAGTTGCTAACTCTAATCATGCTAATTTGGTGTTTTAAAGTGCTAAGTTTTACCCAACTTGTTTATCTAAAAGTTTTTTTTATGTCTCAGGACATGAGGCAAAAGCTAAATCTTTAGCATTCAGCTTAATGCTAAGCCAAAACATTTAAGTTGAGATGAACGTGCTTAGGCCTGTTTGTTATTTTGTAGTAAACTCCATTACAAATTCTAATCATGCTTATGTGGTGTCCTAAAATGCTGTGTTACCCAATAGAAGTTTTTCTTTTTATATCTCAGGACACCAGGCTAAAGCTAAACCTTTAGCATTTAGCTTTAGCCTAATGCAAAAACATCACAGTTGAGTTTTTGCTTCAGATCTGGGCCTCAGTCAGTAGCATCTTTAGCATTGTAGCACTGCAGCTAATCTGTTAGCACTTAACACAAGGGCATTTACAAACTTATTATTCAATAAGTTATATGTTCATATTATTCAAGATTGCACAAAAAGTGAGTGTCACACTTGAGCCACATCATGTGAAGGAAATGAGTCGAGGTTTTTAGACTACTGACATATAACAGATGTGCTTATCAATACGCTACATAGGATGAGAGGGCAGATAGAAGATCAAATATGGATGCTGGAAGCCCTTGACGAAGGTGCTTGATGTGGCAAGTCTGTTATTGTAGACGAGAAGCCTCTGCTAATTAGCAAGTCGACAGAAATGACTGAAGGAAATGAATATGAGGGACTGCGAAGGTTCGAGCAGGCAGCGGTCCGGTGTCTGGTGTGAGGGACGGTTCGTGATATTTTGGGTGTGTTGATATCATCCGCTTCTGATATATGGAATGCAGATGATGGAAGTGGACATACGACCTTCAGGAGAAAGACAATATGACACAGCTTATATTTTCGAAACTTTACCAAGCGAAAACGAGATGTCTCCGGACTGGGTCACTGGGTCCTTTCCCAGCCCAGAAAGAAACCTTATTATAGCCCAAATAGGTCTTTGTTTTTTCAAAGTTGTGCATATTTATAGTTTTATAAATGCTTTTGTTTATAATTATCAATTTATTGAATAATTTATATTTTATACAGAGTTTTTGTTCGGAGTTCATCTCTTTGTTCCATTTCAAAGATTGTTCATATTTTTCATGACCACTTTGTTGTTCACACATATATAGATCTATATATATATAAAAGAGCCTGTGTTTGGTTTTATTTTAGAAGGCGTTAAGACCACTTTGGTCCAGGTGTCACAAAGCAACGCAGAATAAATCATTTAAAGCATGCTTCCAGCGAGAACACAACGACACATATCCACATCCGTTTGATTTTGTTTTATTCCCAAACATGTTAGTTTTTTTCTTTCGGGACAAGTCAAGCTTGTCTCTCCGTCTTTCACTCACATTGAAGCAAACTGCCCTCTTAAAATGATTTGGAATGATAGATATGTCTGCATCCAATTCTTCTCGTACGATTTACTGTGCCTGCTCTTGTATCCAATGTCAAGTTTGATCACCTGTTTCTTGTGTATTAAGTTTGATTTGATGTACTTGAATTACAGATATGCAATCACCACCTCTCTGACCACTGCCAATCATCCCGATCAATCAACATGATCAGTAATCAATATGATTAAAGTGATTAACAACCTTGATGTGTTTTTTATTCTTATGAGACTTCAGAAGTATGTATTAATGCACACTGACACTTGCATCCATACTGAAAGATTAGACAATATTTTTCCCTCTTTTTTAACAGGATGAAACTGGTGTTGGGTAAGCTTTAAAAAAAAGTTAATATTTTTATTCAGCAAGGACACATTAGATTGATCAAAAGTGACAAGTCCTCAAATATATATATAATTTTCTATTCATCAAAGAAACCTGATCATTTGATCATTTCTAAAGGCTCATGTGACACTGAAGACTGGGGTAATAATGATGAAAATTCAGCTTTGATCACAGGAGTCAATTATTTTAAAACATTTCCTTTAAATTGTAATAATATTTCACAATATTGCTGTTTTTACTGTATTTTTGATCAAATAAATGCAGCCTTGAGCATAAAAGACTTTTTGAAATATGGCTTAATAGTATACGTCCTGAATATAAAAATCATGTTTTATTAAACAATCGTTTCTTTTACTTCAAGTCCAGGGATAATGGGTTGGGTAATTTCTTGAGGAATTCATTTACTACAATGTTGGCAATGTTGACGCACTGTGAAACACAAAACAATGCACTTAAATCTGTTCAGATGTTTTATTTTGTTAAATTAACAGAATTGAAAACATTCTTGAAATGCTGTCTGAAACTGTCCCCAAGTGAGCAAAAATAATAAAAACACAGAGCCAGAAAAACACAGAAAAAAGTCAGAGAGCCGGACATAGAAAGCATTAGAAAGTTACCATGTAGCTTGATAAAGCAGAAACACAGCAGTGCTCATGTTCATTATTGATTAGGAGTAATGGCAAACATGCAAAACACGAAAAAATAAATATGCATAAACAATCTTTCATTGTGTCATTTCAACTTTAAATCACTGGATTCAGAAATATAAGCAAAACTGATTCAATGTAACATTTTCTTTTTTCCTACACAATTAAATCCCACTATATTTTTTTACCCCAAACCATCAACTTCTGTTCAAATTCATTGAAAACAAAAATACAAGATGCACATCTGAAGTGCCATTAATATTTATTTTGTTTGTTTGGGGATATAGATCTGTTTAGTGTCGCATTTTGGTGTTAGAATCAACAACAGCAAAAACCCTTCAATGAACACACACCCATCTACTCATGGCGGTCCCGGTGTCAGTACTCCAGACCCCTCAGGGTGGCGATGGTGGAGGTCAGTCTGCGCGGGACGGGTTTGGCCGTCTGCCGGTATTCCTCCGGTTTGGCACGAAGAAGAATGACGATATTCTGGAGGGTTCTAGAGGTCTGCAACCCCAGCGCATCCATCACGTTACTCAGGTACTCTATAATGACCATTAAAAAAAAAAACACACATACACAAGTGTTTTTACTGACACGCTCTTAATTATAACAAAAGAAAATCAGCAAAATAACTAAGGCCTATTTTTAATTAATGCACTTTAAAAATATTAAGGTATATATATATATATATACACTAGAATTATCTATACTAATTCTAGAACTACTCAATAATTATACACACACACATATATATATATAATATTGTGAATAGTTTAGAATTATAGTAAATAATTCTAGTATATATATATATATATATATAGGATTTATTACCATTAAAAAAAACATTTTCATTTGAATATTAAAGGTGCTCTATGTAACTTTTCAACTAAAATGAATCCTTTTTTTATTGCCTGTGTGTGAAGGGGTTGTAATCACACTAGAGCCCTGCACGGGCCTCAAATCTAGGCCCTAGCCCGGCCCTGCCCCGAGACGCTCAGGCCCTAGCCCGGCCCGTGTCCGACAGCTCATCAGAATGATCAGCCCGAGTCCGACCCGAGCCCGTAAAAAAAAAAAGAAAAAAAAAAAGATAAACAGCCTGACCTATGTTGCAGTCAGTAAACCAGATATATTTTGTTTTCAATGGCAAAGTATTTACCGGTAAGTTTATTTTCATTTCTTTATAAAGTTAATTAAGAAAAAACAAAAAACAAAATTTATGACGACCAAGCAGCCGACAGCGAGTTAAACATGTTTGATCCATTGATTGATTTATAGCCTCTCAAATCAACACTTTACTTGGCTACAATAAAATCCATAGATTTAAAACAACTTAAGCACATCACACAGACAGTTAACGTTAGTTTAAACGTTTATTGTCATTTTTGAAAAGCTGAGGCAAACTGCTCTGCTGCTCAGTCGCAACAGCGCTCGCAAACTAAATGAATTTATAATATAGGCTACAATACAGAGAATGCAATCTAAACAAATCAAATAAATTACATTAAAAACAAACATGCAGGTTATCTTACCTCAAAAATCAAGTCTTCACTACAGAACATGGCCATTTCCAATAGTTTCCAACAGACTCATGAAAATAAAGTCCAATCAAACAAAAAACAACCTCCTCCTAACATGGCTATAAGAACAGTCTCAGAGCATCGTAAAGAAAAAGCACAGCATCCACAGTGGAAGGTTTTAATCCAGTCGTACTTTTTCCAGCTGCGCTGAAGTCACGCTCGCTACCATAGCGGGACACTAGAACGAGCCGGTCGCGCGAATCTCAGATCGCGCCGCCGGGAAACCTGTGTGTGTGTGTGTGTGCGTGAGCGTGAGCAGACTGTCATGTGTCAGTCATATGTCAGTGTGATAGGTTATAAAACGTCTTTCTATGTTTGCTTTTCAATCGTCATCTTCTCATGTTTTATTTTAATTAATGTCTAAAATAGGCTATAAAAAAGATAAGCCTAAAACAGGCCCGAGGCCCGGCCCGCGTGTGAACTATGACGTGAAAATTGGCCCGAAGCCCGGCCCTAGGAGCATAAATAAGTCGGGGCCCGTCGGGCTCGGGCTGAAATGCAGGCCTCTAAATCACACATTAAAATGATCCACTTGTCGGGTTTTGCTATTACCTCTGAAGGCCAGTATTCCTATTTCTATGTGAAGTCTCCGGGTCGGATTTACCGCGAAATCCAACGGATGTGACGTGCATGCACGCTCCCGAGCCTCTCTCCTTATATAGTCTATTGTAGACGGTCAGGGAGTTACGTCTGGTTAAAGGCGCACGTTTTTCGGCTTATATCTCAGTCAATCTTTGATCAATATTCCCAAGACTCTAATCGTTCGTAGTGCTGGACGGGGCCTTTCGAACGAGCCCACCCCCAAGGTCTCACTCGGCTCCCCGAGTTATAGCTGTTCGAAATCGGGGGTCCCAGCGAACGGCGATCCGGTAGGGGGCATCCCCGAGGCCCGCCACTCTAGCGTTCAGGCAAGGGTTCCCCTGGGACCTCCTCCCCCGAATTTGAGCTCTCTGGGTCTTTGCGTTCCAGAGATACGAGCGATTTTCTTCTGAGATCGTGACGTCACCGGTGTCCGCAATTTTGCAGCGCGCCCGATGGTTTTCTGCTAATATCTCCGCGAAAACCACCACCAAAAACTATGGAACTTGTATGGTTCTTTTCAGCTCGACTAGATGGTCCCAACGAGCTCGGTGCTCGCCAAATCCGTCTAGTATTCGCCGAGATATTTGCGTAATAGACGGTATTGTCTATGAGTTCGAGCACGAGCGCTCTTGTAAAATTTGGTTGCAATCTGAAACATCACCACTAGAGGCCGCTAAAAGTTACATAGAGCACCTTTAACTGAAATAAAATATTTAAATCAACAAGGGAATTAATTTTTTTTAATAAAAATGGTGGAAACAAAAGAAATCATGACTCAAAATACACACTTTACCATAATAACTGTTTGTAAATGTGAACTGCAAATCTTGATGTTAATAATGAATAATAAAAACATTGCCACCAGCCTTGTAGTGTGCAAGTGTTACATATTAATTATTGTTGGTGATAATGGAGCCATGATGTCAATAATGCTTAATGATGATGTCACCTATGTCAGTTGCCAGCTGTTTGGTTGCATGTAAGCTCAGCTCAGGTAACTGTAGGATGACATCACAATAGGTCTGCATGGTCGCCCTGGCGATAGAACCCAGCCAATAATCCGCCGTGTTCTCCAGCTCAGGGACGTCGTCGCCTATAGAGATGCACAGCATATATTAGAGTAGGAAAGGGCTTTCTTGATTCATTCCGCTTGGATGTGTGCTTGCGTTTACCTTGCTCTGGTGGGTAGGGCAGTTTGCCGGTGTGTAAGGCGAGTTCCAGCGCTGGATCCTCTTGAGTCACGAATGGCTCCAGATGCAGAGGCAAAGACATGATATACTGGCCAATCTATAGACAAAACACAAAAGTGTGTAAAAACACCCATTGAGCTTCCTCTTGTCCTGTGAACACCAGTGGCTTGTGTTTGTCCTTGTACCTGTAGGAGCGTCTTGTGATTTGTCATCATGTTTGACATCATAAGGACATTGACTTAATATTATCTTACATTAGTGATGTACTCCTGCGGTGACAAACTGAAGGCCGGTAGATCATCAGTTAGCGTTCCACCCAAACTAGCAGAACCGCAAGCCTTAAAACATCAAAAGCACGTCGAATCAAACACGATATTTTCAATACTTCATGGTGACCAAAAACACGCTGTGCAAACGCACCTGTGGTTTGTTGAGAAGGAAAAGCTGCTGTTTGATTTGCAGGAACACCGAGTCAAACGCGAGCTGATTGGCCTGCTGGTTCAGACGCGTCAGAGCAGCGCGAGTCTCGGCCAATAAGCTTGAGTTTCCTGTTCCTTTCTCCTGCACAAAACACATATGCATAAGACTTGACCTCTGCACTTAATGCTGTACATTCAAAGCACACATATATGAAGTGCACCTTGAGGGAGTGCAGCGTCTCCAGTAGATTATTATACTCCGCAGTGTTGGTCTGCTGGAGATAGTTGTATTCCTGCCATGGGTTCTTCTGGCTCCGCCTCTCAGCCACACCCTCTTGTAAGCCACTCAGACTTCTGGGGTTAAACCCCTCCCACAGGAAACGGCCCGCCCTCCCCAGGATCCTGCCAATCACAATGCAAAACTCGGATACTTGACAGACAATCATTGCTAATCCATTATTATAGCGTAACAGGCATATTAAAGGTAGAATTCAACCCTCAGAGACCCTTCATTTGTATAATGCAGTTAAATAACTTTCACTAAATATAGGGTAAAAACTTAACATAATAGCTGACACTCTGAAATTTATGCTAAAGTCACAAAATTCACCAGCCAACAGACACAATACTTAACACTTTGGGAACAAAATTATCCATGTATGAAATATTACATCGAGAATACATTTTATTTCTATATTCTAAATTCCATGATATGTAAGCTTCGTTCCATCACTAGACGATACAACATAGAGGTATTAATTACAATTACTACATTATATGAAATATACTCTGATATGAATATTTATTACAGTATTTAAATGGTCAAATAGCAACATTTCTTAACTTTTCATGACCGTATCATTATCGGTTGAAACATACTTTTCATTTCAAATACATTTGTGTGCTAAATTCAAAACTTTCACTAATTGGATTTATTATGGGTGAAAAAATAAATAAATCATGAAATATTAATTAAGTCAATAGAATTTACTTAGAATTACTTTTTCCAAAAAGAATCGCTACTTTAAAAAAAAAAGAATCGCTACTTTTTTCAAAGAATTGCTACTTTTTTTCAAAAAGAATAAATGTAACAAAATAATAATGTAACAAATGTATAATAATAATAATAATGTAACAAATGTGTATAATAACAACCTTGAAAAGAATCGCTACTTTTTCCAAAAAGAATAAATGTAACAAAATAATAATGTAACAAATGTATAATAATAATAATAATGTAACAAATGTATAACACTTAAAATGTATAATTACATTGTAATAAACGTATAATTACATTGTAATAAATGTATAATAACACTAATAAATGTATAACTACATTGTAATAAATGTATAATAACAACCTTGAAAAGAATCGCTACTTTTTCAAAAAGAATAATGTAACAAAATAATGTATCAAATGTATAATAATAATAATAATAAAACAAATGTATAATAACACTTAAAATATATAATTACATTGTAATAAACATATAATTACATTGTAATAAATGTATAATAACACTGTAATAACTGTATAATTACATTGTAATAAACGTATAACACTGTAATAAATGTATAATTAACAACCTTGAAAAGAATCGCTACTTTTTCAAAAAGAATAATGTAACAAAATAATGTATCAAATGTATAATAATAATAATAATGTAACAAATGTATAATAACACTTAAAATATATAATTACATTGTAATAAATGTATAATAACACTGTAATAACTGTATAATTACATTGTAATAAACGTATAACACTGTAATAAATGTATAATTACATTGTAATAAACATACAATTACATAGTAATAAATGTATAATAACAACCTTGAAAAGAATCGCTACTTTTTTACTTCAGAAGTAAACAGTGTTGCTGACTTGATGTTTAGCTGACAGAATGTTTATTTTTAATCCACAACCCTCTCTAATGTCAGAATGTTTATTTTTACAACTTCAATGTGCGCTTCTTTTACAGATATATTTAACGATATCTTTTGCATTTCTAATCCAAACAATGTCAAACTCGGCACTGCACTTACTCGTGCCCGTAGCAAGACATCAGTCAAGTTTGAAATCCATCGGACTAACGGTTCGAGAGATATTCGATTAACCGACAGACAGACAGATGTTCCTGTTATTTATAGATAGATGGATAAAATAGATTTCTTACTTATTTGAAAGCTGCTGTTCAAATGCTCCACATTGTCTCAGTAACTCTCCACAGGTTGCAATGATTCTAGAAGATACAGGAACAAATTGAAAGACATTTATATAACTTTATAAACAGAAAACTTATTACAGAATTGCAACATTAACAGCAAAAAAGAAACCGCCCACTAACTAATGAAAAAAGAAACCCCGCCCACCTGACGGAGTTCTGGAAAGCCGTCCAATCCTCAGTGAACACCTCAGAGGAGGGCGTGTCCTCTAACTTATACTTCTTCCGGATTGATTGAAGCGTGACAGAAAAATCGGACACGTACCTGAGAAATAAACAAGAGAATAAGCTGGAGAGCGTGGCTGACCTGTGGGCTGTGTGTTTGTCTCTGCGTTTAAGTGTAGTAAATGCATGCATGATTCATACTTGCTGAAGAGCGCTCGAAGGGCTTTGATGAGCCCACACACACCGAGACCATCCGTTAACTTCACACAGCGATCGACGGCAGCAGCCGCCAAACCAAACACCTTCTGAACCGAGTGTGTGAGCTCTAACACACAGTCCAGAACCTCACCACGCTCCTAACACACAAACAATCAATAAAGCACATGGTGAATGCTGTGGGTGGGGAAAAATACAATCATTTTAATAGTTATACAACAAAACTCATTTCTTATCAGCATCTAGTAAGTTAGTAAATTCAGTAACTGCTCAGAAAGATTCAGTTAGCAATTTGTTAGATTGATTCAATCTGAGAATGAGTTTGTGAGTGCATTTGACCGATTCACTAAAAAGAATCATTTGTATGCAAATTAGACTCCATACAGTCAATGCAATAATATAAATTATGCTTATTTATGGTCTTTGTATTTTTTTCAGTATCCTATCTCATTTAGATGAGACCATAAACTCACAACTCAAAAAATAAAACAAAAACATACTTTGTACTTGTACTGGTTCAAGATCAAACATGAAAACGTCTGTTTGCTCACCAGTGGAACAGCACTGAGTTGGATCAGTAAGTTGGTCTCCTCTAGTTCTCCGAACTGCATCTGATAAGTTGCATAAGGTGAATACACACATGATACCAGCTCTGCCACCTTCAGGAGGTTACACTCGCCTAAAACACACACATAGACAGGAAAATGATGAAAAAAACCTCACATAACACGTTCACAGAAAGCAGATACAATGACCTCTTTAAAACTGAATCTCACAAAAAAAGTGTCTAGGCCAAATAAAAATAAAAAAAAGACTAATTTGCATTCATTTTGTTAACTAAAAACAGAGAATTATACATATTTTTAGGAAAATTTTAATACGATTTTTAAATTAAATAAATAACCATTTGCAAAAATTCTCATCAATATACTGTGGAAAAAAATCTCTCATTACTGTAAATGATGTACTTTTACAAATGTTCTTCACAACTTAAATTGCATAACATATAAATGTGTATAATATACACAAATCTTTTTTAATTCGATTTTCACACACACAGATACAGACCGAGCTGTGGTTGCATTGCTGCCTCCAGGCTTCGACTGAAGTTAGCCGCCGTCTGATGAAGATCCAACAGCACGTCCAGACGACAGTCGCCAGAGCAACGCTTCAATGTCACAGCAATGCAGTCTGGGATAGATGGCACCATCGCCCCCAACGTCTGGATCATCAGCACTGTGAGCACTTCACAGGGGTTTTTAAAGACCTACACACACATACACATGCTTGAGTGTGTGTGACAGCGAAAGCCATTAACATTCCACTGCAGTGAGTGTGTGTGTGTGTGTATACCTGGCTGCTCCACTGTAGCTGCGAGTGCCACGTGGACAGAAGTGTGTCGTAAAACTCAGAGAGCTGCTGCTTCAGAGATGCGTCTGACTGACAGATGCTTTCCCACACAGTCAACAGTTGTGCCTTCAAACACACACACACACACACACATTTATGTGTTAAGCTCAGGTTGATTCCACAGCCAAACTGAAATCAGTGACAAAATACTATACCTTGTGGCATTTGTAGTAGTAAGTCAGTAACTGAGGCATTCTATCCATCTCAGTAAAAACTCTTACAAAAAGCTTTGCTTGATCTGAAACAGAACATACAAATAAAGATTAACTTGCTAAAGCATATTATAAAACAGATCATTCTGGTTCTAGTATCTGATTGCAAAGCATGTCCACACACACTACTGTTGAAACGTTTGGGTTTGGCAAGATTTCTTAATGCTTTTAAAAGAAGTCTCTTCTGCTCACCAAAAGGCTGCATTTATTTGATTGAAAACAGTAATATTATTAAAGGGGTCATATAATGCCATTTTTGTACAAGCTAATATGATTCTTTAGGGTCTAAATTAAAAGTTTGTAATATACTTTAATTAAAAATTCTCATTAGTATTGTAAGAAAACACTTATTTTACCTGGTCAAAAACAGCTCTGTTTTCAGCACGCCGTTTCAGTGCATATGACTTTAAATGATAATGAGCTTTGCTCACCCCGCCTCTCTGTTCTGTGCGTACACCGTTTGTAACACAATAACACAATAACCATAACGCGTTGTTCAGTATAAACGTGGGATTATGAATTATATTGAGAACGTCATACATAGAAAACATGCCGTAATGTACCCTAAGTGTAAACCTTAGACGCATTCATTGTGAAGCGTGCAGCTAGCGCTTTGCAAAGATTAATATATTAATATAAAGTTTAATAAAACGTTACACTCACTTCCGTTCTTCTGGAGATTCAGCAGGGACACGAATATTATTTGCTAATATTATTTGCTTATTTGCTAAGCAGCTTCTTAGCAAATCCAGCTTTATACTGACCCTCGTTTATAAAGCAGTCTGGTGAGAAATGATTCGCGCAAACATGAAAGCATTGACGTTGCTCGTGGGGAATATTCCCTTCGAAAACAAACTCAGCCACTGCGTCTTCAGCGGTTCGGATTTAGGAACATTAAAATGACTGCTGTGTTCGTTATTACACCCAAGAACAGAACACCACAATCGCTTAGACGCCATTCTGCTCATAGACAGCTCCAGCATATCAACAATGACCGCGCCGCGCAGACTATGATTGACAGCTGGCTCACGAGCGAGGGCGGGTCTGTGTTGAAACGATGCTGTCAATCAACAATCGTGGGAGGGGCTTCCGACCGTGTGACGTCACAGGCTCGAACGGCTCGATTTGAGGCAGGGGAAAACATATAATGAGATTAAAACAAAACCACTGGATGGATTTTTATCATTATATGATGGTTGTGTACAGGCACTGCCAACACACATTTCAGTACAATCAACTTGTAAAAGTGCATGTACCATTATATGACCCCTTTAAAATGTAAAATAACGGTTTTCTATTTTAGGCCATGAGACGGGACCCCAAATTTGGGCTACCGGTACCATTTTGAGGGATTAAATTTCTTTTTGATTTTCATGAAGGTACACATCTCTAGTGTTGGAAAATGTGTGATAGCATCCGATCCATGGTAGCTTTCATTAGAAATCAACACTTATATCATCCTACCTCAAGGTAAGGTGTTCAGTGACTACAAGAGAGAAAAATTTATCCTTTTATAATTAAAAAAATTTATTTAAAAAAATTATTATTTTTTTATTATAAAAATTTATAAAAAAAAAATATAAAATTTTAAATTTATTTAAAGATAAATTCATTTATCCTTTTTCTTGACATATGTTTGAAAATCGTCCTCCGTAACCAAAAACTACCTTGAATCTAATGCTATCACACATTTTTCAAGTACAGGGTCATATACTTACCCAAAAATCACCATGCGGTTTAATCCCTCAAAATGGTACCAATCAACCCTCTGTCTCACGGCCTATTTGAATATATTGTAAAATGTAATTTATTCCTGAATTTTCAGCATCATTACTACAGTCTTCAGTGTCACATGATCCTTCAGAAATCATTCTAACATGCTGATTTGCTGCTCAAGAAACATTTCTGATTATTATCAATGTTAAAAACAGTTGCTTCATATTTTTTTCAGTATTCTTTGATAAATAGAAAAGAACAAAAGATCAGTATTTATTTGAAATAGACATTTGTATCATTAAACTTTTATTTACCGTCACTTTTAATGCAACCTTGCTGAATAAAAGTATTAATTAAAACCCCCAAAGTTTTGAATGGTGACATAATTAAAAATGTAGGTCCTTTAATCTAAAAGCATCACCCTGCTAAAGGCGACTATGGCCCTGTTTACTCCTGGTATTAAGACGCCAGGTCAATCGGATCACAAGTGGACGACACTAAATACAGGTGTAAACGAGGTCTAAAACGTTTTGAGCTTGTCCACTTTCAAAAACGTGACCGGATTGCTTTTGTAGTGCAAGTGCTCATGTGGTCGAATGCGTTCGACTGGTGCAAAAGACCCCTACTCTCTGCCTACTGACCTAATGCGTAAACGTTATGGGAAGTGCACTAGCCAGACGGGATTTAAACTTTGTCAGATGGGACCTAAGTTTGGTTTGAAGATGAAAAACGTAACGAAAAAAATCCTGATTTCTAACACACTCTCACGCACTTCGGCTGGTCTTGCGGCTGTCAGAGCAGAAACTGTGTTTTTCAGTCATGTGTAAATTGCGTGAGCTTATTTAGTCCATTCGATGGAAAGATCTGAAAAACACTAACATTTATCCACCCATAGACCCTCCCCTTGAAGAAATCAGCACAGACGTGGTTAAAAGTGGACAAAATATACGGCTTAAAACACGGATATAAACCGGTATGTCTCCCTCGTCTACTTGTGATCCGATCGACTAAAACGCATCTTAAAGGTTCTCTAAGCGATGTCGGGTGACGTCACTTCTTGTTGACGTTTAAAGTATTGTCAAACAAAACGGAGGCTAGCTAGACCCTCCCTCCTCCTCATCCCCGCACTAACCCCCCAAACCCCGCCCCCAAGTCCTTCTGGTCGATGATTGGCTGGAACTGTTTGTCATGTTTCGGGGAGCGGGTAAGCCCAGTTTGTTTTTGTTGCTGTTTGTGGAGCCTGGGCTGTCTACAGAGACCGCGTTTCTTTACAGTGTGTTCAGGGGACAGGCAGCCAGCGGTTAGTGAGGAGATGTTTGCTGTATGTGACAAAAAATGTTTTGGCCTAAAAAACGCGTGACATCGCTTAGAGCACCTTTAAAGCTACTGTAGGTAACTTTTGAAAAAATGTATTTGCTAAAACTGTCATTATGTCCTGACAGTAGAATATGAGACAGATAATCTGTGTAAAAATCAAGCTCTTCTGGCTCCTCCCAGTGGTCATATTGCAATTTGCAAGAAATACACGCTCCCGGTCAGAAACAACCAATCAGAGCCAGGAGGAATGTCTTAGCAGTGTCAATCACACTCGTGTACGCGCTGATCACACCCCTCTCTTGCACAGCCCGAGCCGTCGTTCAAACTCAAGATTGCCGACGTGCTGCAGCTGTGCTTATGACGGAGAAACAACCTAAACTGCCAATTCTCGAGTGACACCTGTTCATAAAACAAAGAGGTAAAAGGAAAAAGACTGATGACGATAAACAAGCGAAAAAGAAAGAATTACACAGAGCCCATTGACTCGGTGTCAAAACTCTAGTCGCATAACATGTAGATAAAATGTCAAGCACTCTGCTAAGCAACAATTGAAACCTGCTAATTCACTGGCTTGTCATGTTGCTGAAATAATGTACAAGCACACCTTATCTAGCATTATATATCGCTAGAATAATTACTTACTTACTGTAACGTTAGTTACCGTTATATTAACGTTATCTTACTAGCTATTAATAACTTATAGAAAGAGTGCAACGTTATAAAGTTACATGTAGGCTATTGCAAAATACATAATGATTTGAGGACCAAGTTTGTAGTCAAAGTATGGGCAGGCCATAGTCAATGTAAAGCATATTGTTGACGTTTAGTCCCTATTAGTGAATGTGCCATATAACTTTTTATCCGCTGTTATCGGTGGCTCTGTTTACTAGTCTGCGCGTTCACGACGAGCGTAGAGGACGAGCTGTGGAGGGAGGACTGTAGCGCAGCAGAGAGCAAGGGGGTGGGACCTGTAAGTTGTGCTTGTTCAAATTTTCAGGCTAAGTCAACGTTTTCTCAAAACTCCCTACTCCAGCTTTAATAGCAAGTGTAAGCAGAGTCTCTGAGACTGTTTTTGTGTGCGTCACCTGTAGCCAGTGAGTTGAAGGTGGAGACGATCTGTGTGCTGGTGAGAGCTTCCAGACGGTTCTTCAGAGCCTCCAGCTGAACACACTTCTCACTGTAGTCTGGTGTGTCCACCAACATCGCCAAACTACCCTGCATGGCGGTCAGTTTACTGCTGATCACAGACACGTCCTGCAAACAAACACACATGAACATTTCAGAACGACATCCACACACGCACGTAAAAACAGACGTGCAACACCTCACCTGTGTTTTAAAGGTCTCCTCGATATCAGCACTGAGAGTGCTCCACTTATCAGCTTCCTGAAGCGCTTCTGCTGCTAACTGCATTCGGGACTTCACCTGATCAATCTCCACCAACACCTGCCAGACATCCACACAGCGCTCAATACTATACACCACCCGGCAAAAGTCTGGAATATTTAAAGATGTCTCTTATGCTCACCAACGCTGCATAATAATATTTCGCAATATTGCTGTTTTGTACTGTATTTTTAATCAAATAAATGCAGCCTTGATGAGAAAAATCAACTTTTGATCGGTTGTGTAAATCCATATAAAGTGAACATTTGCAATAGAGCATTCTGACCTATTAATTGCTCTGATTGTCTCCTATTCACAACTATCATTTTTATACCAATTATATAATAATTTTCCCAATATTTTTTTCTTTGGACTTGTTTGAACTAATTTTGAACTAATTATTGTATAACACATATTTTTAAATTGGTTTATTAATGTATATTACTATTTAATGGTTGTTATTAACTATCAAGCTGTGTTTTTGCACAGAGTATAGAGTGATTTGGATGAGTGTGTTTATGGTTACCTGCATAGACTGCACTGTGTCCTGTTCAAATTTCTTGATGTCCTCTTTAACCAGAATCATTTGATCCTTCAGGAATGACGCCTCTTGTTTCAGAGCTTCAATATCCCTCAGTACACGCGGCATATTCTGCAGAGCCTGATTACTGCTCTCTGCACGCGTGCACACACACAAACACACACACACACAAACACACACACACACACAGAGAGAGAGAGGGGGAGAGAGAGAGAGAAAGGCAATCAGAGACATTTATAACATTTTATTGTTTGGGGTTTTTGGAAGAAATTAATACTTTTATTCAGCAGTGAGTTACATTAAAATGATCAAAAGTGACAGTAAAGACATTTATAATGACTGCTTTCTATTCATCAAAGAATCCTGAAAAACTTGTATCACGGTCTTGTATCAAAAATATGAAACAGCACAAAATCATCATATTAGAATGATTCCTGAAGGATCACGTAACACTGAAGTAATGATGCTGATGATTCAGCTTTGATCACTGGAATAAATTACATTTGAAAATAAGTTCAAATAGAAAACAGTTTGTAATAATATTTCACAATATTACAGTTTTATTGTATTTTTAAGTAAACGCAGCCTTGGCAAGCAGAAGAGACTTCTTTAAAAAAAATGACATTGAGAGTGAGCTTTAAAGTGTTCAAATCGTGCACACTCACCTTCTATCGAGTTATTGACCTCTTGAATGAAGAGCTGCAGCTTCATGACCAGAGTCGAGGCGTGAGCGTCACTTTTACCCGGCGCGTCTTTCTGGGCCACTTTAAAAGCTCCATTCACCCAGTCCTTCACATCAAAATCATCTGCCAGGAACTTGGAGAAGTCCATTCTCACCCCTTTAGTGACCCTACAGAGCCGAATTCACCATTTTAAAGAGTCAAAACCATATGCAGAAAGGCACCGGATATAAAAAGACATGTTGTAAATGTTAAGCGGTGTGTATTTTGATGTGTTTACTCAACTGAAATCTCTTCAGCTCAGCACACCATCACCAGTCTATTCCATAATTCTTGCCCACACCAGCTTTAGACACGAACATAAAATAAACAGCCCATGAGAAAGATATAACCATGACCACGAGATACAGTTCAAGCAGTGCGATCGCTTCCTCCAGCGTTAATTTTTTTAGAATAAAACTGATATACAGTTTTTTGTTAGTTGAATGTTTTCAGTGTTTGTACACTGCTTCCTGGTTGCGCTCCTCCTAATAATAACCGGCGGGGAGAAAATATGACGAAGAAGCATTCCGCTTTCGAAACGTTTAACGGATAAAACCCGTTTTACAAAACCTAGTAAAATGGAAAAACTGTGTATAGACGAAAACTATTAATGTAGACAACTGCTATTATTGTTAATGTATATAAACATGTGCATTGCACTGAAGTAATTAAAATAACTTTCATTTGAGTGACGTGGCTGTGTTGCACCCCATGTTGTTCGGGTGGGTCACATGTCAATAAAATAAAATAAAATAAAGTAAAATAAAATAAAATGAAATGAAATGAAATGAAATGAAATGAAACGAAACAAAACTGAAAGGGAAAAATTTACATTCTTGTATTTTGAATTGTGTTTAAATGCACAAAAAGCCCATTTACACACAAAACGTTTTACGTGTTATGTATAAATGTAGCCTAAAGATTTTGTGCCTTTTAATTTTTTTTTTTTTTTTGGTGCCTTTTATTCCTGCTGTAATTTACTCACGGATGACGTACATTGATTTTATACGAAGACCATCTATCTATCAGCTCATTGCTGCCTCCTGCTGCCTCACTATTCATTTACACCTTCATTTGAGGTCAAATGCTGCAATTTCATCTCTTCAAATGACATTGAAGAATATTAACGTGTTTTAAAAAAACATTTTCTCCATTTCAAGTGCTCACTGTTCACTCACTCACACATCAAATTTTCTGTTTTCGTTAAAGACAGACATGTTGAAGAAACACAAGCCGATAATCCAAAAAGCCTATTGAAGGGACAGTTCACCAAAAATTAACCACCAAAATTAAAGTTCTGTCATAATTTACTCACCCTCAAGTTGTTCTAAAACTGCATACATTTTTTATTCTTCTGTTGAACATCAAGGAAGATATTTTGATGAATGTGGGTAACCAAACAGTTACATAGGCGGCCTACACTTGAGGGTGAGAACTATCCCTGCAATCTCAAATTGTCAAAGAGTTTTTTAATATAGTATAAACCAATCTTCTATTGAAACATGTTTTTGTGACATGTATGTATTTCTATTTTTTGCTTTGCATTTAAATTTGTAAGGTCAAACTCAGTAGTGTGATATAACCTGAAGCTCCACCACATTTTCAAAATGAACACAAATATAAAGTATAAGTGAATTAAAATAGACTGTTTTTACTCTGACATCTTTTGTTTTTTACTCGTTTCAGCATGTTTGGTTACTTCCTGTCCTTATCTTCCCCAAAGTTCCTGTAGCTCAACACTTCCAGAACCTCATCAGATAAGAATCAACCATTTTCTGTTCAAGAGATAAACGCTGACGATATCAGTTTGGGTCATTTGAACCCAGAATTATACGCATGGCATTTGAAGAATAAATACTGAGCAGAGAATATTGTGTACTTAACAGAGAACATTAGATGTTAGAGAGTTACTTACCCAAAAAGCAATATAGTGTCGGCCCAGATCCGGCCCACATCTGGGCCGTGTGGAATCCATGTTTACCAGATGTGGGCCGGATCTGGACCGACACTATGTTGCTGTCTGGGTAGAAAACTCTGAATCTCTTTAAAATTCAATAAATGTAATGCAACTTTCAAAATGCAGTGACTTTAAGATGCGTTTGACGAATGCAGATCTGTCATGTTGATAATGTGTTGGAATATTGCAATTCTGTTGTAGAAATGTTCAATTACTTGTTCATTTGAACCATTTGAATCCTGAATAGACCAGGTTTTTGCTTTTATTTTCATTTCTCAGCAGCTGATTTTTAGATAATGAAAGAAAAAACCACAAACACACACACACAAGCACATGTCTTGGCACATAATGTCTAGCATCGTATCAAGTGATATCAAGTTTACCAAAGTGTTGGAACGCTGGCACAGCACTAACTAAATACTGGCACCATCCGTTTGCCATGTGTTTACTTGCTTTGGCGAAGACATCTGTTACTTTATAGGGCACGCTTCAAAGTAGGACGCCTGTGTTACACGTACCATAAGGCAGAATTAGGTGTTGCCATCCAAAGATTACTATTTAGGACTATCAGATTGAACTCACCTCAGGGCCTGAGAAAGATTGATCTGATACTATCAATGCAAAACTACTGTTATGGAGAAAACAACTCTTGTTTTGGTTGATCTTCTGAAAGAATGTCTGGTCAGAAGGCACAAACCTTACAAACAAAACTAGCCATGAAGCTCCTCTATACCCGGATGAATAAATATAGGCCTCGGTTTGATTCTCATCAACGTAAGCGTAGGTTTAGAAGTGTGTAGTTTCACATTTAACCTCAACTTTGACAACATCAGTCATAATAATATAAACCATACGCCTATTCTCATGTCTAAAACTAAACTATAGACTCGCAACAATTATTTTAAATGCTCTCTTGCTGCATTTATCTTGATGGTTTGACCATTACATGTCAAGTCGAGTTAAATTTATTTTTAGTTTCAAAGCATCTTTACAGAAAATCATGTTGTTAATGCTTACTCTTAAACTGTTGATAACTGAAAGTAATTTTTTAAAAGTAATGCGTTTAACAATATTGCATTACCCCCAAAAAAGTAACTAATTGTGCTGGTTACTTTTTATGAAATGTTGTTACTTTTGGGTTACTTTTTTGGGCTGGGCTTGCTTGTTTGTTTAAAAATAATAATAATAAAAAAAAGTTTCCCATCAAAATTGAAATGAGAAATTTAGCATGAAACTGAGCCTAATTATCAGCCATAAATTAACTTTTTGCCTATATTGGTAAGGTTGAATTGGATCATCGAAAGGTCAGCACCAAAGACATTGGTTAATAAAGTGAGATTACATAAATACATAAAGTATAGGCTATTAGTATTATTTGACATTATTGCGTAATATTTTGAGTTCACATTTTACTGTTTTTATTCATTTTAAGGAATACAGATTCTGTTTGTGTGCAATTGAAATGAGTAAATGCACGCTCACATTTAGTCTAGAACCATTATGTTCACACACAACGCCATCGCAATTGGAAAAGTAATCTGATTACACAATACTTGTAATGCCTCAGAAAATAATCCTTTCTATCCACGTATCATTCAATGGTATAGGTACATTGACGATATTTTTGGTATTTTTTTGGGAGATCATGATGAGGCTGTAAAGGCCCTGGGGCCAGGTATCTCCAAAGGCCCCCCCCTCAGTGCGATTATAAAATCTCGCAAGGGCTGCAATTTTTTTCGGTTTTTAATAAATATATAATGCACAGTTGACGCTGCCAAATCTCGTGCATCGTGTTGACACTTTCCATCCACACGTTTTTATCCGCATTAAGTGATATCGAATGAAAAATGCCTTATGGAAACAGTAAAATTCGATTGAATTTCATGAATATCGACTCAAATGAAATACGATCGGTCTCATCGGATTTTATCTTGATCGATATACGGCTTATGCGATAAACGCGGATGGAAACGTTATTAGGGTGCGATCCATTTTGCCTGGTAAAACTTTGTTCGCAAATGTTGGCTTGAATGTTGTGCAATTCGGTGAGAAAATGAATGGAAACACCTTAACATGTCTCAAATCAATTCGATATACCAATTTGATCGCAAAACTGCATGTGACGTCATTACGCACAGGTTTTTATCCGCTTTAAAGCCGTTTGATGGAAACACACTTTCACCAGCTTTATTCGCATGAGGTTTTTTTTTACCGAACTTCAGATAATTCGATTGACAAGTGGATGGAAACATGGCTACTGTTCTCCGTTTTTTTCACGCAATGAAAACTCCTGAGGCAAAGAGGCCACTGACATCGATGGCAGGTTACTTATGAAACAAAGTCTCAGCTTTCAAATTATGTCAATTTTATTACGAAATTCAAACAATAAATACTGTTTTGGTGCTCTTTAATATGACATTAAAAGCCATTTAATGACCACAGCCTATCTAGAAAAATCTAACAAGCATATAGAGAGTATCATTTTTGCTAAATATATGCACTATATTACATATTATAATTTTACTCAAAGAGTGACAATAGTTCTATAAGAGGTATTGGGGCCTTCATATTCACATAGGGCCCAACAGTAAGTTCCAGGGAGCCCTCAGAGTCCAAGAGCCTTGTTTAAGAGGCCTTAGGCTATGGGACAGATATATTATTTTTTGTTGCGGATTAGATAATATTTAAAAGACGGTATGCAATCAACCCATGTGAGCACTGTGGATAAATTATAGGACATATTTAGGGGAGACCGGGTTTGGTTAACATGATCATTTAAATGATTTCACCTCCTCCCAGATCACATAATGGTTTTCAAGGCTGTAATGATGCCTAGACAGTGTAAAAGAAAGACAGATAGATGTGTGCCAGCCAGTGCTTAAAAAAAAAAAAAAAAAGGAACTGATGAGGTTTCAAAGAAGGACATGTCAGTCAGATCAGTTGCGAACGCAATGTTGAAAGCCAGTGGAGGATTCTGAGACATCAGACAATGAAAAATGTTGTCTGTATGGAGCTTGGTAACTCAAAGCCAAAGGAAGTTAGGGGTAAAAATGTGCTCTATGCAATCTCTGGGCTCACCAAGTCTGCAATCCAGGGTTTAAAACACAGATTTTCACCATTGTTACTCTGATTGAGAATATTCAAACACAGACAAATGTACACAGTTTTTTTGTTAGATCTACGTTCTTTACACGGGTACACTGCAGTCGAGGGTTCATTGAGCATAAATACTGTTAAGGAAGTTTGTTCTTGTAAGTAGAATCTTCTTTACAGACGTCAATACGATCTAAGGTGTGGTCAGTCACATATATTGTTTCAATAAACCTGTTCTTGAAGCATATTGTATTGGATGGCCGCTGTTTTTGCTTATTTTGCCTAATGTATTTGACATCAACTCATAAGGGTTGTGATATTTTACAGAGGTTTGAATTGGTGCCTTTTGTAGTGAACAAATGTGATACTTTGTATAAAAGTTTAAGGCAGTCTAGCTTAAAAATTCAGTGAGTTACAGATGCTGAAACAAAAAGTGTTACAACCATACCCGGTTTCTCCCTATAAATCCAACTTTATATAAAGAGCTGGGCGATAATATTACAGTTTTTCTCAACTGCTAAAACACTAAACCCTATTGTCTGAACCAAATGCTCAGTTGCCTGAACCCACTGATTGAATCAATCACTCTTTTGGCAAAACCATAAGCACTTTTCACCTGTTTAGACTTGCCAGCACATTTTCCTTTTTGATGCACCCGTGCTGCATAATGGTGAGCACAGGTGACAAAAGTCAAACACAATTAAAGCACAGTTGTCACCACTTGAACACAACAACTCAAAATTGATCACACTTGTGGCTAATGATGTGAGGGAACATATACAGTAAGCCAGTTCAGAGAGCACTGGTTTGTGAGGCCCTACAATGGATAGAAAAATGAGAGGATTCTGAGAGAGTTTTCACAGAGCCCTCCAGGTTATTTTTACATGGGCTTACTGTACTCAAGTGGCAAACGCATAAGATTTCTGTTTGTTTTTACAAGTGCTACGTGTAAATGCACAAGATTTCTGTTTTGTCTTTTTGTACAAGTTCTAAATGCACAGTTATTTTTGTTTTGCAACATGCATTTAGCCTACAGTGAACAATAAACATTTATTTCTCCAGCTTCATGTCCTGAGCATTGTGATTTCTATTTTTCTACGTAGTGTTTAGTGACTGTTCAGTATGTTTTTAATTTTGATTGACTTGGGGCACGATTTGACAACATAGTTCAGTTTTGAGCACAGATTGAACTGTTTTGAGGTGAAAGTTTGGTTTTGCAAGAAGAGTCTGAGCTTTTTGTATAATGGTGAATGAAATATGCTGTTTTTAGACTTTCAAAGCAGTTTAAAGCACCAAACAGAAGTGTGATGATATTGGTTAGGAAACGTCTGAAACTTGTCACAGAGTTTGCT